>NC_022016.1:59498688-59506608 GCF_000317375.1 Microtus ochrogaster | reverse complement strand
TGAGGCTTGCTCTGAACTCACAGAGCTACACCTGCCTTTGCCTCTTGAGTGCTGGGGTTAAAGGACTGTGCCACCACATCCAGCATCTCCCCAAGTATTTATTTAGTAGACTGACCTTTGCCCTGTATATTTCTCAAAGGAATCCTGGTATAAAATTAAGTTTATTTAAAAGAGACACTTTTTATCACTTGTCTGTACCAGTAATTTTATATATTTACTTACTGAGACTGGGCTTTACTATGTAGCCCAGGCTAGTCTGGAACTTCCTGTATAGACCAGGCTATCCTGTAACTCAGAGAGCTCCATATGCTTCTGATTCCTAAATGCTGGAATTAAAAACATCTACTATAATGCCCATCTATAGTCCCCTGTTTTTGTTTTTTGTTTTTGAGACAGGGTTTCTCTGTGTAACAGCCCTGGCCGACCTAGAACTTGCTTTGTAGACCATGCTGGTCTTGAACTCACGGAGATCTGCCTGCCTGTGCCTCCCAAGTGCTGGAATTAAAGGTGTGCATCACTACCACGCTGCTATAGTCACTTGAAAACACTGTTCATTTATTTTATGTACATGGGTGTTATGTCTGCATGTATGTTTGTATACCACATGTGACCTAGTGCTCTCGGAGGCCGGAAGATAGCGTCTGATCTCCAGGGACTGGAGTTCCAGGCGTTAGTGAGCTGCCGTGTAAAAAGTAAAGAATGGGGCTGGGAGATGGTGCAGCCGGGGAGGGTGCTTTCTGCAGCCTGGCCCCTGAGCTCGGTCCCTGGAGTGGAAGGAGAGAACTGACCGCGAAGTCGTTCCCTGACTTCCACACACATACTTCGGCACGCACGTCATCACAAACAGAGTAGTCATCCGTAGTTCCGCATCTGCCCCAGGCGCCCCAGTTTGAGTTCAACTAATACCTTGGTACTCGCTTCTGTGTTTTAGAAACTCCAATAGCAAAAACGATCGGAGGAACCGGAAGTTCAAGGAGGCCGAACGGCTCTTCAGCAAATCCTCAGTCACATCGGCCGCTGTAAGTGGTTGTGGCAGCGAACAGGTTTGCCTGCCTGTGGCCCTTTATTGAGCAGTGTGGACTGTCCCTTCCTCCCTGTGTGGGTTGGCGTCTTGGGGTCTGTGGTCACTTGTCAGGTAACAGATGATTTCTCTTTTAGGCAGTAAGTGCCTTGGCGGGAGTTCAGGACCAACTCATCGAAAAGAGTGAGTCTCTTTTTACCTTCTTTATCAGTTTATTTTAAAGCCACCACAGGTCCTAAGTTAACTCTGGTTTACCCAGTTGGGTACCTAAGAACTGTATCTTCTGTGGTTTTTTCTTGCTTCTTGAAGTTGGGAGCCTTTGGGCTTCTTCCCCAAGTCTTTTTTTTGTTTTGTTTTGTTTTGTTTTGGAGGTGGGAGATCTTGTTATATAGTCTGTCTTTCTGTGTAGATTGTACTTGTCCCAGTCAGACATACACCTGCCTCTGCCTCCCGCTTGCTGTGATTAAAGGCCTGTGCCACTATGCCATCTACCGTATCTTTCTCCAAGAAAGGAGCTCCCGGCCTGCTGCCACGTCTTTCTCATGAAGCTGGGCTGGAGATACTGAAAGACCCCAAACTGACACTGCTACTGTAGGGCTTATATTCCTAGGAACTTTGTTCATTGTTTGAGGTAGTCTCTTCTAACCCATGCCGGCCTAGAGCCTGCTGATAACTGAGCTGGCCTCAACTAACTGACCCGCTTCTGCTGTTTTCTAATGCTGGCCTCACAAGCCTGTGTCAGTGACTTCAGTTATTAGCTCTGCGTGGGTTTCTATCCCAGCCAGACTCCTGTGCCTTAGTCCTGCCTGTTCCAGAGTCGTTTCCACTCAGAGTCAAATCCCAACTTTTGTCCAAACAGATTTATTCAGTGTCCTTCAGAAGTTTTCTGTCCAACTTCATGTTTTGTTACTCCTGTTCTTCCCCGTCCCAGAACCCTGCACAGTGTGGTTGGGTGCTTGTCTGGCTACCTCACATGCTACAAATCCTTTAAGTTTGAGACAGGCCCTCGCTGTATAGCCCAGGCTAGCCTTGAACTTAGGTATTAAATATTTTCTAAAGTCTATACTGGGCAGCTATTTGAGATCTTCCTGTAGTACATGATTGGTATTGCTTGGATTTTACTGTGTGTCAAGTTAGTTTTGACTAAATGGTTACATACCTTGGTGGTCTTGTCAAACATTTTTAATTTATGTGTATGTGTAAGTGAATGCATCTGATCCCCAGGAACTGAGGTTACTAATGGTTGTAAGCCATTATGTGAGTGCTGGGAACCAAACTCTGGTCCTCTGGAAGTGCAGCCAGTGCTCTTTACCATGGAGCCATTGCTCCAGCCTTTGTCCCTGTGTTTTGCAAGAGGATGTTACAGATGCTTTTCATCACTGCTGACTGCTAGCCTCCTTCAGGGCTGGTTTTCCCCTGACAACTCGTTGTTTTGGTTATTTGAGTCTCTGTCTCACTGACCTGGAACTCAGAGACCTGCCTGCTCTGCCTCCCGGATGCTGGGAGTTCTGGGACCAGATATAAGCCAGCACCTGGCTTTGCTTCTATTTAGTTGTTATGGTATGGGGGCTTGAACCTAGGTTCGTGAACGTGCTAGGCCAGTGCTCCGCCACTGAGTTACTTATAAGAACATGGGTGGGAGATTCACATGACCTTGGGCAACTTACCAGCGGCTGCTCCCCTGAAGAAATGTCCTTGAGCAACTATTACATGCTTATAGATCAGGGAGGGCTGGGGAACCTGTGAGTAGTTCAGATCCATGATGACGTGGTGACAGGCTCAGTCCTGCAGAAGTCACCGTAGGTGTTGTGAGTCTGTGAGTTCAAGGCCCTGTCATGCCCAGAAGGCAGGGTTTCCTAACATTCTGCCCTTTCTTCCTATAAGAGCATCCTTCCTGCCGTTGTTCGCCATGATCCTTGACCCTTTAGAGGGAGTGATGTTGATGTCTCAGTCAGGGCTGATTGTTCAGTGGTCACGTGTTCTCAGCACTGGACCGACTGGTTGAGTCACTGGCCCACTACAAAAAGAAGCGTCACCTACCAAGGTTGATGGCACCAGTCTACGGATGTAAATATAAACATCGAGATGGCAGTTTCCCGGGTTCATTAGTAAATCCACAGCTGTGGCTTCTCCACTAGGGCCTGTGACCTCCCCTACCACAGGCTTTTGGCCAGGGTTACAGTAGTTCCTATGGAGTGGGCATCATATCCAGCCAGTGAATGGTTGATCCCCTTGACACTCTTTCCTGGCATGCTGATAGTGTTATACACAAGTTCCATAGTGGAGTAAGATTGCCAATGACGTCTACCCCAGCAGCCAGCTTAGAACCCTACGGTATTATGGAAGCTAGCCAAGAAGGAGGGAGCTTCTAGCTGTGTTCGGGTTTGATTTTTCCATGTTCTGTAACCAAAACCTATAGTGTTTTCAATGTTTTTTAAAAGATTTCTACTAATATTATTTTTTCTTTGAGATAGGGTCTTACTATGTAGCCCAGGCTGTCTTTGAAGGTGATTCTCTTCAGCCTCCCCTCCCTAAGTCCTGGGACTGTAAGTTGCTCTTACAAAAATTTTAATTTTTCTTTTCTTTTCTTTCCTTTCCTTTTTTTTTAAATAAGACTTACGGGGGCTGGAGAGATGGCTCAGAGGTTAAGAGCACTGGCTGCTCTTCCAGAGGTCCTGAGTTCAATTCCCAGCAACCACATGGTGGCTCACAACCATCTGTAATGAGATCTGGTGCCCTCCTCTGGCGTGTGGGCATACATCGAGGCAGAATGTTGTATACATAATAAATAAATAAATCTTTTAAAAAAATTAAGACTTACGTCTTTCTGTGTAGCCCTGGAGAGCTGGAACTCATGTAGACCAGGCTGGCTTCAAACTCACAGGAGTCCTGCCTCTGCCTCCCGAGTGCTGGGATCAAAGGTTGCGGCATCGTACCTGGCTCACCTTGATTTTCTTTTCAACTAGTAAGATTTAGTAAAAGTTCTTCATCTGATTTTGTGTGTTTGGGTTTCCTTGGATTCCTTTTCTTTTTAGTTCTGTCTATTTTTATTCACTTCCCTCTTTCATTTTTTAATATGAAATTTTCTATTTACTTATTACTGCTTGTATCCACACCTGTGCCACAGTGCACATCTGGAGGTCATAGGGCACATTGTGGGAGTTGGTGTCCCCTTTCACCGTAGGATCAAGCTCAGGTCATAAGGCTTTGTTGCAGGAGCCTCTGCCTGTGGAGCCAGCTGAAGGAGGCCTCTGCTTGGACGTCGTCTGTAAAGCAGATGGGGCACCTGAGGGTCCTTGGAAGCCCAAGTGTTGATCCCATGATTATGTCCCACGAGAGGAGCAGTGTGCTTGACCTGTACTCCTCTCCTCTGTGTGGACTCTCCAGGGCTGCAGACTGTGGACCAAGTCCTGTGTGGATGATGCCTGTGATCTCCAGGAAGGAAAAGGCAGAACATTGCTTTATATCCTCTTTAACTTGAGGATTTCAGACTTTTCTACTCCTAGCATTTTATTTTCAAACCATTTCACAGAAATCTCCTCTCTAAATGCATTATTTCTGTTTCCTTTGGCTTCGTATTTTTATCCAACTAGAAAGAGGGTGGATTTGCACGGCCTCTACAGAGGACTTTTGTGTAAATTGCGCAGCATCAGACATTTTAGTGCAAAGAATATAGTTAAAGAAACAGCAAGCAAGTGGCATTTCACCTTGTGGCCTTGGCAGGTCCAGCAGGCGCTGCTGCATGCTCTGAAGCTTCCCGCAGAGTTGCTCGCTGCTGTAGGGCTTCTCTTTCTCCTGGAAACCTGCCCTCCATCAGCAGTCACAGGCCGCAGTCGCCCTGCTCTTCTGCAGTGTGTAGACTTCCTCATCTTTGCTCTGCAGCCGTGCTGCTCATTCTTCTGTCCGTGAGAAACTGCCTCAGTGCGGTGCTGTCGTGGGACATTGCTCGATGCACAGGCCTTGAGTTTCTGTGAGCTAGGGAAGGGAGTTTTTGTCTGTACTGTATAGCATCTGGTCCCCATAGTTCCTTATCATGTATCTTCAACATAATTCTGCAACACAAGTCTTGGACTGGGACTAGAGTTCTGTGGTAGAGCATTTCCTAGCATGTGTCAGGCCCAGAGTTTGATCCTTAGCACTGCAAGTCAGCAACTAAAATGCAGCTCCTGAAAGAGAGCCCATCTTTTTTTTGTGGGTTTTTTTTAAACTTTTTTTTTTTCCTTTTGAGCCGTGTAGACAAGGTCTCATAACCCAGGCTGCCCTCAAGCTCACTGTGCAGCCAAGAATGACCTTGAACTCTTACCTTCTTGAATGTTGGAATGATACATGCACACATACATCCACATGTACTGCTTAGACTGGTTCATGTGGTGCTGGGGATTGAACCCAGGGCTTTGAGCATGGTAGGCGAGCTACATCCCATCCATTTCTCATAATTCTTGATGTCCACGTCTTTGGGACAAGAGTTGTTGCTTTGGATAACTGTTTATCAGAGAGGAGATCTAGGTGAGTTCTGGGATCCTAGGCTTTGAGCGGTTGGACATTGAGAGAGTTTCCAGAGCATGGCCCGCTGTCTGTTTGCATGGGCCTCCTGTAGCAGAGACTGCAGATGGACAGCCAGCTGCTCTTCTGGCCCCTGCCAACTCAGTCCTTGTGTGTCCTATTACCAGCTCTGGTCCAAGGCTTTGTGGTCTCCCAACACTCAGAAAAGATCATTAGGGGCTAGAGAGATGGCTCAGTGTTTAAGGCACTGGTTTCTCTTCCAGAGGACCTGGGTTCAGTTTCCACCACCTACGTGGCAGCTCACAACTATCTGTAACTCCAGTTCCAGGGGATCTGACACCCTCACACAGACATATATGCAAGCAAAACACCAACGCACATGAAATTAAAAAATAAATAAAATTTTAAAAAAAGAAAAGAGCCAGGTGCGGAGTGGTGCACACCTTTAATCCTAGCACTTCGAGGGGGAGAGGCAGGCAGATTTTTGTGAGTTCAAGGCCAGCCTGGTCTACAAAGCAAGTTCCAAGACAGCCAGGGAAACCTGTCTCAAAAAACCAAAAAGAAAAAAAAGACAAGATCTTTTATATATATATCTAGTATATTCTGTCTGTTATCAGCAGAGATCTGTTAGTACATTTGAAACCACACTGTAGCCAAAGCCGACTCTGAGTTTGTAATCCCTCTGCCTCCCAAGTAGCTGGGATTTCAGTCCTAACTAGAACCCTATATTTCACTCTGTGCTTCCAGTTTAAGGAAAGAACTTCGACTCATTCGTGCGGGGCTTTGTAGTGTGTCTGAAGTGTGGGCCTGGACCGTGTTCTCTTGGTATGAATCTTTTCCCTGTCTAGCTGTATTATGGGATGTCGATATATGATAAATAACCACAACATTTGATCCGGGAATCCAAGTGGGCCTTGTCCGACCCACTCACCTCCACTATCAAGTCTCCCCACCCAGGGTCTAAAGGCAGTTCATGGTAGCTGGGAGAGGGAGCAACTTCTTCAGTGACTGAGTGCCTGGTGAGTTACCTATGGGCCTGCAATGCCCCTCCCCCTCCCCACTGCCCTTGACTCCAGTAAGCTCCTGGGAATACCAACAACTTAAAAGGCAACAATAGTAACAAAAAGGAAACGGTCTGTGGGTTGGCACTGGGAGTACTGGTTTTCATACCGGTGCATCTCTATGATGCTGTGTCTTCTTTGGTCCCTTGCCGTGTGCCCCCTCCAGCTGGTGTCTCCCCACCCCAGCACCTAATTCTGCTTTCTTGGCACTGTTTCCTAGCCCCTCCTGTAGTTCTACATCCTTGAAGATGCCTTCTTCCTCTCATGGTCCCTTTTCTAGTTTCCTGGCCTGTAAGCACACATATGTAAACATGTCCACATGTATACAGAGCCTTAGATTTAGGCTTCTCACCATGGTGTCTTTCTGAGTCTGGCTTCCTTAGCTCAGCGTGATGACTTCCAGTCACATCCAGTTTCCTACAGATGTCGTTCATACACCTGCTCTTTATCCAGCCATGTGCTGATGGGCGTCTAGGCTGGCTCAGCTCCCAGCTATTGTGAGCAGTTTGGCTGTAAGTGCAAATATCTGGGTGGTGTGTGGCATTAGAGTCCTTCAAGAAGGGTTTCACTGGGCCGTGTGGTGAGTCTGTTTTCACTGATTTGAGAACCGTCCACACTTAACTTCTTTCTGTAGTGGCTGTACACAGCCCGCCCCCCACATAAAGGTTCTTCCCCATGTTCCCGATGACAGCATTTGTTGTCATTTAAGTTTTTGAGTCATGGTCTCACTATATAGCCTTGGCTGTCCTGGAACTCACTGTGTAGACCAGGCTGGTCCACTGCCTCTGCCTCCTAAGTGCTGGGATCAAAGTGTGCCCCTCCCCCCAATTCCCTGCTAATGCCTAGTTCTTTGGACAACTGCCTTCACTTCATTAGCCCATTTTTTTTTAAAAAGATTTATTTATTTATGATATATACAGTATTCTGCCTGCATGTACACCTGCACCCCAGAAGAGGATACTAGATCTCATCACAGATGGTTGTGAGCTACCATGTGGTTGCTAGGAATTGAACTCAGGACTTCTGGAAGAACAGTCAGTGCTCTTAACCGTAGAGCCATCTCTTCAACCCTAGCCCATTTTTTGATCAGATGACTTGGGTTTTTATGTGTAATTTTTGCAGTTAAAAATGCATAAATGCACATGTGTTTGTGTATAGTTCTTTGAGGCAGGGTCTCTCCCTGAACCCAAGGCTTGTATTTTCTCTGCTTGGCTGGAAAGTATCAAACCCCAGGATCTTTTATCTCCACCTGCAGAGTGGGTTAAAGAGGGTATGCAGAAGGGGTGACTTGTGTGGTTCTGGAATCTTCTATCTCCACCTGCAGAGTGGGTTAAA
>NC_022016.1:59489549-59497049 GCF_000317375.1 Microtus ochrogaster | reverse complement strand
TTTCAGAACCTAGGTTAGGTTTGTTTATTTATTTAATTTTTGGGGGGGTGTTTCTCTGCATAGCTTGTCCTTGAACTTGCTCCTTGACCTCAGACTCACAGGAGACCCACCTGCCTCTGCCTCCTGAGGGCTGGGACTAAAGGCACATGCTGCCATACCTCATTTTATCTTTTTTATTTGTGTTTTATATGTATAGGTATTTTGTCTACAAGTGTGTGCACCACACGCACACAGTCCTAGAGGTCAGGTCTCCTGGTTGTGAGCTGCCATGTTCGTGCTGGAAACCAAACCCAGGTCCTCCACAAGAGCAGCCAGTGTTGTTCTTTTTTTTTCTTAAAGATTTATTTACTTATTATGTATACAGTGTCTACATGCCAGAGAGGGCACCAGATCTCATTACAGATGGCTGTGAGCCATCTGTGGGTGCTGGGAATTGAACTCAGGACCTCTGGAAGAACAGCCAGTGTTCTTAACCTTTGAGCCATCTCTCTAGCCCAGCAGCTAGTGTTCTTAAGTGCTGAGCCGTCCCTCCAGCCCGGTTCATCTTTCTGAAGTGAGGTCTCGTTGTGTTGCTCAGGCTGGTCTTGCACCAACAGAACTTCTCTCTGCACTGAACTGTCTCATTAGCCTTGCTTGTCGGGGATCAGCAGACCTTAACATTAGACTTCATGCTAGACTGTTCTCTTGATCTGTTTATCTGTCCACTGTGAGCAGCGCAATGCTGGTTGTTGCAGCTTTGTGAAGGTAAGTTTTGAAGCCCTTCTAGTCCTTTCTGTTGGTTTATTTGTTTTGACAGAGGGTCCTCCTGTAGTCCAGGCTAGCCCTGAATTCATGATCTTCCTTCCTCAGCCTCCTCAGTGTGTGATGGCGGGTGTGTGCCAACACTCTGCTCTTTTGGTAAACTTTATGTGAAGTCAGATGCTTTGCCAGTCCTGTGCTGCTCAGTGGCTCTGGAGCTCCCTCTCCTGGTGCTTTCCTGTATCGTGTTCAAATTCGTCCCTCATTTCTGAGATATGTTTGTTTCTTTGCTTTTTTGCGGGGGAGCGAGGAGAAGGGTGTGTTGGGGGTCTGTGTATATGTGTTCCATGCATGTGAACAACTTGGGGAGTTGATTCTCTTTCTTCCAAGCCTTTAGGGATCGCTCACAGGCTGTCAGGTTTGTGCAGGGAAACACTTTCACCTGCTAAGCCATCTTGGTGGGGTCTTCTGCTCTAAAAAATTTTTTTAAAATGTGTTTTTGAAGTAAGCTCTTTTAAGTAGTTCAGGCTGGCCTTGAACTCCTGATCTTCCTTCTTCAAGCTTCTCAGCTCTGGGATTACAGGTATATGCTATTATGCCACACCTTTCTGTTTTACTTTGTTTTAATTCCTCTCTCTCTCTCTCTCTCTCTCTCTCTCTCTCTCTCTCTCTCTCTCTCTCTGTGTGTGTGTGTGTGTACCCTCACTCAATGGAGGTTGGAGGACGACCTCAGATGTTAGCACTTACCCTCCATATCATATGAGACTGGGTCTCTTCTTGTTCTACATACATATTCCAAGCATGTTGACTCGGGGGCTTCCAGGAATTCTCCTGGCTTAGTCCCTCATCTCCCTGTAGGAGCTGGAGTTACAGGCGCACACTTCTGTGTCCAGCTTTCTGTGTCCAGATTTACGTAGGTTCTAGGAATACAAACTTAGATTCTTGCTCATAACCCTGCCTGCACACACATACATAGAATTTAAAAATGGACTAAGTAACTAACTGCTTTTGAGAAAAGTTCAGAGTTATCCTCTGACCTAGGAGGTTCAAGGCCTGAGTGACATATCCCTTCCTCCCCCCCAAAAAAAGATCCAAAGCTTCAGTAATTCAGGGATTTAACTGGACTCTCTTCCCCAGTGCGTACCTTTTCTTTTCTTTTTTTAAATTTATTTTTAATCACATGTATGTGTCTGTATGGGGTACGTGCATTTGAGTGCAGGCACCCAAGGAGAGGTGTTAGCTATCTTAGCGCCTCATGGTGTAGGCTCTGGGGCTCTGAAGAGCAAGCAGTACCTACTCTTAACCTTGGGGTCATTTCTCTCGTTCTCCTCGCCCCCACCACCCTGCTGGTTTGCCAGGGTCACTGTCTCCCAACCTCTAGGTGCTAGTGTCGCTCTCTTCAGCGCCGTCCATGCAGTCTGTCATACAAGCTCAGTGCTGCGGTCAGGTTAAGCCCTGCACTCTTGTTACACTGTTGCAGATCACTGCTTTCCAGGATTCCTAGCTTTGGATGGACTTTCCCTGTCTCTTTTCTGTAGTGTGGCCTGTGGGCTCACAAGCAAACATCTGCTGATGACAGGAATTTGGGGAATTCTGATCAGGCGTTTGGGCCCTGTTTTCTCTTCTCTAGGGGAACCAGGAAGTGGGACAGAAAGTGATACTTCTCCAGACTTCCACAATCAGGAGAACGAGCCTGCCCAGGAGGACCCTGAGGACCTGGACGGTTCCGTCCAGGGAGTGAAGCCCCAGAAGGCTGCCTCTTCTACTTCCTCAGGGAGTCACCACAGCAGCCACAAGAAACGGAAGAATAAAAACCGGCACAGGTTAGTGACAAGGTCCCCCCAGTCCCAGAGTTCTTGTGACTGCTGGGAGGGACTTGGTTAGAATGAAAATCTCTGGGGCAGTGCCAGAGCCCCGATGCTTCCTTCGGGTGGCAGAAAATCAAGATTCGGGTGCAGGTCAAATGGGCCGGTGTTCTCTGAGGGAGGAGTGGGTGGCAATAGAGAGGCCCTGAAGGATCAATGGGAGTCGCTGGGATGGAATGGGACTCTTTTAAGCCACCTGACATCGTGAGCTTTGGGTCCTTGCTAAGAGGAAAATGGAAATAGAAACAAGCCCTTGCAGAGTAACTCTGGTTATTGGGAACCAGGTCTTTGACTCCTGGGCCCTGTCTGCTCCTGTGAGAGCTCAGTTGACATGCCTTTCTCTGACTTTTTAAATATGGGTTTGGTTTTGATTGTTATGACTTTTCTATTTTGTAGTTCTCTGAGTATGCTGCCTTCAGATACGGGGAAACACTTAGAGCCCCTAAATGCGGGCGTTCCTTCGTAGGAACCATCTGCGCACTGCTGCTTTTGCAGTGGGAAATGAGATGGGAATGACAGCAGTGGACAGAGAGGTCAGGTGTTGCAGGGATCTTAGTGGGTCACTCTGCCTGGGTTTGTATGTTAATGCTGGGCCTTAACTCAGAGGGGATTGAGTCTGTAGAGGAGGGGGGTGGCTCTCCCTCCTTTTGGTCTTGGAAGCCTGAACACTGTGGGGGTGAAGGGAGTGTACAGGGCTGCGTGGGGGTGCCCATCCTCTGGTTGGCTAATGAGTTACGTTGCTTTAGAAACCTGTGGGTGTCCCTTCCTGCACCTAAGGTGTGACACTGTGAACTCACAGGCCTGGCACTGTCTGATTTAGGGTGAAATTTAACTGGTTTAAACCTCTTTTCATCAACAGATTTTTTTAATCCTTTTAAGTTTTTCTTGTTCTTTTTTAAATTGCAGAAATAGAGTTTCCTCCCACTAAATAGGGCTGACGGACCGGTGCTTTACATCTTTCTGCAAACAAAAAATCCACTGTGCTAATCTCAAACTATAGTAAGAAACCGCAAAGAATTGCCCCCTACCGTCTTGGTAAGGCTGTAGGTTATTGGAGCATTGCGGTAGACTTGGGGCTACCTTATCACAGATAGCAGAGACTCATACTCTTTTTTTTTTTAAACTATTTATTTACTTTTAAGTTTTATTTATTTTTTCATTATGTATACAGTGTTCTGCCTACATATCTGCCTGCAGGCCAGAAGAGGGCACCAGATCTCATTACAGATGGTTGTGAGCCACCTTGTGGTTGCTGGGAATTGAACTCAGAACCTCTGGAAGAATAGCTATTGCTCTTAACCTCTGAACCATCTCTCTAGCCCAAGATCCATACTCTTAAAAAGAGTTTTTGTGGGCTGGGGAGATGGCTTAGTTTGTAAAGTGCTTGCTCTGCAGGTGTAAGGGCTTGAGTTCTAATCCCAGCACCCACGTCAGAGCACTCAGTGAGGTGTATATGTGTCTGTAACTCCAGCGCTGGTGACATTGTGATCCCGGGGGCTTGCTGGCCAGCCAGTCTAATAGAAGTGATGGGACCCTTTCTCAAAAGCTATGTAGAAAGACACCAGCATCGACCTCTGGCCCACATATGCATATATGTGTTTATACATGTATATATTATATACACACAAATTGGCATGATAATTCAATACTTTCTTCTGTGTTGTTTTTATTACATTTATTTTGTTGTCATTTTGGATTCTTTTCCTATTTCAAGGTGTCTAGAGCAGGGAGAACATTCTTGAAAGTCCCTGGGGCTCTGCATCACTCACCAGTGTCCTCTCTAGGTCCTCTGCTGTGTGTGACACCCTTGTGCCAGTGATGCGGTTAGCTCTAGACTGGCGAAAGGCGCTGGAGGAGCACCCCGTTTAACTTTACCCTTGCAGGTTTCTAGAGCACCTCCATGGGAGTAACACTTTGTCCCTAGCCCTCCCTTTTCTGGCCCCAGGAATGAATTCCTTCCAGAAGCACACCAGCATTAAGAAAGACCGCTGTTGGGCACTGCTCTCCTACGGGGCTAGTCCTGCTCAGAAGGTAGACTGAGTTCTGTCTCCAGGATCCTGTCTGTCTAGTGGCCTCCCAGGGCCTCATGTGCTCATTTGCCCCCGAAGGCTGGTGGCACCGGGCTGCTTTATTTCTTAGGAATCTGGGTCAGGACTGCCCTAAGTGGCACCTCAGTGGGCTAAGGCAGTTGGGGTGAGTCCTGCTACCTTTGCACACTTAAGGTTCAGGGGTGGAGCTCAGTATCCAGATACACTGGAGAGTTGGCACCCAGAGCAGTGAGTGCTTCCTTCTCCACTGTGCGGTGGCCCGTGTATCAAGTCAGGCCATGGTGAAAGGATGTCTGAGGACTTGCCACATGCTAGACACTGTGGAGGAGCAGTAGGAGGAGATACTTGAGCTTACCCCTCTTCTGGGATATGAAAATTCATCAAGAACCCCTCTCCCCCAAGGCTGGGGATTGAACACAAAACTTGATGCGTGCTAGTCAAATGAAAATCACCAGCTTTCTGAATTCTTATATTTTTGCATCTGAACAGTAGTTAGGTCCCACTGTCTTTAAAGAGAAAACAATACTAGCTGCTCTTAGAGGTTATTACTATTCCATCACACCCAGGATTTGTTTTTGTAAAAATTGTTGCTTATTTGTTTTAAGATGGGGTTTTATTATATAGCCCTGGCTGGCCTCAAACTAATTTCTTCTGTCTTAGCCTCCTGAATGCTGGGATTGAGAGGGATTACCAAGTTTGGTTAAATAGGTACACTTTTATTTGTGTATGTATTTATTTCTACTACTAGGGATTGAACCCAGCATGCATCTACCAGTAAGCCACGCCCCCAGCTGATACTATCTATTTTCATTTGTGAAGGTTGAATCAGTTTAAGAGGAAACCATTTTTTAAAAGTCCTGCTTGTCTGCTGGTGTGTGTGTCCAGGACGGTCCTAAGTGAGATGGTTGTGTAAGTGGTGCTGAAACTATGCTCTTGTACGATGCTCACAGACATGGTCTAGCAGAACAGCCAATTGAGCATTGTCTTCCTGCCTGTCTCCAGTCTGAAAGGTGTCAGAACAGCGAGGAGCTGGAGTCAGAGCCCAGGCTGATGCTCACTCTGGCCTTTCAGCCAGGACAGCGCAGAGTTGCATCCTCTCCTCTGTGTTTATGGATCCCAGTTACCTTTGTTTTGCTGGGGGAGGGTCTTCAGACCTTGGTATTCCTTAGCTGCTACACTGATGTAAACAAGTAGACTTGCCATACTAGGCAAGGTGTCATGTGCCTGCATTTGCAATACTTGGAGACTGAGGCAGGACAGCAAGTTTGAGGCCAGTGTGGGCTATATTGTGACCCCCCCCCAATCTCATTTAAAAAAAAAAAAAGGCCAGTGAAGTGCTGTCAGCAGTTTAGGGGGCAGAGCTTGTGAAAGAGAACGGTCACTAAGGTTCGGGCCTCAGCGTCTGGCTTCCAGGAAAGAACCCTGGGTGGCACTGGGCATGTTCACAACGTGAACTTGAATGGAAAGTTACATGCTTTGCTGTTTTCAAAGTGCGAAGTGTTTTGTTGCCTTTTGTTTCAATGACAATATGTAATGCCTACTTGTAACACCTTTTGCTGTATAACTAAACCTCTTCCCCCCCTCCTTCTCTGGCTGTCCCCTCTTCTCTCCCCCGCTAATCTCTGTCTCCCCCACCCTCTCTCTTCTAATGCCCCAATTCTGTTTTCAGTACCAATATCTTAGCAGTTCTAACCCTGAGTCTGGCAGCTAACACCAGGGCTGTGGCCTCTGAGTGCTCAAATGCAGTCACTTGCCCTCCCATCGCCTGCTTTCTGTGCTGGTCCGCACTGCGGGAAGGGAGTCCCCCTGACCACACAGTCTTTGGTGCTTTGATGTTCAAAACCTTATGGCTTAAGATTCTTAAAACTGACTTTGTTTCCACAAATCTTGCTAGGGTGGCTAATCAACTAATTTGTTCAATTAGTATATTAATTTCTATTGCTTTCTTCCTCTCCAATGCTGCCCCTCAGCCCGTCTGGCATGTTTGATTATGACTTTGAGTAAGTTTGATTTGCATTAGTGTCTGTGCTGTGTTGTTTAGTGTGTAGACCCGGGATGCTGTTCTGAGACCTTTCTAACCCATAGTTTGTCTGTTTGATTGTAGGTATGTATATTAGGTTAGGCTGGGAAGTTTTTTTTAAAAACAGAAAAACGTGATGGAGGTAACATTTTATTTAATAACTTAAGCAAAATTAAGTAAAATTCACTTTTATGCATTTTAATTTCTTTTTAAATAGATAACCTGTACTTTTAATTCATATTTAAATTGATTTTCTGGCTTTGCTTCTTAAGGAGATTAGTAGCTTAAGATTTTGATATTTTGCTTTTAAAAGATTTAAAATTTGAAATTCTTATAATTTCTTTTGTGTTTCATATCCAGAAACACAAACTCCTAGTCTGTTTGCTGTTGGTCACTGCGTGTCTCAGAACCTGTCAGTGACATAGTTACAGAGCTAACACATTGACCTGAGCATGCCCTCTTAATCCAGTTTCTCTAATTTTGCAATAGTTTTTATTTAAAAATTCTGGCTTTTATAACTGCTGTATATTTCCTTTTTTAGTCACCTCAGTTTGCCTTATGGCAAAAATATCTGCTCATTTTTTTAATACTTGCTTACTATCTGAGGACACAGCTAAATTGTGTCATAGTCTAATGAAGAATGTGGACTTTAATTGAGTAGCCTTTGTTATAGCTGTGCCCTATGCAGTAGCTGCTTGTTGCCCTGTTTCTGAAGTTAAAGTGCAAATCTCTTTTATTTTCCTACCACAGGATTGATCTGAAGTTAAACAAAAAGCCCCGAGCTGTAAGTATCAGCCAGAAATCTCAAAGACTGGCAGTGTTTTGTTTT
>NC_022016.1:59488218-59489104 GCF_000317375.1 Microtus ochrogaster | reverse complement strand
ACACACACGCACATTTGCTCAAACCAGGCTCTGAGTGTGCCATGACTTGTGTTTCTTTCTCTTTAGGATTATTAGAAGACTTGTTAGCAGCAGCTTCCAGCCGTGGAGCCCTGCTTCCCCTCTGACCTCACAGCGACAAATGTCCCTCACCTGACTGTGTCCATCCGCCTCTGCTCCCCCAGACCCAGTGCCTGTACCTGGCTAGTCCGTCTTAACTGTAGTGACGAGTCCTTTCTATAAGACTGGGTCATTTGCCGTTGTCATCGGTAGTAGCAGTTCAGCGGGAAGAGCTGTCCTTGGTCCCAGTCCCAGAGGGTGGCTAACTGTGCATTTCTCCCTTCTTAGAATGAATGTCTCCCCCCAAACTGGCTGGCACCAGCTCCATCTGTGACCCCCCCCCCAATCGAGAAGTGCACATCTCTGATTTTGTGTTCCGCTGAAAGTAGAGCCCGGGTTCCACTGCAGATGGAGGCTGTAAATATCTGCCACTCTTTCGTTTGGTTTTGTGTTGTATTATTTTTTTATTGTTGTTTTTATCATCTGATTTTCTTTTGGGACATTTTGTGATACCTGTACTTTCCTGATGATGCATCCAATGGTCTGTTTCATGTGGTGTCAATATTCATAACTGAAACTAAAGTGGCTTTCGGAAGTAAATGGGCAGTGTGGCTCTTTGACTTCTGTAGGGGGAAGGTAGAGAGCGTTTAATGGTGGCGTGCTGGAAGCAGTCTCATGTCCGAGGAACAAGAAAGCTGGAAAACGCGATCCTCGTAGAACAGACACTTGGATTCCTTTGTAGAAATAAAATTTCCTTGCCCTCCATCTCTCATGCTTTCCTTCTCAGCCTGAGAGTTTCTTTTCCATCTTTTCACACTCTCTCCCTTCT
>NC_022016.1:59483448-59487988 GCF_000317375.1 Microtus ochrogaster | reverse complement strand
CCCAGCTTCCATCTTTTCTCCTTTTGCTGACATTCACTTGGTTAGATGTTGTTCTAAAAATCACCAAGCCCATGGGAGAGCCCAGAATTACTGAAAAGTCAGCTTCTACTGAGTGGAGTGAGAGCCTCACAAGAGCCAGCACTGCCCACAGAGAGCCCGGCCTGCAGAGTCCTTGACGGCCTTGGCTGCACATTGTGGTCACCTGGGAAGCTCAGCCCAATGCCAGTGCTGAGATCCCAATCCCAAAGGGATTCTTTCACAGTCTAGGCTGCTGACTAGGAGCCTGCTGGAGGCCATTGTGTTAGAAACTGAGCCATACAGCCTAGGTCGGGCGAGTGGTGAGATTCAGGGCCTTGCCTGTCCTTTGACTGTCTAGTCACAGTCCTTTCTGATGCCTGGACCTTGTAGGGGACTTGGGCCATAATGGCCATGCTTTGAGCTGAGCATAGATAGCCTGTTACCAGAACCACCCTCTGGTGTGCAAAGGCCTTGCCTTTTGTTCTTGTGGTTTTTTTTTGTTGTTTTTTTTTTTTTGTCTTTATTTTTTATTTATTTATTATTATTAGTTTTTTGAGACAGGGTTTCTCTGTGTAACAGTTCTGGCTGTCGTGGAACTTCCTTTGTAGATCAGGCTGGCCTCTAACTCACTGAGGCCTGCCTGCCTCTGCCTTGCCCATGCTGGGATGAAGGTGTTCATCCAACCACTGCCCAGCTCCTTTTGTTGTTAAAATCCATTTCCTTTGATGATTTCCCAGTCGGTGACCATGTCTTTGGAAGAAGAACTCCAGTTCTTAAGGAAGTAGTTTAAAATACGTAGATTGTTCCTTGAAAACGAAAACCCAGAAGCGTTTTGGATCCTTCCTTCTTGGTTTATCGCCTTATCCTAAACTCTGGGGAGAGCAAATGGCCAACTTTAACACATCTGAGCCTCCATAGTTGGCTGTGTGTAGAGGAGCAGCGGTCCTGCCCAGTAGAAGGTGTAGTATTTATTTCTTGCATTGTAGAGAGTTGGGTGAAAGACATCAACCATGCTAGGCACGTGATCTACTACTGCATACCCTCCCAGGCGTGTGTTATGTAGCAGCATGTCTGTGTATGTGACTGTCCCCGTGTGTTTGTAGAAGATTGTGGCTTGTGAGCTCTTTGTTTTATTGCCTCCCCCACCCCGTAAGGTTTACCCATTGGTTGGGTCTTCCGGTTTTTCTGTCAGCTGGCCGGTGTTACTTAGGCTCCGAGAGACTACTTGCTTTTCCCGTCTTGGGGTGGCTTAGAAAAAGGCATCTGGAGCGATTGTCTGGCATGCAGAGTCCTAGGAATTGATCCTCAACACCGTGTAAGTGTGGGCATGGTGGTTCCTGCCTGTAATCCTAGCTCACAGAAGGATCGGAAGTCAAGGGAGGTAGAGGTCAGCCTGAGCTACAAGAAACCTTACTTTAAAAAAAAACAAAAACAAAAAGAAGGACCAACTCCAATAGGTTCCTGCCTCTCTGCACCATGCTGTGGTCCTAACTTTATCCACCAAGTTTGCTTGCAAATCATCGATGGAAAGAATGGCTGTGCTTACGCAAGAGAACATTAATCTCAGTGGACAGGGTAGTCTCCTTGCAACCAGCCAGCCAGCAGACCCTGAAGTGACAACCAGGGCCCTATGTGTTGTCAGAGGGACTGGTTTAATAGAGTAAGCCAACTCCTAAGTCCTACAGCCCTGGCTGTAGCTAGCCGGCCTGTGTTGGAGGAGCGGGTGAGAAGCACCAGCTGGCTCCAGCGATGCACCTGTCCTTTGGAAGGACAAACGACAGGAATGGAGGGGTGGCACACTTGTTTCTGCCACCAGGTACCCTTTTCTGTGCGTCTCTCCAACACGGGAAGAAGAGCTTGCCCTTGGCCTCCGGTAGTTAAAAGACAAGACCTGGCCTTTTGTGGTATCATTGTTGTCAGCTACTTGGAGGATAGTCTAGCGCAAAGCTTCATGGGAGTGCCAAGCCCACAGCTCCACAGCTCCACAGCTCCACAGCTCCAAGGACTGAGGAAGGGGCCATTCTGTTTAAAGTCAGTGTCCTGGGGTACATGAGGAAAATGTGGGGAACAAGACCAACCCACAGAGTTGGGGCCTGAGGAGGGACTTCAGGAAGCTTGGGAATTGGGACAAGGCCAGTGTGGACCAGGAACAATGCTTTCAAGCCCACTGTGCTGATCCAGAGACCCCAGATCTCAGCAGCCTTGGCACTGTAAGAAATGGCTCTGTCCTTGCACGGCTTAAACCGTTAACCCCCACTTGAGTCTGTGCCATTCGCTTTCAGGAAAATCCTTTGTTCCAAGAGTAGGAAGCAAGCAGTGGGGTCTTCACCTCGAGGCTTTTGGTCCTGTGTGCAGGAAGTAGAGAGTGATGCTTCTGTCTCCACTCTCGCAGTAAAAACAAAGCTCTGAGGAGCCTTCGCTCATAAGTAGTTTCTAAAGCGCTCTCTGGCTTAATTTTTGCACTTACTTTGGTCTTTCCCACCCTCAGCTTTATTCCAAATCACTGAGGTGTTTACACACTGGAAAATTCTTTTCAGAAGCTCTGACTTGATGGGAGTGGTGGATGGTATTCTGTATGCACAACTTCCTTCCAGCATGGGGCTGTGTATAGTGCCTAGGAAGACTGTGTGTGTGTGTGTGTGTGTGTGTGTGTGTGTGAGAGAGAGAGAGAGAGAGAGAGAGAGAGAGAGAGAGAGAGAGAAACACGAACGTGAGTGCATGTCAGTCTATCCCTGTATTCCCAGGTTTTGGTCTTCAGGGCTAGCCTCAGGATTTGAAGCACAGGTTTCATTTTGAACACTGCTCTGTGGGGTCAGCCATGCCATGGGTGGTTACGGGTGCTGGCCCTTGCTTATGTGTCTATGGGAAAGGGAGTGGGTGTGGGTGACGGCTTGGGGTGTGGGAGGGAAAGGCCAGATCTTGGATGTGTTTTCTCTTTGGACTCCATCTTGTGTAGTTCTTCACTTGGAATATGTTGTGTAATACGCCTAAATATTAGTTCATTAATATATGTGGATAATTTATAAATAAATATTAGGTTGAACCACAAGAAACTGCTGACAGTGGCATTGTTTTCACTGGTGAGAGTGACTGCCGTCAGGTTTAATAGCACGTGTTGGAGGTGTGTGCACTCCAAAGCTTTGTTGCTTATGTGCAGTGATACACCGTAGGCCCCTGGTCAGTGTCCTCCTGGCTCCACACCTTCACCCCAGATAACCTGCTCTGCATCTCAGGATGGTCAGGGCCTTTGAAATATGTCATCCGAATACGTGTGTCAGTCTGTTGAGGCTACTGGAATAGTAACATAAACTTGATGTCTTACAGATAACTGTCCTAGAGGCAAGAAAAGAGAAGGTCAGGTCACCAGTAGATGTATGTGTTTGGTAAAGGGTCTGGATCCTGGTTCCCAGAGGCCTTTGCTGTCTCCCTGAGTGGTGGGGAGGGAGCTCCTTGAAGCCTCTTTGATTTATTTTAAATTAATTAACTTTACTTTAAATACATTGTGTTTTGCCTGCAAGTATGTCTGCGTGGGAGAATCAGATCCCCTGGCACTGGAGTTACAGACAGTTGTGAGCTGCCACGTGGTTGCTGGGAATTGAATCCGAGTCCTCTGGAAGAGCAGCAGTGCTCTTAACCACTAAGCTACTAAGCCACTTCTCTAGCCCCCTTTTTCTTTTTTGTTTTTTAAATTAGTTTTGAATGTTCACTTTTTTGTTTGTTTGTTTGTTTAATTGAGACAGGGTTTCTCTGTATGTAGCTTTGGGGCCTGTCCTGGAACTAGCTCTTGTAGACCAGGCTGACCTCGAACTCACAGAGATCCACCCGCCTCTGCTTCCCAAGTGCTGGGATTAAAGGATGTGCTGCCGCCACCTGGCTTCAAGCCTCTTTGAGAGATCAGTTTGTAATTCTGCTCTAGAGAGCTCCACCCATTTGAGCTCACCATCTGTAAACTTTCCCTTTTGATATCTTCACCCTGGCCATTAGAATTACCACCAGGTTTGGGGAGAACTTTTGGCCATACCCATGTGCAAATGGTACCTTCAGATGGTGTTGGGGTGCATTCAGCGGGAACTTGGGTCTCAGCCGCACAGCCTCTCTAGAGACGGCAGTGCTGTGTCTTGCAGGAACTTTGTGGGGTCTGAGGACCGCGGACAAACACTGTTTGCAAAGATGGTAAAGTGCTTGTTCTGCTCTGCCCGTCCTTAGATTAGAAGACAGCCCAAAGGCGGCCTTGGGCTGGCAGGATAGCTCAGCAGGCTAAGCCATTTGCCCTAAGCCTCATGGCTTGAGTTTGATCCTTAGGACCCACACCGTGGACCTAAACTGTCCACTCATGCACATGTGTATGTGCGCACACACAAATGCAAAAACATACAGAGCCAGGCCTGGTGGTGCACACCTGTAATCCCAACCAGCAAGTGAGAAGCTGAGGCAGCAGCTTTCCTATGCCAAGCTACCTGCAAAACAAAGCAAGACCAAATTCCAAATACACAGCTGCCTCATTTTCACTGGCTTTACTAGT
>NC_022016.1:59463481-59482737 GCF_000317375.1 Microtus ochrogaster | reverse complement strand
GATTTTATTATATGTAATTGTAATTTTTCTCCTTGATTATTCTTCCGGCTTGTGTGTGTGTCTGCAGCATGTGGCTGAGGGTTGAACAGGGGATTGGTACCTGTTGAGCAAGCACTCAGCACTCAGTTACACCTCCTGCCCAAGAATTTTCTTGGCTAATTCATTGCTGGGACTGTGAGAACTCTGTGCAGATGCCTTTGAAAATTTACTGCTTAAACAAAAAGCACACAGCTGTGTTGGAAGGACTTGAGAGGATTATGAGGCTGATACAGTCCTGCACTACGTACGGAGACCCTGTCCAGAAACGAAAGCCAACAGGAGTTCCCTGTATGGGTCAGAGCTCTGCTTGCGTTTTCTCCCAGACAGCCACCTCTCCCGAGCACATTAGTTCAGACCTCATGGGGCCACTCTTACCCTCACCCTCCGAAAGACACCAGCAGTTTGGGCTTTTAGCAGTTCCAGGTGGGCAAGCTACTCACTCCAAGCAGTAGTAATAGTAGTACTGGGAGCTACCAAAAGGTGGCAGCAGGGTGCCGCATGCCTGGTTTATGGCAGGCTTGGGTGCCTAAGCAGTTCCTCCCACGGAGTCTCCTTGCTGTTTCTTAAATTGGTAAGCAGTTTAGGATCACCAGCCTTGATAGCAGCTTCAGGCGGCACACCCTAGGTTACAACGTGGGCCTCCTCCCACTCCAGGAACTGGCTGGAAGGGTTTACATGCCACGGCCTAGGATAGCTTGGGCTTCCTTAATTACAGGGCTCTACTTCCTGCCTCTTTCAGCCAAATCTCCCACACCCTTCCCATGAACTAGGAGGTCCCCAGGACAGGTTCTTGTCACCCTATTGGCTATGAGCCAATGACAGAGAAGATGAGCCAGGAATTGAAGCCTGGGACAAAGATCCCAGGGTCCTTGGGTCCACCTTCATTCTGACAGGGCTTATCTGATGACCCAGCCCCCAAGTTTTGTCTCCTCAACACCTCCTTGAGACAGGGGTTGCCCTTCTGTGCAGGCTGCTCCTGGGGAGGGTTGGGGGAAAGGAAAAGAAATGAGAGTTGCAGAGATGGGTGTTGGCCTTGTCCCAGCCGCTGGCTTCCCTCATCCCCTGAAAGACCAGCAGCTTGGGACATTAGTATCTCCAGGTGGGTCTTCTTTAGGGACTGCCAGGTACTCCCATATCCTGAAGAAGCCTGCTGGAGACTTGAGTAGACAGTGACAGCCAGAGCAGGGCTGCTTCATTTCATTTTGGGCTGGCTCAGTCTGGCAGGGAATGCAGAGATTCCCTATATCAGACTACAGTCACTTTGGCTTCTGAGCTGGCCAGGGTCGGGGGTGGGGTGGGGCTTGAAGGGGTTAAATCTGTGGCACAGAACTTGCTGAAGCACCTAGGGGCCAGCACCTGCTGGTGCAAGTGGGAGGGGCCTGTGGGAAGGCCTGGCATCTAGGGATCATTTCCCAACAGTGGGAATTTGCATACACACCAATTTCCCCATCAGCCTCTTGGCTCAAGTAACCAGGAAAAGCAGGAGGAAAGAGCAACTGGGGCAGCTACTTGGAATTTGATCCCTTGCAGCTTGCCTGGTGACTTGAGCTTTGGTCTCAGGAGTCACATTCTGTCCTTACCACCCTCTCCCGTTAAGCTCACACGTGGATCACTGTGGGCCAGGCAGCTGAGGCCCCGTGAGGAGGGTGGTGAGTCGCCCAGGGCTTGAACTGGCGCCTGGCTGCCTCTAGCTGCGTCTAGCTGTGGCAGCCTCTTGTATATCTGGAGAGGTGGTCTGTCCTTGTGTCCTGTTCACAGGTAGGGAGGCCAAGGCCCTGTGACTGGGCACCACCCTTCGAAGCCCGCGTTAGTGAGCCAGGGGACAAGAGGAGGTTGAGAACCTCGGAGTTAAGCTGAAGCAAGTCACAGAGAACACCCTGGCTTTGAGCCTGGCTGCCTGCGTAGCCCTGCCCGGAAGCTAGATTGAGAAAGAGGCCTGGAGGCATGGCTCTGTGGCCAGCTAGTCCAGCTGAGCTGGCTTCCTTGTCAGGAAGCATGGGTGCCAGGGCAGGCATCACAGAAGGCCTGAGCTGACCCTCTCTTCCCCAGGGCCCAGCCCCAGGTGGCACCTTTTGTGTGGCTCCATAGTCCTTGCTGGTTCCTGTCAGTGAACCAGCAGGGCCAGGCCCTGCCTCCTGATAGCCACAGCCTGCTGGCACTAATGCTGCTGCCTGTCTGCCCGTGGGATTCCCTCATATGTCAACCCCGTAGGACAGTCAGCAAATGACTTCAACTCTGGTGAAGGACCAGGCAGAAGAGTTTCCCACTTCCCCTTCCAGAGGACCCTTGATTTCAAGCTCCATTATGTTGTACAGAGCCTGGGCCCTCCTGGGCAGCTGAAGTGGGCGGGCGTTATAGTTGTCTGTCTGGGAGGACATTTCTTCCCATTTCTGCAAGGGCTTGAGTCACGGTAGACTGGTGTCAGATTTTGGGATCAGGGACAAGTACTGAAAGCCCTGTCCCAGCCTGCCTTCTTCCTCCGTGGGACCTTGGGCAAGTCACTCAGCCTTGCCAGGCGGCTGATAATAAACTAGACGGTCCGGTATTTTAGCTTCCTATCCCGTAAAGACAAACAGATGCCCATAAATAGCCCTTTAACCTGAGAGCACACTGGAGTGTTTGTGTGTCTTGTGTGTTTTGTTTCCCCGTTTGAGATAGGGTCTCCGCAGGCCAAGTTGGCTGGGAACTTGCTTTGTAACCAAAGATGGCCTCGAACTTCTGTCCCTCCCACAGCTTGGCGGAAGCTGGGGTTGCCAGTGACTGCCCCAGCACCAGGTGCTGAGGAGAGAACGCGGCTGGCTGCATTCCTAGCTCCTTAAACAGCAAAATGTAGTTGGATTATAAAGTATAAGTAAGGCTTTGCCATCTCCTCGTGCTGATAAAACCTCCTGAGGAGGCTGGGAGCAACGAGCGTGGGACAGACACCTTGAATGTCTGTGGGAGAGAGGCTCCCAGCTCATGCATGGCGAGGTACCCTGATCCCTGCCTCAAGCAGAGATCTCTGACAGGGTGGCCAGGCGCCGGTGGGCAGGGCCCCGGGGGTGACATTTTCTTCCACAGCATCACAGCTGTCTTGTACTGAAGTCGTTTTTAAAGCAGAAAATACGGCTGCACCGGCCATTAAGTACAAACCCGAGGACTTGTTCAAAAAGGTAGGATTATTAAAGCTGTAATTTCTTCCATTTCCCCCAGCTGATAGTATTTGTTCGGGGACTGTGTGATAGCCTAGCCTTTCATTTAAAATATTTAATACATGCGATCATTTTTGAGGTTGGAGCAGGAAGGAGGAGGGAGGGAAGCATCCTCTTGCCTGGGCTTGTCTAGGCTGGGGAGCAGTTTGACGTGGATGGGGTCAGTCTGTGAAGCCACCCACAGGAGTCATGCTTCTGGAGGCCTCGAATGAGCCGTTCTTATGGGGCAGGAGGCAGGTCACACGCCCAGCACGTATTATCTCACTGAATCCTCGTGACAAACCTGTAAGGTGGCTGCCATTAGTATTCCCATTTCAGAGGATGAGGAAACTGAGGTCTGAGAGGGACAGTCCCTTTGCTCCAGGTGGCAGTCAGTGGCAAGGCCTCCCCATGCTGCTGTCCCTACCCCAGCTCTTCCCCAACCCCCATTCTTCAAACACAGCAGATCTGGGAGGAGGGTCCGGTGTGCAGCACCCAAGAGCTCCCTCCCACCCTCACCCCCTCCCAGATGCCCCGCCTTCTAAGGCTATAATGTGGTTGATCGGTTCCTTATTTCCTACCCTCAATTCTACAGCATAGAAAAGGGGAACAGCTCCGCCAGCCACCACTATCCCGCTGAAGCCTCAGGGCTCTCTGTTGTCACACTTCTGCTTGTGGCACCTGTCACCGCTGTGTCCAGGGACATCCCACCTCCCATCCAGGCTCAGCTCTAAGGGACCCACCAATTCTGGAAACCTTCCTTTCTGAGGACAGGGAATGACGTCAAATGGCTCCCCCCGGGTGAAAGCTCGAGGCCACCTGCCCTCCTGGGCTCTGGTACTCCAGATCAGCCCTTACTCCTCTCCCCACACGCATATCAAAGACAATTAGCTCTTCAAGGACTCACAAAAGCCTTTATTTTTGTCATTCTTTCCACTTAAAATATTTCAATTTCGTATCTGTACACAGCATACATGTGTCCTCCCACCCATGGGGAAAGGTTAACAGGTGTGGGACAGAGGGCCTTGGAGCCCTGGTGGGGTGACGGGGTAGGTGGACAGAGCGGGCGGGTGGGTTATAAGAAGCATCTTGCTTACTAACATGAAGCCTCATGCCCTGTGAAAAGGGATGAAGCCACATTGGCTTGAGGGGGGCCTCGGAGGGCAGGCACATGGTGCCCAACTTGCCGGCGGTGCCAGCGTCCCAGGGACAGGGTGGAGGGTGGGGTCTAGTTCAGGCCTCTGCTCCCCTAGGCCTCCCTCCCCGCCCTCTGAGAAAAAAGAGGGTTTGGGCATCAGCCACGGATGGACGGCCTGACCGGCAACGTCTCCTTAAATGACAGAGATACAATGTGTATCAACAGGGTGATCGCTTCTGACCCATGCGGGATAGATAGAGGTGCCACAGGGCCAGAACCAATCCTATGGGGTCTTTGGTTTGAGGATTCTCTTGCCAGCTCCATTCGTCCCTCTTCCAAGGTAGGCTAAGGGCTGGGGACTGATCTGTGATGCCTGACAGCCCCTTGAGCCACCTCCTGGCTTACTTACTGAGGTGCTGGGACTTATAAGAAAGGATCTCGGCGGCCAGCTGCTGGGGGTCCAGGAGCTGTGGGAAGCGCTCCATCACAGCTTCTACCAGGTGTGGGGGGAAGACGCCACACAACTTGGTGTACACACCAGCCCTTTCTTTGGCCCTTTCGCTCACCCTGCCCCAGGGGCCCCCACTAGCCCCTGGGCTGGGCCTCTGGGGCTCTTGAAGGACTGGGGTGGGTGAGGGCAAAGGGTATGGCTCAGACCAGTACTCTCTGGCTGGAAAGGTGGGCAGCTGGGGCATATACTCGGCGGGGACACTGAAGTGGCCAGCACCCATGGGCTGTCTAAAGGGAGCAAAGGCAGGTGCTGCTGGGAGCTCAGACCCATAGGTGTGATAACCAGCATAAGGACCCCGAGTGGAGCCCGACTCCCCAGGGCTGCCTCCTCGCACCCCCCATAATTCCGACATCTGGCTCTCCAGGGAACCGATGCCTGAATCAAGGCACTCCTGGGAGGTGTATGGGAGCGAGTCCAGGGTGGGTGGGATCCACTCGGTGGGCCCAAAGCTGCCCCCACTGACAGGGAGGCTCCTGCCAGCCGTAGTAAAGGTCTGTGTGGAGCCTTCTTGGTGGGGGCCTGGGGATGATCTGGCCCCCAGTTTTTTCCCATCTAGACTGCTCTTCTCAGCTTCTGGAGACACAGAGCGGGGCTGAGAGGCAGGGGAAGGCCTCTGGCCACTTTTGTCCTTCACTGGGGTCCTGGGGGGTGAGAGGAGGGCATTAGCGCGGAGCTCATCAGCCACGGAACGCTGGGGGCGGCTCGGCCGCTCAGGGTGGAAGAACCGGCACTTGATTCCATAGGTACACTTCCGCCCTGCAAGAAGGACAAAGAGCGTCTCGAAATGGGGCCAGAGAGAAGAGGAGGCGCAGGGACTTGGGGTCTAGGTAGTCTCCACAAGGAAGCACAGGCAGGCCTAGGTGAACGGGCAGACAAGAGGGAAGGTAAAAAAGGGTACTGAAGACGGAGCTGGGTCTCACCATAGGGACATGGCTGCTTCCTGTGTTCAGAAGGCAGTGACTTCTTACGCAGGAAGTTGTCCAGGCTAGGCCCATGCCGTCCCAAAGGGTCATCAGGGGGCATGAACCTGTGGTAGATGAAACGAACGCTCAGGAGAAGGAAGTCATGAAGAGGGCCCAAGGAAAGGGCTGGATAGCCAGGCTTCCTGGGGAGAGATCAGCCCCCAAACTGCCTGTCTGCAGGATGCCCCAATTCTGAGTCTGCAGTTGGCTCACCCCAAAGGAAGAGGGGATCCCTCAGTTCAGAGGGGTATAGCTCAGGATTACCTTCAGGGCACTCCCTAGGCTGGGAGTTCTCAAGAAGCCACAAGCTAACTGCATCTTGGAATGTATGCTGCCATAGACTTACTGGAGAGAGCCATCGAGGAATGTATTGGGTCTGTCTCAAGCTAGCTTCAACCCCCAGCCCCCAGTCAAAAGCTCTGCTGGCCCTAGCCTTCTCTCCGTTACTCATGTCACTGCCTAAGCTGCAACCCAGACCATGGGCCCACAGAGTCCCCCAGGATCTCTCCCAGTTCCCAGTCCTCCAGCAGGAACGTACTTGTCGTTGACGAAAGAGTACATGAGCAGCCGCTCCTCAATGAAGCGCTTCCACTCCTGCCGCTCGCCTTGGAGGTCCCGGTACGTGTCATTGGAGACTACCACCCCGTCGGATTCATAGGCCAGCTTCACAATGAAGCGGTCATCATAGCACACCACACGCTTGCCACCTACACGCCTGGATGGTGTGAACACCAGGATCTTCTTTTTCTCTAGTTCCCGCAGAATGTGCTGGTCTGGGGGATGACAGAGGTGCCGGTCAGGGGCCCCTGGGGACCCCGAGACACCCAACAAGGCTCCATGGCTCACAGTGGCTGGGTTCAGAGGCTGTTCACACCAGTTTCGAGAGGACAGAAACCAGGCAGCCATGTGGAAACCAAGTGCACCTGTGTGCATGAGCGTTCCATTCGGCAGGAATGCTGAGCCCAGAGTGGCTCTTCCTGCTTCTCCTCTGGCCTATGTGTCCTGCCTGTGTCCCCCACCATAGGGGTTCAGGAAGAAGTGTACTGGCCATGTCCCTCACACACTCAGAACAACGTTCCCAGCCTTATTCAGAAGAGGCGCAGGAGTCCCCAGCCTGGCCCAGCCTTGCAGACTTCTAAAGAAACTGTCTTCTTACTTCCTCCTCCTCAAGGTGGGGGCTCTCATGGGGGTGATGGCCGCAGCCTGAACACACCACGCATTCTCGCTGTGCTGGGTTAAGCACTTCCATACCGTCTCAATTGCTCCTCTGGCAGTGTTTGGTGGATATTGTCAGCACACCTCCACCCTGCCCCATTTCAAGCTGAAGAGCTCAAGGCTCACAGCCCTAAGACCCTTGTCTGGGTTACTTGGGGCCAAGCCTCTCACCTTGTCTTCTTGTCCCAGCACCCACGGTCTCAATCATGAAACTATACTGCCCCTCTGCCACTGGGGATACAGAACAAGGGATGCCTCTCCTATAGGATGAGACACCTCAAGACTACACAAGGTGACTCCCAGCCATTCTCATCTGAGCTGGGCTGCTGAAGGCAGCAGGCATTGAAAAAAAGACAGGCTGAGGTCCAAATCAGGAGCAGAAGGAGAGAGAGTACGAGCAAGGAACTCAGGACCGCGAGGGGTGCACCTACACACTGAGACAATGGGGATGTTCTACTGGGAACTCACCAAGGCCAGCTGGCCTGTGTCTGGAAAAGCCTGGGATAAAACTGGACTCTCTGAACATAGCGGACAATGAGGACTACTGAGAACTCAAGAACAATGGCAATGGGTTTCTGATCCTACTGCACGCACCGGCTTTGTGGGAGCCTAGGCAGTTTGGATGCTCAACTTGCTAGACCTGGATGGAGGTGGGGGTTCCTTGGACTTCCCACTGGACAGGGAACCCTGATTGCTTTTCGGGCTGGGGGGGGGACTTAAGTGGGGGAGGGAAATGGGAGGAGGTGGCGGGGAAGAGACAGAAATCTTTAATAAACAAATAAAAAAGAAAAAAGACAGGCTGGCCCTTGCTTATCATCTAGAAGGTGTTGGCCCTATTCAAGGACTCTTTTGGGGAGCACCAAGGTCGCTGGTACAGTGAGGCCACCCCACTTCCAGCACACATACCTGTGATGGGCACATCTGGCCGAGGCTGTTCCTTCCTCCATGATGGTACAAACACGGTGATGTCTGTGTGGCCCCGCTCCAGAAACCAGTTCACAGCCAGCAGAATGCCCCGACAAGAGAAGACTTCCTTGTTCCCGTGACTGGCAGAGGAGGGATAAGTTAGCTCACAGAGTAGCCAGTCTGTGGTCACCCAGGCCGGAGCAGAAGTGGGAAGTGGGCCACGCTCCAGCCCTGCTTGGCCTTGCCGGGTAGCTGCAGGACTCAGTCCCTGGCTCTCTGCCTGTAGGGCCTAAGGCCTTGTCCCTGGGCCCGTTCCCACAGCGCCTGGTGGCCAGCCCCAGATGGGACTTTCCCTAAGATTCCATCTCCTCAAAGTGTGGATCCACCCAGGAATCTAGCCACACTGGCTCCCCACGAAGAGGGGGAGGGTCGGGCCACTTGCAACATATCTGGGGGTGGGTAAAGGTGATGGGAGACTTGGGGATCCTGTCCTACCCAGGAGCCAAGGGGACCACAGGGACACAGATTTGCACACTTAGGCTGAGTCACTTCTTTCCCTCAACACTATACAGCAAAGAGGCACCAGCGGAGGAGGAGGAGGCGGGGGAGGCACCAGCCATGTTAAGCAGGAGAGAAACCAGACTGTTCCGGATTAAAGTTCAGTCTATGCACAAGGTCTCGGCTGGCTTGGGTCCCCAAAGGGTGCAGGAAAGGAGCATGGGGAGTCACCCTTCTACAGGGGTCAGGAAATAACAGCCAGAAGGCACTCCAGGAAATTTTCAGGGCGAAAGTGAAAGGCCACCTCTTTTCCTCTCAAGAGGCCAGTTCCCTGCAAGCCTGCCCCTCCCTGCATGTCTGCGTGGGGGGGGGCCACTGCCGCCGCCCCAGGGCGGGTGTGACTCCTGGCAGAAAGATGGGCAGGAAATTGCTGGGGAACTCTGCTTGCTCACAAGAAGGGCTGGGGCATCAGGCCTTGGGCTTGCTCTATCTAAACATGGCTTTCCTCAGAAGTAACCTAGCTGGCTCCTAGGCTGCCCTAGCCTGTGTCTCTGCCCAAGAGCTTGGTAGAGGGCACCTTTCTTAGACAAGCCATTTCACACCAGGAGGGCTTGAGGCTAAAGACGCAGGTAAGGTGGAGTTCCTGGAAGTGCTGAAGGGGGGCTCCCTCCCCAGCAATCCCAGCCTCTGGTTAGCCCCATAGTGAGCGACTCAGACTCATATTTGGCAAATAAAATAGAATAAATGTTACGCAAAAGAGGCAAGTCCATGGCAGACCACATCCTGTGGGTAGCTTTGGGGAGAGGGGGGTGATAGCTGGAGTCCCAAGAGACAGAGAGTGGGGAGTGGGGCAGCTGGAGGCATGGAGGCTATCTGGGGTGGGGGTGGGATGGGGTGAGGGTGAGGCTCCAGAGTCTCTCAGTCTCTGAACTGTAGAGGAAACAAAGTCATCCCCAAGGCAGCGGAGTCAAAACTCATGGGGAGCTGCAAACCTGGCCGCTCTGTGCTCTCCCTGGAATCATCATCAAGCCCACAAGAAGACCACTGCTATTACCCTCTGTTCAGAGGGTCCAGAGAGGGTAACTTAGTCACCATGGGTCACACAGCAGCCAATGTGAACAGAACCACTCCTGTTGGCATTTAGGTACCAACATCCCTGATGGCTGGGAAGGGCACAGAGTCCACCTAGACAATCGCTCCACCTAGACCATCTCAGTGCTGGGAAGAAGACTCCATGACACGCACAAGTAACCTGGCTAGTGCTAAGAGGTGGAGAGCCAGACTGGAGTGTGGGGTTACTGGGTCACTGTCGATGCCCTTACTGAAGATGTGGAGATCGAGGATGTGGCAGGAGGAGTGTCAGAACTCAAGCATCGATGGCGTATATTTCTGCATATGGAGAGGGACACCCCTGAGCCAGAGAAATGATGGGCTCGGCAAATTCTCACACTTCCTTTCGGAAGCCAGGTGACATGTCAAAACCTCTGAGGAACATCCCCGCCTGTGGCTTCACAAAGCCCACGGCCCCATCAGACTGTCTCCTTCCCTGGACCATCTGTTGTCTCCTCCAGATGTGAGGTAGTTGTCTGCACCATGGCTTACTGTCCTGAGTGTGCCATGTCCACATGTCCCCTGACCTCTCTGTGGATTCATGGCCCCTCCTGGACCAGCCACATCAAGCTTGAGGATCTCCCGATGTACTGCCTCTGGGCATTTAACCTCCTGGCAGGGGACAAGTCTCCTCTCAGCCGTGCTGGTACCGGAATGTTCCCTCAGCAGGTAGTCAGAGCCCTATTCTTGGCAGCAAGAGCACTTGAGGCCTGAGGCCCAGAACGCCCGCCCGGACTACTCATTCAGTTCACTGCAATGCAGGAAGCTTGGTTGGCCCAGGAAAACCAACTTCCTCCCACCCTCAAGAGTCCCGCATGCCCCCAGGTCGGGGCCCCTACCCAGCCTGATGGGCTGGGCATATGGAAGACTCCAGCTCCTGCCCAAGGACAAGGCAGGGTTAGCCTCCCCAGGTATGAAGAACTGCCTGGGCTGGGCCTAGTGAGTACAGGAAAATTCCCTTAGAAGGAAACAGAGGTGAATTTCCCCACGATTTGCATATGGTGGGGGCTAGCCCTTGTGTGTGTGGGGAGCAGCAGGGTAGGAACCAGGCAGCTGCTGAGACAGGAAGTGTGAGGCTGGAATTCCCCTTCCGTGGTCACCCCAGCTCAGAAACCCCCAGCAGATAGGCAGGCGGGCCGGCAGACAGTAGCTGTCTGTCTCTTTGGTATCAGCTCTCCTGAACCCCTCCACTACTGCCCCTCCTCCCGCCCAGGCCCCTCCTTCCCCTGCCCAGGATACAAATACACATAGCACATGGCTGCCCACAAGACACCCAGCCCACGATTCCTCGGGGAGGTCAGACCTCTCCAAATTCCTACCCTGTCTCAGAACCTCCAAGAGAACGGCAGCCTCTGAAGGGACAAGTTTGACCTGCTGCCCTCTGACATGGAAGCCAGCGTTTCTCAGCCTTCCTTCCAAGATCAGTTCATTTTAAAGATGTGAAGACGGACCCAAAGGTGTTGAAGAGGGCTGCCCCCGTGTACCAACTAAGTAGGGCCGGGGCCAGCTAGACAGCTCAGCTGGCCCAGCTGGGTTGGGAGTAGGTGGGACCAAATGCCAGGTAGGGAAGAAGCTGGCTGGCATCGTGACAAGTTGGGCAGTTCACCTGGGACAGCCCTTGGGGCAACCAGGAAAGAGACTTCCCCTCTTCCTGTTCTCTTGCTGGGGTCTCCCCTGGTCCCTGCCAACAGGAACTTTTCCTTGTGTGTGATCCACCTAGGCCTGACTCACCCAGCCCGCTGTGCAGGCAACAGGGAGAAAGCAGGACTGAAGGGTGCGGCCTGGATGGAAGGGAGAAGTCAAGGGCTCCCTAAGGTCAGAGGCAGCCTGGCTCAATTTCTGCCTCCACCCCGCCTCCTTCCCTGAGCAATCTGCAAAGGTCTGGGAACCCCCTGAGATGAGTCCAGCCCAAGCAGTATCAGTTCAGCCAATATAGATCCCATCAGGGCTCACGTGAGCCCAGGGCATCAGGCCACCTGCACACACCCAGGGAGGCAGATCCGGCCAATAGGTCACACCTGGTTAGGGCTAGGACGCTGCTCGCTCGTAATAGTTAACTAAGCCTTGCTTCTATGGGAGCGCTCAAGTCTAGGACAAGGAGGTCCCGGAGGACTCAGTCACTGAAGGACAACTATTCACTTAGTACTTACAACTCTCCACGTTTTATGCATTTTCTCCCCTCAAGGGCCACCTGAGAGGAAAGACTGAGGAGAGAGTGAAGAAACGGCCCAACTGGTGAAGCGACTGGCTCCCAGAAAGCTCGAGCCCACAGGCCATTCCCCTACATTGTCCTGCCTCATGTCAGAGGCAAGAAGAGAACTGGGCTCAGGAGAGACCACAGTACAAAGTACACTCTGGGCACAGAAGGCTGAGTTTGAATGCCTGCTGCTAATTTATCAAGGAGCGTGACTCTGGGCAAGGGTCTAAGCTCCTATTTTCCTTCTTAGGACATTCATGAAATGCTCCAAGAAGTCTTAAGGTTTCAGGGAGCCTCCTGGCACACGACGGAACCTCGCAGAGAGTGTTTGCATTCCTCAACAATCCACGAGGAAAGCCAAGCTTTTTTTTTTTTTTTTTTTTTTGTCCCAAAGGAAGAGCCACAGACATTTCCACAGGTCCTCTCCTCAGAACTGACACATACCTCATGGCCACATTGCTTCCATCGATGACCACAGGCCTCAGGTCACTGCCCTCCTTGTCCTCCTCTGGGAGTGAAGGTTCTAGAGAGGAAGGTTTGGGGGTGCTTCCGCCCCTGGGCACCAGGGGGAGCTGGGGACAGGGGTCTGTGGAGGCCTGGCACTCGCGCTCAGTAGCTGAACCATGCTTCACCAGTTCCCCCAGCACCGTGTTGGTATCCGCTTGGACCCCCAGCTTCTGCAGGACACTGTGGATCTCGGAGGATGAGTAGCCCAGCTTCCGAAAGAAGTCCACCTTCATCTGCAACTCAGCAGAGGCTTCTTTAGTCTCAGGGTCCTGGACTGGCTGAGGGCGACCCCTGCAGCTGTGGCTGTCCTCAAGATCCCACAGACTCATGGTGGGACTGGCTTCTTGGATAGGCTTCTTTCTATAGGGGTCACTCATATCTCAGATTCTTGGAAGGCGTCCATCACAGTACCTATGGACGAGACCACAGCGTTAGGGGCAAGAAATACCCACTGTAGCTCTTTCAGCCTCTCTCCCCTACAGGATAAGGTAACATGAACTGAGCTATTCTCCTGTGTCAGCTCAGACTGTGATCTCAAGAGCTCTCGGCAAGGAGTTTATTCTTAAATAGGGGAAACTGAGGCACAGGCAATAAGAATTTACTCAAGGTCATCAACTCAGAGTTTGTGACACAAAAACTTTCAACTTGTCTGACTCCACCCCCAAACCCGTCTTGTTCCACCAAGGGACCCAGAAGGCAGGGGCGGGGCTCTCAGAAGGGAACTGGGGACTGGAAGTGCGCAGGGGACCCAGGGGGCTTCCCCGTTGTGGCCATCGCCTTCGTTCTAGAGTCTCATACTAAGAGCCCAGGGCCGGAGTCCCATTCCGGGAAGGACAAGTTTCCGGGGTGACCCACAGGGAGAAAAGTTGCTGGGAGACTCTGGTTGGCTACCAGGCCCGATGACGCGAGGCGGCCCCGGTTAGAGCCTTGCGCGTGCTGGGTGCCCCAAGACACACCGCTCCACTCACCGGGGTGGACTCGGCGGGGTCCCCGCGATCCGCGATGAAGACGCGGACTGCGACCCTTCCGAGGCCGGACCCAACACAGCGCACCACTCATGCCACCCCGCAACACTCACTCACCCCTCCGAGTGACGGACGCAGCCCGTAGAGCGTCCATGGAGCCGAGTCCCGAGCTCCGACTGCACCTTCGTAGCCGCGACAGGCGGGCAGGTGCTTTAAGGGCCGTGACGCGGAAGCCGGGCAGGGCCGCCGCCCCTTCCTGCTCCGCCTCGCTCCTGCCCCGGCCACGCCCCTGGCGACCCACGCTGGTCCCGCCCCGTCCCTGACCAGACCCCGCCCCAGCATCCTTAGCCACGCCCCTGGCCACTCCAAGTCTGGGCGGCTTGGAGCTTGTGCCATCCTACAGCTTAAGGCAGGCGCTGCAGATACAGGTTCTGCGCACTGTGCAAAACCGGAATAGCACGGCCTCGATGGCTCAGCTCAACAACTTGACAGGCCCACCGACCTGGTCCAGACTTCCAGGTGCTCAAGTGAGACCACCGCCATTGGAGGTCGCACCTTCCTGTTAGGTGGAGACCGGGCCACTCCATTTCAGTCCCATAGGCTGTGTCTGAAGCCCCTTCAGAGATGGAGCCAAACTCAGTGTTAGGGGCACTTTTCCTGAAATAAATACCTTCCAAAGACAGGAGGGCACCACTCCAACAGATGCACAGTGGTGGAGGAAAAGCCAGGGAAAGGAGGGGCATTGACGCTAGTCTCTTTGGGAGAGTTCATGAAGAATGCTGTTAAGCACACTGCAAAACTCATCCTATCACTCACTCTCAAGAGGTCACTGGTCAAGATCCCTCAGATGAGCACAGTCCTTTACTGTATCTACCTGGGGCTCAGAATGGACAGATCCCTGTACTTGTGGACCTTTTATTTCCTTTGGGTTTTGTGTTCTTCCTGATACAAGGTCAAGCTACACAGCCCGTGCTATCCTTGAAGAGCCCAGTAGCCTCCTACCTCAGCCTCCTGAATGCTGCAGTTACAGGCAGGAGCTATCCTGCCAGCTCCATTACCTCCGGAGATGCAGAAAAAGGTTGAATGGCCTCAGCCAGAGACATCAAGACCAGGAGATTTGATTCCAGAGAATCAGGGACCACTATGAGTATTCTGGGGGCCAGCGTTGATCCATGGCAGAGGGATCCTGGCTGTTACTGTGTGTGTGTGTGTGTGCATGTGCCAGAGGAGAGAGAGGGGCAGAGGAGAGGGAGAAAGGAACCCCAGGACCTGCACATGGAGAACAAAGTCTATTACATCATCCGTATGCTTGTATATAGGGAAACTGAGGCTCGAGAAGCCAAAACACTCAAAATGAAGTGCTTGTTACTTTAGTTGTGTTACACTTGCTTGTCAAGTATAGGTGTCTCCTAAGAGTGCTGTCTGTTTATTAAAATGGTTTTATAGTAAAAGACACTACATATACAACTGTACACGTTCAGCCTAAAAATGATAACAATAATTGTATTGGCTTTATTTTTTTAATCATCTTATTGATTTATGAGCATGGGTGTTTTGCATACCATGTGTATATCTGGTGCCCCAGCAGGCTAGAAGGAGCTTAGGATCCCTGGAACTGGAGTTATACAGATGGTTGTAAGCTGCAATGTGGATGCTGGAAGTCAAACCAGGATCCTCTGAAAGAGCAGCCAGTGCTCTTAACTGCTGAGCTATCTCTCCAGCTCCCAATAATAATTTTTAAAACCGCACCTATGTTACACTTTGTGTTGTTTTTAAAGGATTTATTTTATTTACATATATGAATATTTTGCCCCCATCTAATTTTGTGTGCCACATGCATGCCCGATGCCCTCAGAGGTGAGAAGAGGGTGTCAGATCCCCTGGAGCTGGAGTTAGGGACTGTTATGAGCTGTCATGTGGGAACTGGACCTGAGTTCTCTGCAATAGCAGTACGTGCTAAGTGCTCTTAATGGTTGAGCCATCTCTACAGTCTTGTTTTGTGTTCTGAGACAGGGTCTCCTGGAGACCAACCTAGCATTGAATTCGCTAAGTTGCAGAGGCTCTCCTTGAATCCCAATCCTCTCCCTCGAGTTCCCACATGCTGGGGTGACAGGCATGTGCCATCATGCCTAGCTTTCCATTTATCCATCATCTAACTTGACCAATAGGTTAGTGTTGTGCCTTTGAGGACGTCTGGGTTCCCCAACCACACTGCTTTCCCTTGTCTGGAGGAACTGCTGTGCTGGTCATCCCCCATGTTGCTCCCTTGTGTGCTGTGCTTTCTGCTTGGAATTTTAGGTAAATAGACTCCTTCTATAATGATATAGTTCCATTTTCACACAGGCTTATGATGGTGAAAGTCCATGTCTGTGGCCTGCATACTATCCTTTATTTGGTTTTCTGCTGAAAAGCATCCTGCTTCATGGAGAAACACAGAACTTCTTATCCCTTTCCTTGTATTGGATGCTGTGTCTGTGATTTGGATATTAACTGTTTTCCTCTTTCTCTTTTTGGTTTTTTGAGACAGGGTTTCTCTGTGTTGCTTTGGAACCTGTTCTGGAACTCGCTCTGTAGACCAGGCTGGCCTTGAACTCACAGAGATCCACCTGCCTCTGCCTCCCGAGTGCTGGGATTAAAGGCATGTGTCAATACCACCCAGCTTCTTTTCTTTTTTTGAGACAGGGTCCCACTGTGTAGCCTTACTTCACCAGGAACTCACTATGTAGACCTGTCTGGTCTTAAACTCACAGAAATCAATCTGCCTCTGCTTCCCAAATGCTGGAATTAAAGGCACGTGCCACCACGCTGGCTTGCTTTCTTTTCTTATTTGCATATTTATCTATTGACAAGGTCTTGCTACGTTGACAAGGCTTGATCCCAACTTGTGAGCTTCTTCTGTTTGTCTCCTGAGTGCTGGGATTACGGATGTGCACCACTGTGGCTTGCTCTCATAGAAGAACTGGAGAGCTGAGAAGATGTCACTCAAAGGTTGGGAAGGGTAAAGTTAAGGCCCAGAGTTGGTGGGGCTGGAAAATCGGCAGCCTTCTCTGCTGCAGCCATCTCCCTGATCCTGCTTTGTGGAGGCTTTGGGAGGCTGTGAGGAGGAGGAAGTACACATGGCTAGTTGGTCATGAGATTGTTCCTTAAGATTTACTAAATGTCATCAAAACATGAAGGTTTGTTTAGTTCTTGGTCTTATTTATTTTTGCGCGGGGGGGGGGGCTGAACAGAGAGGGGAACCAAATTCTCCTTGCTGAGTGCCAGCTCATGACTGGTGCTGGGCATGTGGCATGCTCATGGTCACTGCTGCTGAGCTCAGCACACTGCACCCTCATCTCCTGCATCCCCTCTTTCATGTGTACTCAGTCATAGTGGGCATCACTCTCTATGGCAACCGCTCTTCAGATGGTGAAATCACAAAGTGACATGTTGGATTTAGGAACCACTTCAGCTGCCTGGGTGGTCCTCTGGTGAGGGAACTGGACAGGGGTTCCACCAGTGTTTCCAAGCCCTGGGCTGTCCGACACTTCTCAGAGGCAGCTGGCAGAGCCAGCGATGAGTCACGCAGTTCCCCATAAGCCACAGTCTCCCTCTCTTCCGGTTTGTGACGGTGACTCCTTCCTGAGACACCCTCTTCTGCAGAAAGCCCTGGCTGCTCCTGAGAAGCCATGTTTCATTTACAACTGGGTTTTGCAAGCACTGGCCCAGTTCCCAGGAGCCCCAGAGACCTGATCATCCCAAACTCACGTCCTGCTCTGCCTCTCTTGCCACTTCCTTCCTAGGGTCTTCCTGTCCTTTGTCACCTGGAGAAAGTCTAGAAACTTCTGGACCGTCACCCCTCAGGGCTAAGTGGGGGAAGGCTGGAGAGGGAAAGACCCCAGAAATGACTCCAGCTCAGTCTGGGGATGACAAAGGAACTTGAGCCCTCTTTAGAGGGCTGGACAGTGACTCTCATGCTGAGTGGCTACAGAGTGACTAGGACTCCTGCAAGCCAAGAAAGAGCCCGCCTGTGTTTTGGATCTTTATGTGGGATCAAAGGATCGAATTCAAGTTGTCAAGCTTGTGCATCAAGTGCCTTTATCTGATGATCCATCTTGCTGGACCTGGTGTGTGTTTTATCATCCATCCATCCATCCATCCATCCATCTATCTATCTATCATCTATCCATTTATCTATCTATTCATTAATTAATTTTCAAGACAGTGTTTCACCGTGTAACCGCCTTGGATGTCCAGGAACTCAGGAACTAGCTCTGTAGACCAGGCTGTCCTTGAGTGTCGGCCTCCCAAGTACTGGGATTAAAGGGATGCACCACCACCCAGTGTATGTTTTAATTAAAAAAATTAAGATTATTATTATTTTTTGAGGGAGGGTTTCTCTGTATAGCCTTGGCTGTCCTAGAACTCACCCTGATCTACACCCTGTGATCAGGCTGGCCTAAAAATCAGAGGTCTGCCTGCCTCTGCCTCCTGAGTGCAGGGATTAAAGGATTTATTTTTTTTTTTATGTTTGGGAATTTTACTTGCGTGTTTGTCTGTGTACTACATGCATCCAGTGTTCAAGGAGGCCAATAGAGGGCGCTAGATCCCTTGGAACTGGTTTTACAGACTGCTTTGAACTGCCACCTTGTGGGGTGCTGGGATTCTAACCCATCCTTTGGAAAAACAACCAGTGATCTTAAATGCCAAACCTTCTCTCCAGGCCTGGTTTTAAATGGTAACTGAACAATCAACTTTTTTTTTTTGGTTTTCTGAGGCAAGGTTTCTCTGTAGACCAAGGTGGCCTTGAACTCACAGAGTTCTGCCTGCGTCTGTCTCCTGAGTGCTGGGATTAAAGGCACGCGCCACCACTGCCTGGCCAATTAACTTTTTTAAAATTCAGGTTTTCAAACGTGACACAGTATATTTATTTGTACTATTAGCTTGTTTTTAAAAATACTTCTTTTTGTTTAGGTTTCTTGGTTATTTTGAGACAAAGTTTCACTATGTATCCTTGGCTGGCCTGGAACACATTACCTCCGTGGTTCTTAACTTTCTAACTTTGCCACCCTATAATCCAGTTCCTCATGTTGTGGTGACATCTCATCATAAAATTATGTTCATTGCTACTTCACAGCTGTAATTTTGCCACTGTTAGGAATTGTAATGTAAATGTCTGATCTGCAGAGTGGCTGAAGGAGTCACAGCCCACAGACTGAGAACCACTGCTCAGCTGGCCTTGAAACTGTGGCAGTTCTCCAACCTCTGCCCCCTGAGTGCTAGGGACACAACATGTGTCACCATGCCAGGTTGATTGAAGTATATGTGTCTTTGGAGCAGTGTCTCATCCTAGGGTTGGGACAGGGAAAGGTGAACCTGTGGCACCTCCTAGTGCCAGAAAGTTAGGACACGCCCTTCTATGGGAGAAAGGCACAGGGTAAAGAGCGCTGGGTGGGTGGAGCTCCAGCAGCTCCACCTGAAACAATGTTCACGAAGGACCAGAACCACAACTTTCATCTGTTTGTTTCTGTTTGGAGACAGGTTTTCTCAGCGGTAATTATGGCTGTCCTGGAGCTCACTCTGGTGACTTCAAACTCACAGAGATCCGCCTGCCTCTGTCTCAAGTGCTGGGATTAAAGGTGTACGCCACCACTGCTGGGTTTACAGAGCAGGATGTTTGATTCCAGCTTCAGCTATCTCAAAGAATAAGCTGGAGGGGGCTGGAGAGATGGCTCAGGGTTTAAAAGCACTGACAGAGGCCCTGCATTTGACTCCCAGCATCCACGTAGTGGCTCACAATCTGTAACTGCAATCCCAGAGGATCTGATGGATCAGACACCCTCTTCTGGTCTCTGTGTAGAGCAGACACACACAAGGTGCATAGACACACATGCAGACAAACATCCACACAGATAAAAACAAATGCAATCCTTTCTCCCCCACCCCCTTTCTTCTTCCTCCTCTTCTTTTTGAGATAGGACATTTCTATATAGTCCTGGCGGGCTTGAACTCACAGACATCTGCCTAACTCAGCCTCCTGAGTGTTGGAATTAAAGATG
>NC_022016.1:59459718-59462922 GCF_000317375.1 Microtus ochrogaster | reverse complement strand
CACACACACACACACACACACACAAACATACACACTCTTGAAAAATAAAGATAAGAAGCATAAGTTTTCTTAGTTATACAAAAGGTGTGCTTCAGTGATTGGCCCTAGATGGTCTTGCCATCACTCAGCTATGCTGGTTATCTTCTGTACCTGAGTCAGACCCATATAGGGACAATGTCCAAAGTCTATACTTGAGACCTCTTTGTCTGGGGGCTTTGGCTAGATGACCTTTATGCCTGCCTTCCTCCTTTGCTGCCCTGGTCCAGTTACCACAGCTCCCTCCTTTATGACTCTGGAATGGCCCAGTAGGCTGGAAAGTCCCTGCAGGCTAGTCCACTGGAAACTGTTTTATAGACCAGAGACTGAGTCTATGGCAGGCCTTGCCTTGGCTTGCCAGGTTCATTTAGGTCATGCTGGAAACAGGGTGAGGCTGGCTTTCTCCACCCCAGGCATGCCTAACCCTTTTTGTACAAAGATGAAAATCATCTTCATTCTGGGCCCAAGTCCCTTTGACTCTCTTTGGACCTCTCCATCCTACCCCAATCCTGGAAAAGCAGGTACTGTCTGGAGAGTGAGATTGAAGGCTTAATGTTGATAACAGTGTATGTCCTTCATAGGTGAGTCTCATCTGGTTCTGAACCTCCGAGAAGAGGTGGGCCTGAAGGTAGGTAAAAGACTGAATGTCTGTCACTGACATTACTTCCCTAAAGGCTCAGAGAGGACTGTGGGAGTCCTGAGTATACACAGCAGGGTTGGGACCCCCAACTAGCAGTTGAATTCCCTGGTAATATACAGGAAGCTTCTAGAAGACATGTGGTCCTCCCAAGGGCAGTTAGTAGGGGTCTGGCTGAGTTGCCCTGCTGCGGAGAGATCTGGCTACCTGGAGACTTCCTTGCGGAATGACCAGCTAGGCACTGTCCTCTCTTCTCTGTTGGCCAAGTCCCATCCCTGGAGAACTGGTGTGGGAGGAGCTCTAGTAGCTCTCAAGATGCTTTGCAATGCCCACTCTGCTGCCCCCTCTTTCCAAGCCCGGCTGATAGATTTCCTGTCTGAAAAGGCTATGCACTGCCTGGGGCCCCAAAGCTGGAAGGGAGGTCAGGGCTCCAGTGAGGCTTCAGTTAATGTCCGTAAGGAAAATCACAGGAAACCCAGCGGGACCAGGAGGGACAGGTCACAAGGCCATATGTGATCATCTTATATGATCTGGTGGCCTCTTGTACTGACATCAGCTCACCGGTCTTGTTCATGGTCACTCTCAGATAAATGTCATTATTGCAGCACCCCACAAGTCCTGGGGTTCACCGACGTGTGAGTCTTCAGGTCAGAAGCCATCTGGCCAATAAGGTTGCCAGTGTTTGCCTCTGTGGCACCCTTTGCCCACATCCCGCCTAAGAGGGGGTTTCCTAGCAGTGTGACTTGGTCAGAAGTGACCCACTCAAGGGGAGGGGTTTGGTCTGTATAAGCAAGTTAGAAAAATCTCATCCTGCAGGTATATCACTGGTTCAGAGAAGATGCAGACCCAACTTAGATAAGCTAGAATTACTCAGTGTGTCTCTGTCTCAATTCTTGTTTTTTTTTTTTGTTTTGTTGCTTTGTTTTTTTTTTTTAAACTAGAAAATGAGCTGCTTTCTGCTCATGATGAATGAGAAAAGCCAATGATGCTTGCCTGAAACTTCCTTGGAATCATCACAGGAGATGAAGCAGACAGTCAGAAAAAGCACAGGTCCTTCATGTCAGCTGCTGGATCAAGCTTTACCTGAAGCTATCATGCTTCTAGGCTTTTAGGTGATATCTGCCTGTAAATACTGTTATTTACAGTTTAGAAACACTTTTTTTTTTGGTATTTCAAGACAGGGTTTCTCTTTGTAACAACCCTAGCTGTCCTAGAACTTGCTCTGTAGACCAGGCTGGCCTTGAACTCATAGAGACCCACCTGCCTCTGCCTTCAGAGTGCTGGGATTAAAGGTGTGTGCTACCACTGCTTGGCTACAAATCCTTTCTAATGACAAGTAATTATTTATTTAATACTATTAAGTATATAATAATTTCCTAAATAGAGTTTCAGATAAAATCTTACAAACTATGAGGTCTGTTTTGGAAATAGAACAACAGGTACTTGGTAGAGGGCAGCAAGCTGGTGGTGCCGTCCTGCCTGGGCTGTTAGACACCTGGTCGAATGAGAAGTCATGAGACTCACTTAGGGGTTTGCAGCTGTTAGCAAGCCCCCCTCCTTTCCAATTTATTATATTCTTCTTGTTGTTGTTGTTGCTTGTTTTTGAGACAGTTTCTCACGTAGCCAAGGCTGGCCTCAAAATTTTTATGTGGGTGAAGATAACCTTGAATTTTTGACCCTCCTGCCTCCACCCACTGGGATTACGTGCCTGGGCCACTCGGCTTGTTTTTTTATGCTGGGAATTGAACCCAGAGCTTTGTGCATGGTAGGCCAGGACTCTACCAATTCACTGACATCTCAGTCCCCCATTCACTAATTGCTATTCCTTGAATTTCTCTGCATCCCCAGAGAAACCATCGCTACACATTTTTCTTCTTTTCTTTTGTGTTTTTTTTTCCAACAGGAGGATCACAACAATTTCTTTCATTTTTCCAAATAAGGAAGCAGAAGTCCAGAGAAGCCGATGATTAACCAAAGGTCACGCAGCAGGGCGATTGCAGAGTTACTCAAGGTCCCAAGTGTCCCGTCTGCATTTTACCCTGTCCCCTTATGCTGGCTCTTCTTCTCATTCAGGTGGCAGTGGAGACGCAGGGTCTGCTGTGGCCTTCCTCTCCAGGTGCTGAGTAAAGGAGCAGTTACAGGGGTCAGGAAGGGGTCGCGGGACTGTGGCCTGGGAAGGGCTGATGAGTCCTTCCTCACTTAGGAGAGCTGAAGTTCAGAGCTTCTAGAGCCTCCGACAGAGAGGTCTGGAGCCTGGCTTCTTAATCCCGGCATCACCCTATGTAAGGTTTCTAAACACGCAGCAACAAGAATTAAAACTCGGAATCAAATTTGTAAGGAATCTGAGGTGTTTCTGGCAGAGCCTGCCTGAGTTGCTTCACAGCCCTGGTTCTGACCTGAGCTCACGGCACTGCACCGGTACCTGTGCTTTGCGTGTCGCATGCCATCTCAGCACCCCAGTGAGCTCTTCCCGCAGTGCTCCTGCTCACGTTCAAGAGTACTGTGTACAGGCTGGAGAGATGGCTCAGTGG
>NC_022016.1:59454136-59458793 GCF_000317375.1 Microtus ochrogaster | reverse complement strand
CGTTCCCTTGGTTTTTTGAGACAAGGTTTCTCTGGTAACAGCCCTGGCTGTCCTGGAACTTACTTTGTAGACCAGGCTAGCCTGGAACTTACAGAGATCCGCCTGCCTTGTCTCCTGAGTGCTGGGATTAAATATGCGCACCTCCCCACTTCACCATTACCCCCCCCAATGTCTTCTCTTGCACCAGATTCTAACCCTAAATTCTTCTCTCTGCCCAGAAGTACCTCCTCTTCTCTCCTGCCTAGCCATTGGCCATTCAGCTCTTTATTAAACCAATCAGGTGCCTCAGGCGGGTGAGGCAAGCCTAGAGACATCTTCCAGCAGTGTGAACAAATACCCCTGCAACACCCAACACTTTCTGAAATGGCCCCAAACACACCTCTGCCCCCTTGTACTATGTGCTTATGCAAAGTGGGGTCCTCAGTAATATGGCTATAAAATCAAAACATTAATTAACTCTTAAAGATATTGAAGAAACCCCTCATCCTGTTGTGTCAGACATTCAGCCAAGACTCAACTCTTCATGTGAAATCAGCAATCTCTCTCTCTCCCCACATGTGAGCTGGCACCATGGCAGGAATGCCTGTGGAGGTCAGATGTCAGCATGTGAGAGTCAGTTCTCCTTCCACACAAGTCCTGGGAATCAAACTCAGCTCTTTAGGCCTGGTGGCAGGAAATTCTGCCCACTGAGCCATCCCACCAGCCCAAAGACCACCTTGGATTGTTTTCTGTTTAGTAAGTGAAGTTCACTGCTTACCAGACTTTAAATGACTTTTACAGGGACAAGCAGGGCATCTAGACAAGGGACTAACAGGCCACATGTGATTAGGAAACTGAGTTCTGAGAGTCTCATGAATGATCGAAGCCATACACCTAAGAGTTGTGATTAGGGAACTGAGTTCTGAGATTCTCATGAATGATCGAAGCCATACACCTAAGAGTTTAACTGTGATGTCTTGCTCTTTATATGCAGTTCTGGGATTCTTGCATGTGTGTTTCCGTACTGTGATCTGCTCCTGTTATTTCTAGATGAAAAGACAGAGAGAAGCTGCAGCTTCCTTAAATTACCCACATGGCTCAGAGTGGCTGTGATTTCCCAAAGATGAAAAACAAACACGCCTGCTGCATTTCCCAGTCCGGTGCCCCAGTTGGAAGCACTAGAGACAGCTCAGTGTTCTCTGTGCAAGTTTCTAAGCAGGTGAAGCATTAACAGTGCAGGTGCCCTGTGCCCAGTGTCCTGAAAGCATGCCCTTCTGTTTGGGCTGGGGGACTGGGGAGGGAGCCGGACTCAGGAAACGTTACGGCAGATGTGTGGAGTACACAGACCAGTCCTTCTTTGTTCTGTTGTTGTTGTTTTAGGCAGCGTCTCACTCTGTATCCCAGGCTGCTCTCGAACTCATGGCAATTCTCCTGTTTTGCCCCCTCCCCCGCCCCCAGTGCTGGCATGAGCTTCTGCTTCTATTTTATTTCAGTTTTTAAATTTTGTAGTGTTGAGGATGTTGGCACATGCTAGACAAATGCTCTACTACTAGGCCAACCCCCAAAATTTTATTTTTTAAAATTTATTTTTGGCCAGGCGGTAGCACACGCCTTGAGTCCTAGCACTTGGGAGGCAGAGGCAGAGGCAGGCAGATCTCTGTGAGTTCGAGGCCAGCCTGGTCTACAAAGCGAGTTCCAGGACAGCTAGGGCTGTTACACAGAGAAGCTGTGCCTTGGAAAGCAAAACACAACAAAACAACAAAAAAGATTTATTTTTAACTATGTGTCTGTATGTGGGTATGTGCGCACGAGTGCAGGTTTCCCCAGAGGTCAGAAGAATGCAGGAGTTACAGGAAGTGGTGAGTTCTCTACCGGAGTAGTGGGCACTCATACCCATTGAAACAGCTTTCTAGTCTGTTTCTTTGGCGTCCTTGTTAGTTTTATGTCAGCCTGGCACGAGCTAGAGTCTTCAGAGAGGAGGGAACCTTACTAGAGAAAACGCGTCCATGAGCTCCGGCTGTAGGCAAGCCTGTAGAACATTTTGTTAATTAGTGATTGATTGGGGAGGGGAGACCCCCCCCCCCCACGCCTGTTGTGATCTTTGGTTCTATAAGATAGCAGGCTGAGCAGGAGCTCTCCGCCATGACCTTGGCATCACTCCCGTCTCCAGGTCCTCACCCTTTTGAGTTCCTGTCCTGGCTTCCTTCAGCAATGGATGAGGAAGTGTAAGCCGAAGAAACCCTTTCCTCACCGACTTTCTTTAGGTCATAGTGTTTGATCATAGCAAGCAATAGTTACCCAAACTATGTGCACATCAGATGATGGACCTTGCGTGGCTTTCTTTAGAAGCCATTCTATTTGTTTTTGAGAGAGGGTCACTCGGCAGAGTGGTGGTGGGGCACGCCTTTAATCCCAGCACTTGGGAGGCAGAGGCAGGCAGATCTCTGTGAGTTCGAGGCCAGCCTGGTCTACAAGAGCTAGTTCCAGGCCAGGATCCAAAGCTTCAGAGAAACCTTGTCTTGAAAAACAAAACAAAACAAAACAAAAAAGAAACAAAAAACAAAAAGAGAGAGGGTCACTCACTGGCACCCAGGACTTCTGAGTAGGCTAATTAGGTTAACTGCTAGGATCTTCCTGTCCCTGCTTACCAGAGTTAGGTTTACAAGCACGCAGGACATGATCTTGCTTCACTTTTTTTACATGCTTGTCAGTCACTAAGGAGGCTCTCTACCCAGCCTGGCAGCACTTGACTGCTCTTATTTGGAAGCATACCACTGAGGTACTTCTATGCAGTCCAGGTTCGCCGTCCCAGCTGACCAACACTGTAGATGAGGCTAACCCTGCTTCCTCTGGCAATGTGGTGCATTCTAGGCTATTTCTGGTCCTGAGCAAAGGCCCCAGAGCGCAACAAGTGTGATGGGCAGATCCACATCCATTGTGGCAGCCATTGTTGGGCTACCTGGACCACACCATGCAGGCCAATCTAATGAATCTTCTCTTTGTTTTTAAAGACTTATTTACTTTTACTTTATGTGCATTGGTGTTTTCCTGCATGTGTGTCTGTGTGAGGGTGTCAGAAGACATGGAACTGGAGTTATAGACAGGTGTAAGCTGCCATATGGGTGCTGGGAATTGATCCCGGGTCCTCTGGAAGAGCAACTAGTGTTCTTAACCACTGAGCTGTCTCTCCAGCCTCATAAATGCTTTTCTAATATACACAGATGTATGCATTCTATTGGTCTTTAGAAAACTCTGACCAGTACCTGCCCCATTCTCCTTCCACGCTGTATGCCTTGACACAAGCCCCAGGATGGTGGAGCCTGGCAGTCCATCGCTCTTATCGACAAGCTGGTTCATCTCAGGCATGTCGGAGATCCCAGGAATGGTTCAGTCCACAGGGCTGGATGTCTTGGTGGTCCCAGCCTGGTGCTGAAGGCTTGGAGGATTGCTGGCGAGCTGCTGGTCCTCAGGCTAAGCTGGAAGCCTGAAGACGTTGGCTCTGTTAGCAGCCAAGGAGTGACTGAGGATCAGGGTAGGTGGACTTGGCGGCTAGAGTGAAGCCAAACAGGCAAAATACAGTTTCCTTCGTCTACGTCCTTTGGTCCAGGGATTAGAAGGTACCACTCATATTCAGGGTTAGTCTTCCCTCTTCATACAATCTGATCAAGAAAACCCATTGTAGAAATGTCTGGAGGCTTGTATTTTAGTTGATTCCATAGCCAGTCAAATTGACAACCAAAATTAACCATCAAAGAGTGTGAGCATGAGGTATGAACACAGGGTAGAAGTTGCTCTCCTCACGGCAGCTGAGGAGCAGAGAGAGACAGACGGGTCTCAGCAACCCCTCTCCCCCCCATAGGTCCTACCACTTATTGTAGCATAAGTAGCTTCTGATGCAAATGGCAGAGGGTGTCTTGGCTTTCTGGGCTGCTGGGGCAGAAGAAGACTGGCATCCAGGTAGTCTGGACCATAGAAATGATGCTTCTGTTTACTGTTTGGGAGTCTTGAAGCCCAAGGCATCTGGAACTGGCTTCTTCCAAAGGTCTCACAGCGGATCTGCTGCGGATGTCTGTCTAGCTGTTACTGCAGCTCTTCAGGCTCTGCCAGTGTCTGTGTGATGCTTGCCTGCAGCCGGAGCACATGGAGGCGTTTTCTCTAGTGAGGCTCCCTCCTCTCTGAAGACTCTAGCTCGTGCCAGGCTGACATAAAACTAACCAGGACACCAAAGAAACAGACTAGAAGGATGGCTAAATGGGTAGAAGTGCCCACTACTCCGGTAGAGAACTCACCACTTCCTGTAACTCCTGCATTCTTCTGGCCTCTGGGGAAACCTGCACTCGTGCGCACATACCCCCACACAGACACATAGTTAAAAATAAATCTTAAAAAAAAATAAAAATAAATCTTAAAAAATAAAATAGTTTTATTAAATAGTGGTAGAGCACTTGTCTAGCATGTGCAAATGTCCTCAACACTACAAAATTTAACTCTGTAGGATGCATGTCCACGCCCTGACTTCTTTCATATTTGTGCAGTATTGAGATTTGAACTTAAGGTCTAACTTGGACCCACATTCCCAACCTCCACTCTTTCCTTCCTTCCTTCCTTCCTTCCTTCCTTCCTTCCTTCCTTCCTTCCTTCCCTTCCCTTCCCTTCCCCTTCCTTCCTTCCTTCCTTC
>NC_022016.1:59447958-59453921 GCF_000317375.1 Microtus ochrogaster | reverse complement strand
GGCTCATCACAACCCAGTTTGGTCTTTTTGTTTTGTTTTGTTTATGAAACACTAGGCATGTTAAATCAGGGGCCCAGCCTACTTCTCGGAGGGCCTGCTTCCAAATTAGGTCACAGTTGGAGGTACAGGGGGAGGGAGGGGTTCCAGGATCTTGATGTCTGAATTTTGGAGAAGGCAACTCACCCCATAACAAAGAATATATGCAAATACCCTTTTATTCATTAAAAACTTTTTTTTGGTAGAACTGGAGAGATGGCTCAGCAGTTAAGAATACTGGTTGCTCTTTCAGAGATCCTGAGTTCAATTCCTGGCAATCACATGGTGGCTCACAGCCATCTGTAATGAGATCTGGTGCCCTCTTCTGGCCCGTAGGCATATATGCAGGCAGAACCTTGTATACATAATATAAATGAATAAATTTTAAAAACAAAACATTCTTAGTCAATGCTAGGGATAGAACCCCACATAAAGCTAAGTGATCACTCTACAGCTATGCCTCAGCCTGGCTTTTCTCTAAGGAAAACATTACTAACATAGTCTTTATGTACACTGTAACAATGTCTTCCCAGCAGTAGCAGTGATGATGGCCTTCGTCACATAAACACAGACGGGCCAGCCCACGGGCCACCTTGGATTTTTTTTTCTTTTTCTTTTTCCCCTTCAGAACGCTGAATCAGACCCAGGGCTCTGTGTGTGGGAGGAAAGCCCTCTATCACATCCCCGGCTCCCCATTTCTTGTTCCTTTTTATTTTGAGACAGGGTCTCACTAAGTTGCCCAGGCAGGGCCTTGAGCTTGCTCTGTAGCCCTAGCTGGCTTTGAAATTTCAATCCTCCGGCCGCTGCTGGAGTCTCCGAGTAGCTGGGAGCACGGGCCTGTGTCACCAGGTCCAGCCAGACCTTCTGGAGTTTGCTGAGCTGGTTGTTGAGAAATAGTCTTTCATTGTGAGCCAACTTCTTTCCTGGCTCTTCGTCACCTTCTTGAGGCTGGTTTGTAGTATGCCTGGGCCCAGTGGCTTTTGTCTGGTGTCCAGCTGGGTCTTTGGTGCTCGTCAAGTCCCAGAGCCCTTTAAAGACAAGGAAATTAGCTCTTTGTGAGAGTTTTCAAAGATTTTCTTCCGATAGCTATTGGTTATTTGACTTAGAATATAGATTTCTGTTTTCTTTCTCAAACAGTAGAAAAATGTTCCATTTTGCATAGAAGTAAACATAGTTTTCTTTGGTGGCTTTGGGGGGTCATGTGTATTGAAACCAGGGCCCCTCATAGGCCAGGTGTATATACACCACCATTAAGCTGTATCTTGAGTCCTTTAAATAATAATAAAGATCATACTTTATTTATATGTGTGCATGCGTGCACATGTACACACATGCACTTGGCTGTGAGTGTGCATATGAGGTCAGAGGACAACTTTTGGGAGTTAGCGGTGGCAGGTGCCTTTACCAGTCGAGTCGTCTTCACACACACACACACACACACACACACACACACATTTGATTTTATTTTTATTGGGTACTCGTGTCTGTGTTGGTGCAGGAGCACACATGCCATAGCGCAGCTATGGTGGTTGGAGGATAGATCTCAGGAATTGATTTTTTTTCCTGCCAAGGCACCCAGAGATCAAACTCAGGGTATTAGGTTGGCACAGCAAACACTTTTACCTGCGGGGCTATCTCGGCAGCCCTTGTTAGTTTTGTTTGCTTGTTTGTTTTGTGGTGGGAAGTGGGGACAAAAGCTCCCAGAACCCAGGCTGTCCTCAGATAGTCTTTACTTGAGCATCTAGTCCTCCCAACTCTACTACCCAAGTGTGGGGATTGCAGGCAATTCACCACCACACCAGGCATAGGTTAATGTGTTTTTATTTGTTGTCTTTAATCAATAATCCCTTATGGATATAGAAGCAATTTAGAGATATTTAACATGGAAAATGACTCTGGGGTAGGCTGTGTTGTACATGTACCAGCGGATAGGATAGCAATGGAGTCTCCTGACAAATGCAGATTCTCTAATGGTCAATTGAAAAGATTGACAAGGAAGGGCTTATCAATTGATTAAAATGTAGAAACAGAGGTTAGTGCTACCCATAACGGCAGGTTCTCAGTTACTGTCCTGGAGCCCCCAGCTTCATGAAAGGGATATGGGGACTCCCACCCTGACCTGTCACCTGTCAAACTGGCGTTTCCTCTCTTTGTGGCTTTTCTCTTACTTACAAGTGGATAAGAACAGAGAGGTTTCAGAGATCCTGAGTTTCTGCAACTGAGAAGTGCGTCTTACAGTTAGAAAAGGAGAGCCGGGGTTGCAGTTCCGTGGCAGAGCATTTGTGGGGTATAAATGAGGCCCGGGACACACTGGACCCTAGGATTGCCAAGCAAAACAAAAGTATAACAATAGCGTGTGTAAAGTCCCGAATTCAATCCCCAGCACTGAAAGGAAAACTGAGGGGGGGGGGCGGGTCACTGGAGAGATGATTTAATGGTTAATTGCAGTGATATTTTGTGTGTGATCTAACAAATAAAGCTTGCCTGAAGATCAGAGTGCAGTGCTAAGCCACTAATTAGCCATAGGGGCCAGGCAGTGGCCTTTTAAAGGTGTAGCACACATCTTTAATTCCTGTACTCTAGAGACAGATGCAGACAAGTTCAAGACCACCATAGGCTACTGTCTAAAAGACTGAATCTGTCTAAAAGAGAAACAGAGCACACACAAAGGCAATGCTCTTAACCTTTGAGCCCCCATGCCATGCTTCTTTTAGGAGAAGTAGCCAAGGCACAGAAGGCATGTGTATTTAAAATGCAGAAGATCCAGGATTAGTCCCCAGGATTGTGTGTGTATGTGTGTGTGTGTGTGTGTGTGTATGTATATGTATGTATGTGACAGGGTCACCCTATGCAATTCTGGCTGTCCTAGAACTCACTTTGTAGATCAGGAGGACCTCAAACTCAAGTGCTGGAACTAAAGGCATGTGCCACTACCACCTGGCTGGCGTGAGACAGGTTTTGACTGAAGGTTTGCCATAAGGGGGCTGTTTCAAATTAATATGGCCCCAGGGTGCATCTATGGAAGTATAGTGTGAGTGGGGGAGTCAGTAGTTGGGGAGGTATGTTCACTTATGTTTGTCATATGTCTGAGGAAGCAGGGAGGGACTAGACACAGGAACCGGGACACTGTCTTTGGATGAGGACTTGGAGGGGCAGAGGCAGGAGTATCTATGTTACTTTGCCTTGCATCCACCAAGATAATGGAAGTGTATGCGAGAACCAATTCTGCTAGTCAGTTCTGTCTCATCACGTGAAGGATTGTCCTCGAAGGTGGTGAGTTCCCCAGTGCCAAGAGTATGCAAAAAGAATAAGAACAGGGTTCCTGGCTGCGGTTCTAGACCATACTCATACAAATCCCTGTTGGATAGCTGTACACATGAGCATCAACAAACGAGGAACCCATAGTTCTCCTATTTTAAGGTTCTCTTTAAAAATAAACTATGAAACCAGGACCAACTTACAATCCATGTAGATTTTTTTTGGCCTCAAGCTCACAGAGATCGAACTCTGTTGTGTTTTTTTTTAAATATTTATTTATTATGTATACAATATTCTGTTTTTGTGTATGCCTGCAGGCCAGAAGAGGGCACCAGGCCTCATTCCAGAGGGTTGTGAGCCACCATGTGATTGCTGGGAATTGAACTCAGGACCTTTGGAAGAGCAGGCAATGCTCTTAACTGCTAAGCCATCTCTCCAGCCCACTCCATGTAGATTTTTTTAAAAGAAAAATAATGCCATTCTTTTAGAAAGTTTTTATTTCTATTTTATGGGTATAGGTGTTTTGTCTACATTACCATGTGCTTGGAGAGGGCAAAGGAAGGCATTGACTCCCCTAGAGCTGGAGTTTCAGAGATTTGTGTGCAGCCGTGTGGGTGCTGTGAAGTTGAACTCAAATTCTCTGGGAGAACAGCCAGTGCTTTTAACTTCAGTGAGAAATATCTCTAGCTTCCTACTTTATTTTATTTATTTATTATGTATACAGGGCTCTGTCTGCACGTATGCAGAAGAGGGCATCAGATCTTATTATAGATGGCTGTGAGCCACCAGGTGATTGCTGGCAACTGAACTAAAGACCTCTGGAAGAACAGCTGGTGCTCCTAACTGCTGCGCCGTCTCTCCAGGCTCCTTTAGCCCCCCACTCTTAAGGGAGTCTCCTATATACCAGGCTGGTGCCTGAAATCTTTGTCCTGCCTTCAGCTCTGGGTGCTGGGATGACAGGCCCTACCATGCCTGGTTTATACAGTCCTGCGGATGGAACTTTGTGCAGGCCAGGCTAGCACTACCAACTGAGCCGTATCCCCAACTCCCTTCACTCTTCCTTTGATAGGGTCTCACACTTTTCACGCTGGCTTGAAGCTCACCGTATGGCTACACACTTGCCCCAGTCCTCCATTTTCTGAGAGCTGGGACTGCAGGCGTGAGCCATTAAGCCAGTTGTCCTGTGTTTGTTGAATGGGTCCTCCCTCCCTCTCCTGCAAGGTTGGCTTTTGGTTGGGCAAAACAGAGCGGGCCGGGCCGTTGGAGAGGTTTCTTGGCAATCAGTATTTCCTCTCAGACTTGTGCTGTTGGAGTATGTGTCTTGGGTGTTGGGAGAAAAAACATCTAAATAAATACAAAGAATGTAGCTTTCTCTTTTTCATGAAGTCATATTCAATCTATTGAATCCATCAGTGGCGACTTCCACCTCGCTCCCACCCCGCATCTGAAACGGAATGGAGAAAGGCTATTAAACTGCATTTAACAAATTCAGAACGGCAGGTTCTTGGCTGGGGGAATGAATTCCACTTAGGAGAGCCATTCTTCCTCAAAGGAGGCCAGTAGGCCTGGAGAAGAGAACTTGGAGGGGCTTTTGTTCTGAGGGGACCGCATCTGGATCTGAATGTATCCCCGCTCAAAAGGAGACGCCTCATAATGGACTCAACTCCAAACACTCGGAGGACAAGGACTGGCGAGCTTTTCAAAAGGAGAAACACTTGTCTCCGCAGGAGGCTGGGAGGGCTCCGGTCCCTGCTGGCGAGCTTGCAGACTTTGCAGGTGGGTGGGGGGCTCCTGGGCCAGGCTTGTCACCTTCCTTCTGAAAGGCTGTGTGTTTCCTCCCCCTTGCCTCTTCTGGGAGCCCGAATTCATCTGCAGTTCCCGCGTGAGTTTTTCTGCTAAAGCGGCCAAAGGCCAAACGAGTTTGGACCCTGAAAGGCGGTTTAGGGGAGAGCGGGCCAAGGACGCCCTCCCTGCGCTTCTGTGTAAAAGAAGGAGTGACCACCTGCAGACCGGGAGAGTGGGGCCGCTAGTGGGCCCCGGCTTCACTCCCAGCTCTGCTGGTGCCTCCCATGTGACTAGAGGGAAGTTGTGCAACCTTGGTTGATCCCTCAGGCCCTTCCTGTCGTTGAGAGCTGGAGCCCAAGCCCTGACATCAGAGATGACACAGTCATTGCAGTCATAGCGGGTCATGACTTGGCTGAGGATATGTATGCTATGTTCTTCTTCACGTCTGGGTGTGTGGGTGTGTTGCCTCATGAGAGGCTCTCTGGCTCCCCGATATTCTAATTTCCTCACACCCACGGTTGGGGGCGCAGAGCCAGGGTGACACAGCTAGTCTTCAACTAACGAGAGGGCCCGTGATGTCCCCTCCTAGTGACCACAGGGAGACCAGGGAGATGGGTTGTGTGGACCAGAGGAAGGCTGACCTTCACCTTCCCAGGTGGCCTTTTGTTGCATGAGGGGGTCAATCTAGGGCGACTTACTGTCTCTTTGTGCTCCTCTCTGTGCTCCCCTCCCCGTGCTCCTCTCTGTGCTCCCCTCCCCGTGCTCCTCTCTGTGCTCCCCTCCCCGTGCTCCTCTCTGTGCTCCCCTTTGTGCTCCCCTCCCCATGCTCCTCTCTGTGCTCCCCTCCCCGTGCTCCTCTCTGTGCTCCCCTCCCCGTGCTCCTC
>NC_022016.1:59446003-59447748 GCF_000317375.1 Microtus ochrogaster | reverse complement strand
CCCCGTGCTCCTCTCTGTGCTCCCCTCCCCGTGCTCCTCTCTGTGCTCCCCTCCCCGTGCTGCTCGCTGTGCTCCCCTCCCCGTGCTCCTCGCTGTGCTCCCCTCCCCGTGCTCCTCTCTGTGCTCCCCTCCCCGTGCTCCTCGCTGTGCTCCCCTCCCCGTGCTCCTCGCTGTGCTCCCCTCCCCGTGCTCCTCGCTGTGCTTCCTTTCATATGTGCCCCACCCCTGTATCCCTTCATGTGTCCCATGGCCATCTTTCTCAGATCCTCTGGTGATGTCATCACTTCTGTCCTCCTTCTCGGCTGTGCTCCACAGGGAACTCTGGTGCTCAGGAGACATTGCGAAACTTGAAGTAACCTGGACAGGGCCCACAGGGTCATGCTTGTTCTGTTCAGCTTGGCTTTGGAAAGGATCCAGTAGTTGAAGTCCCCTTTCTCATGTGTTCCTCCTCAGCCCTCATGGCTGTTCTGAGGATGTGAGGACATCCTGGCAGTCTGGGTGCAGAGGCTGAGGGAGGGAGCAGAGTGTTCCACTGTGGAAGGTTTGTGCGGGGCAGTGGTTGTGGGGGTGGGGGGGGGAGAAAATCTGTATCAGACTATGTAAACTAGAGCTGCTGGGCCAAGGGAAAGTGAGGGAAAGAGGGGAGGGGCAGGGAGAGAGGGAGAAGGAAAAGAGATGGGGACAGGGAGAGAAGGGAAGGACAAGAGGAGAGTGCTCGGGGCTGGTCCTCCTCTTTCTGTCTCACTCCCTCAAACTTCAGCTTCCAGTGAGTCTTAGGGGTTCCTTTAGGAGCTACTGGGAGGTGCCCAAGAAGCCGCTCTGAGCCAGCTACTCAACTGGAGTGCATGGAGGCCAGGCTGTTCCTGCCTGGAGGGCTGGGGGTCTGAGGTGCTGGGATGTCTTTCAGAGCCTGGCATGTAGCCTTGGGAATGTGCAAATAGAACAGAGAATTAGGAGGGTACCCTTGTCTGTCCCCCCTCCTCCCAGAGTCCAGATGTCCCAGCTCTGTGTTCTTCATGGCCTCCTCAGGAGCAGGACCGGGGGAATCCTTGTCTTGATTTCCTATAGTCACCAGACCAGACTCTTTGCAGTTCCTGGAGAGATCTACCCCTCCTACCCCAGAATACGGGGCTAAGGTCAGAGGTTATCATTTTCCCTCAGCCCCAGCTCTGGACCCACTGTTTCTCCAGGCCTTGTACATCAGTGTAATGGGCTTCCTGACTGAACCAAAGTCAGCCAGGACCCTTGGCCAAGGTTAGTACTAGGCACTGAGGGTTGGGATAGCATGGGGTAGAGGGGCCACAGTTCACCACCCGGATTCTAGAATGGAAAGTCGTGCAGTGTGTACGCACGCATGGCAGTGACTGGGAGCTCCCCGCCCTATGCAGCCTCATACTACAGACTCTTAAAGCTTCTGCCTCTTGCTGGACTTCCGGCTGATGCCAACCACCAGCTACCTTGGCATTATCTGTGCCTGGTGTTACACAGGCTTTGCTTTTTTGGCTGATTGATTTATGATTCTCTTTTTATTGATGGGGAGGCTGAGGCTCAGCAGAGCTGTTGTGGAATATTAGTTGAAGATGTGTGCCATTCGTTTATGCTGCGGAACATTTGTTTAGTGATGCAAAGGTGTTTTGCATGCATTTCTGTTGCATTTGCTTAACTCTGTGAAGCTGTGATTCTTTGCCTGTCTAAGACACCTGTTTGGTCTAATAAAAAGCCGAACAGCCAATAATGAGGCAGGA
>NC_022016.1:59416285-59445381 GCF_000317375.1 Microtus ochrogaster | reverse complement strand
AGAGGGCATTAGAGGTCCCCTGGAACTAGAGTGGTCATTGTGAGTTGCTACTGTAGTGCTGGGAACTGAACTCAGTTCCTCTTCAAGAGCAGGGAGGACTCTTAGCTGCTGAGCCATCTCTCTAGCCTTCATCACAATAGAATTTTAGTGAATGTATCTGAGCCACAGGCTCCGTGTCTTGGAATGGACCCCACACTGTTTGTCAGGCCTTCTCCCTGTTCTCTTTCCTGCCTTGAGCTCAGAAACTTGGATGGCAAGGAAGAGGCCAGAAGGCTGCAGGTGGTCTGAGGTGGGAGGGTAGCAGCAGAATGGGAGTAGCAAAAGCTAGCAGTTATTAAGCACCAACTGTATACAAAGCTGTTTTAAGGGCCAATGGGACAGTTCTGCAGATAAAGGTGTTTGAAAAAGCTGGCTGCACAAGCCCAATGACCTGGTTCCTCTCCTCGGATCCTACACTGGATGCAGAGAACCAGGTCCCCAATGCTTTCCTCTGACCTTGACACACAAGCTGTACACGTACAGGTTTACACACACATCTCTCTAGTTAAAACAACAAAACAAAAAAATCCCAAAGTTGTTTTAAATGGTTTCAATCTATTTAATTGTCAGAGACCAGCTTTGACAAAAATACCACTTGCCAGGGTAGGGGCATGGGGATTAGAAAAGTTAGTAAAGAATATGAAGATGTGAGTCAAAATAATGACACAGAAGCACAGGGTAGTACCAGGAGGGAGTTCCAGTAAATGCTGAAACCATCCACGCTTAATTTTCCATACACTTTTATACTCCAATACACCAGGGGGAAGAAGACAAAAGACTTATTTTCATTTATTTATTTTGAGACATGGTTTCTCTGTGTAACAACCCTAGCTGTCCTGGAACTAGTATCCTGAAGACAGCCATTCCCTAGGTCAAACCTCTTAATTCAAAAGAAGGAGTAGAAGTATGCTTGAATATCCTGACCATTGGTCAGGGTGGAGTGGCTCTCCCTATATGGGCCATCTGAATGTCAAAACCACCAAGTAACCACACCCTAGGTCAGGGTGTGTAGCCACACTTGTTATCAACAACTTCGAACAAGCTAAAACTTTCTGACCTTCAGACAAGGTGGAAATAGGCTCACATTTCTGGGCCTCCTGCCACTCTCTCTGTCTCTGTCTCTGTCTCTCTCTCTCTCCTATGGTGGTGCACACATGGAGGTCAGAGGACAGACTTGGGAGTTGGTTCTATCAACTTCCACCTGGTTTGAGACAGGCTTCTTTGCTGGCTGTCTTGTAGGCCAGGCTTGCTGGTGACACTTTTGCCTTTGCCTCCCATCTTCCTGTAGGAGTGTTGGGGTTAAAGACAAACACAACTCCATACCATTTTATATGGGTTCTGAGGATTTGAACACAGGTCTTTGTGTGTTCAAAGCAGGTTCATAACCCACTGAGCCATCTCCCCAGCCCATTTTAGAACTATTTAATCCTTATAATAACCTGACTTGACTAAGGTCTATTATTATCCCCATTTTGAAAATGGTAAAACTAAGGCTATGGCCTTTCCCCAACACCTACCCTGTTATGGTCTAAATAAAACAGCACCATTCCCCAAGTGGTTTGTGGGCCATGAGATCACAGCAGGCCATAGCAGCAGCCAGTCCCAGGCAGGGAGCCTTGCAGCAGGTGAGAGACAGAGACCTATTAAGCACACTATGCAGAAAAAGTGGGTATTTATTTAGTGGGCTATAGAGGGGAAAGGGAAAGGGGGATAAGGAGAGAAGGGGGAAGAAGAGAGAGAGGCAGAGAGAGAGAGAGAACCAGAGAGTGGGGGTGGAAGGGGAGAAGGTGGGAGAAGGGAGAGAGGCAGAAGCTGGCTTTCCGGGAGAGAGCTGGAAAGAAAAAAACTCAGGCGAGGAACAGAAGGAAGATCTGCTTGCCTCAGTGGACAGGGGTGGGGGGGAGTGGGCGGGGCTTGTCTTTTAAAGGGATAGCACAGACTATTACATTTCCATCTCTTTTTTATAATAAAAAGGTGGGAGGTTAGGCACAACTGGTTCAAAAAATTGGGATGGCAGATTCTCAAGACTGCTTCCTGCTTATTTGTGGGTGTCATCTTGAGGGGGGGCCTGAGAAAGCTGGGTGCTGGTCACATCCTGACATAGCTGGTCTCTTTGCTCTTGTCTGGTATTTGTGGTATGGAAATATCTGGTGTCTCTTACACCTGTTTAAGATATTGGCAGAACAGAGGACAAAGTTAGGTTTAGGAAAAAAAATTTAGAACCAGGGAATTGAGAGGGGTGTGTCTGATCTGTTTAAGGTAGATCCTTTAATTCGGCTCCCTGGAACTCACAAGAATTTTTTGGGTTTATGAAAACATAAGTTTTAAATAGCAGCATATTTATATTAGAATGACTGTGACAGATATTTTTTTGCACAATGAAAAGTATTTTTAAAACTATGGAAAGCACCGTGAGAGAGAAATTTGATTAACTTGTATTTGTCCTCACACCTTTATAATTTGCAGGTACACATATTAATAACTTGTATTTGTATTTTACTGAAATTCATTTGGTGAGGTTGTCCTTTTAAATTGACAAAACCTCTCAGCTGTCAAACTGCATCAGAGATCTTTGAGAAGGATAAAATTTTACTTGAGTTATTGATTAAAAAATGACAGAGAACTTACTTAGTTGGCACCTAGAGCTACTCCTCAGGGTCCTCCGTGGTCACTGAGGGTTGTATTTTTCTTTTGCTGTTTAGAGCAGGGCCTGCCAGGATCCAGAAGATCCTGTAGGCTAAGAAATATGTAGGAAGACAAGCCTACCTTGACCTGAGCAGCTGGGCTGTCAATTCTAGTGATTCTGTTCACTGTCTGGAGATCTTCAGTTTAGATGAAAGGCAGTTTTGTCCGGTCAGCACTTGGCAGTTGAAGCAAATTGTGGATGGATGTTGCTCTGTGCCTATTTGTCTTCTCTCTTCTTTGGAGGAAGTAAAGTGCTGCTGCTAGGTGCCAACCTGTCTCTTTTTGTTATAAAACGTTTTTTAATAATTAAATATTTAAATGCCATATTTCCCAGATCTCTGTGAAGTTGAGGGCTGTTTACTGGGTATAGATTGAGCTATAACTACAGTATAGAATCTGCCTGGCTGTCAACAGCTAAAGCAGTGTTGGGTTAAGAGACTTAAAAGTACATATCAATCTAAAACATGAGACTTACTGCTTTGTAGTATGGAATGAGATACTATGAACAGACAATTATAACATTTAACAGTAAACATAGGTATATTTAAGTTACATGTATGCACACACATGCACGTATAGAGTAAACAGGAATTGGGTGAAGTGGATGCTTTTGGTAGGCCCTTCCAAAGGCATGCCACTGCACAAAACACACATGCAACAGAGTCAGCACCAGGGGACGAGGCAGGGAATACCTCAGTAAAGATGGATGGACTTGATCACCTGACCTGGCTCTCAGTTAAGATGGTGGTGAAGTCACATGACCTCAGTTAAGATGGCATTAAGGTCGCCTGACCCCAGTCAAAATGGCAGTGGTGACATGTTGTATGGAAAAGCCACATTTTTTGAGCCGCAGGAGTTTTAAATATAACAAGAGAGACCTAGAGGCGTGATCTGATCTGTCACTGAGCTGCCATACCACAAGCTGCAGTGGGGAGCAAAGGTAGGAATTAAAAACAGTTGCCTTGGGCTAGAGAGATGGCTCAGTGGTTAAGAGCATTGCCTGCTCTTCCAGAGGTCTTGAGTTCAATTCCCGGCAACCACATGGTGGCTCACAACCATCTGTAATGAGGTCTGGTGCCCTCTTCTGGCCTTCAGACATACACACAGACAGAATATTGTATACATAATAAATAAATAAATATTTTAAAAAAACCAAACAGTTGCCTTGCGGAACCGACTAATCTTGTCAGTTTCCAGAGGACCAGCCATAGTGGTGGCAGGGATACTTTGAGGAAAAGTGGAGCTGGTGGGACACCAGCAGAGTATTCATAGGCGGATGGTTGATAGTTTGAGGGTTTATACCATAGCTGAAAATGTGAAAACAGCTAACAAACACAGCAGGGCCTATAGAAGGATGTCTCCTCTCTACAGGCGGGGGTTAAAGCCAGACTGGCTCTGGTCTGGAAGACTTGGAAGCCAGAAAGGCTGGAGGCTGCTCCGAGTGGTCTCTCACAGTGGTCCAAAAGATAAGAAAAGAAAAAGAAAGGAGAAAGGAAAGTCCAAGAGGCCCCAGGCCCCAAATCGAATGCACTGCACAGTTAGTCCTGTCACGTTTTTAGCTATGGGAAGCAACCAGAGATGAATGTCAGTGAAGGGCTCAACTGTAGCCGTGAAGGCTGTGGTTGGGGGCTGGAAGAAGAAAACTCACCACCGAAGCCACTGGTGTGCATAGATGTTGGCGTTCAGGCAGATGGACTGGAGGAGAGTTGTTGTAAAGAAATATGGTTCCCGAGCCTAGGGTTCCACGTGTCCTCAGCCAGCCCACCTGCGGGCTGGTGGGAATGTGGAGAGAGCCTGGCCGAGTCACGAGCACCAAATGTTATGATAAAAATAAAACGGCGCAGGTCCCCCAGTGACTGCAGTGGGCAGCGGGCCACGAAGAGTTGCGGTGGTAAAAACGCTGGTGATTGAGCTGAGATCACCTAGGTACACCTGCTGGAGGACCTGGCTTGACGGACAGGTGTCCTGGGGAAGAATGCTGCTGGGGTTTGGGGAGTCGGGGTTCCCTTTTCTCTCTTCCTCTGGCATCTTCAGCTGGCCACGTGTTCACTGAATAGAGAGCCCATAACCAGCCTTCTGGTCCCCACGTTCTGCTTGGCTCAGCTCTGCTGTGGTTTCCCCAGGAGGCTTAGGAGGGCAGCAGTGATGAGAGCTGGGGTCCCCACAACCCTCTGCAGAAGCTCATTTTCATTAATTTTCCTTAAATGCGTCTCGCTCTCTGTTTTTAAATCTAATTTTTCAGCTTCTTCTTTATCTTCACTCAAGTTGCTTTAATGAAACAAAAAAGTGTGTCTGTTTCCCTTTGCTGGAGCTGCCCGGGGAATTTCAATATAAAACAAACAAGTTGGCTTTTAAAATTAAAATTTTATGGGTGGCATTTCCTCATTTAATGGAAGGCACAAAAGGCTGGAGTAAAACCAATTAACGTGGGGTCGGGACTTGGTGTTCAGCAAAATTAAACAACAGGACTGCCACACACCAGGAGGAGCTCAGTGCAGAGCCGGGAGGTGTGAGAAGAGAGGCCATGTGGAGGCAGGGCAGTGGCCCAGGTGTGGACGTTCAGTCTCCTGGCCTGGCCTTGTCACTAGATCCCCACACTATGTCCCCTGTGTGCACATCTGATCATGGGAAGGGAAGGCTAGAGGAGTTAGGAGGAGGGTCCTGGACAGTGGGGTCGGAATGGGGCTGAGAATTCTGCCAAGGCCAGCATCCACAGAGTGAGGGATCCCTTAGTTCTAAGAAGGTGCAGTATAATCTTCATAAAAGCTATGTTCCAGGGATCATACAGTCCAGGGGTGGCAGGAACCCCCAAATGAGGGAAAGGGCAGGTGAGGTTAATGGGACTCCTTTGCTATGAGTCCCTCCGGTTGAATGTCACCCGGTAAAGGTTGCATTTGGAGAAGACATGGGAGGTTGTCCCTGGACATTCAAATAAGGGAGGGCGGTGTGGAGGATGACGGGGAGCTTTTTTGTGCACCAGCAGGGGCAGATCATCCAGTACTGCAAGAGAGGTTGTCAGGGTGGGGACAGGAAAGAAAGGGAAATGTGAACAGGGGCAGATCTGCAGCAGCGGGTCTCCTCGCCTTCATCACAGGGGCACTGGGATGCCGGGTTAGTGTCCATAGGAGTTGGATGGGCCACAGAGGCTCCTGGGAGTTCAATTTTCAGGACCAGTGGGCAGGCAAGGAAAGGTCCAGTCAGGTGTGAACAAACCTGATGTCTGATTTCTGGGGGGTTAGAGGAGAGGCATGCAAGGAAGATGGCATCTTCGCTGGCTGGGGGCTTACAGCATAGCAGGACAGAGGGGTCAAGGGGTTGGTTGTGGTTTGACTGTTTGGGGACACTGGGAGCAGATTTCAGAAGGACAGGAAATGTGAAGCTGAGATTCTTTGCCTGTCTAAAATACCTGATGGTCTAATAAAGATCTGAATGACCAATAGCAAGGCAGGAGAGAGAAGAGGCAGGGATGGCGGGCAGAGAGGATAAATAGGAGGGGAAATCTAGAAGGAGGAAGCAAGAGAACAAGGAGAGGAGGACGTGAGGGGCCCACCCAACCACCCATCCACCCAGCCACCCACCCACCAACCTAGCCACCCAGCCAGCCAGCCAGTCAGCCATGAGTAAGAGTGAAAGTAAGATAAACAGAAGAAAAGGAGAAAGCCCAGAGGCAAAAGGTAGACAGGATAATTTAAAGAAAAGCTGGCAAGAAACAAGCCAAGCTAAGGCTGTGCATTTATAAGTACTAATAAGCCTCCATGTGTGTATTTATTGGGAGCCAGGTGGCAGCCCCCCCCCAAAAGCCAAAAAAGCAAAAGAGTAAAACAATAACAATGCCTTTTTGTCCCTAACTGGAAGTTTTTTTCCCAGCTCCTGCTATGTTCTGACTCTACAGAAAAAGCCACTCTGCTTGCTAAATGGGGACCCTTTGAGGCAGTCATTGAGCTGGTCCCTAAGGCCACAGCCAGCATCTTTCATTCACCCACTGGCCCTTCAGATGACAGTTACAGGCTGCAGACTGAAAATGGGCCTCTGGCAGATTGTAGACGTTAGGTCCCCTCTCTGGGAGAAGATAGCACTCAGCTTTGTCCCCAGGGGAGCTTCCTTTCTATCTGAGGGACCTGCCTGTCTGAGGGACCAATTTTGGAACTTGTCTGAGGTTTACCTGTAAGTCTCTTTGAGGCCCATTTGAAGGCTGAAGGGCTGTGCTGGCCCAAGAGCCAGTAGCAAAACCATATATAGATGGCCCCAGGGCTAGGCTCACTTAGATTTTCTCCATGTTACAGAGATGGTAGAAGCAAGGAAGCTTGAAGTAGGTTCTTATGGCCCGGGGTACTGGCACTGTTCCTTTGGTTTTAGGTGAGGTCTATTGCATTCTCACTTTTCTGGGACAGAGAGTTGGCTGACTTTGCCAAACATGACCAGGGTGGCCAGCCACCCACTCACATTCCACTGGGGAAAGAGGTGGTATCCTCTCTTCAATAGGTTTTTAAGTATGAATTGGGGTTCACATGATGAATGATACAGGAAAGAACCATACTAGAGTTTATATGGGAAATATCGCTCGTAGGGTCATCTGTTTGAATGCTTGGTCCCCAGATAGTGGGGGATTGTCGAACCTTTCGGACCTGAGGTCTAGTTGGCAGATGTAGGGCAGGAAGGGATAGACTTGTGGTTACAGGCTGTCCCTACTTCTGGTCCTAGCTCTGTTTCCTGATTCTCTGAGATGAAAGCATCTTTTGCTCCTAGTGCGGGACATGAGCTGCTCCACCTCTATGAGCTGCTCCACCCCCATGAGCTGCTCCACCCCCATGAGCTGCTCCACCTTCATGGTTTCTCTACTGACAGGCCACACCCTCTCCAATCATAAGGTGAAACAAATTCTTCTCTGATCTGAGAATGTGCCAGTCAGTAGAGTGCCTGCCTAGCATGCATGAAGCCCTGAGTGCAGCCTCAGCACCACATAAACCAGGTGTCCTGGTACACACCTGTAGTCCCAGCCTCTACTCAGGAAGTGGAGGCAGGAGGGTTGGAAACTCAAGGTCATTCTCGACTACAATAGGGGGTTTGAGGATAGCTACAGGAGACTCCGTATCAAAAACAAACAAACAAACACATGAATAAGTTCTCCTTTAATTGTGAGGTGTTTGGTCACAGCAACGAGAGAAAGACTGGAGCAATCTGAAGGGCACCGGCGAAGTCAGGAACCGGAGAAACTTCTCCCCGCCCAGGAACTGTAAGTATGTCGTGATTGGAGTGCGGACTTTCCAGGGCTACACTTCTCAGTATCCTGTGTGATGTATAGTGTGTCCCAGAGCCTTGTTAACTGTAGTGTGCCCACACCGTGACCACTCACCCCTCTCCTTGCGGGAGCTACGTGGTAGAAACCTGTGAAGCTGCCTTATTTATGAAAATGTTAATTAACCCCGGAATAGGTAGATGAAGGGTGACTGTGTAAATACGGAGCAGACAATGAAGGGACCTGCTAATTTCGCTCTTGAATTCACATCTTAGGAAATGTTTATAAACTGAGAATTCTAATTGCTTTTCTTACTCAGGCTTCTTTTCAGGTGGCTCGCTGCAACGGAATGATAGTCCCCAGGAAGATGATAGTCACTGTTTTTTACAGTATTGGCCTGACTGTCCAAAAGCAGAGGCTCACCTGTAACTGGCACAAGGCAGCTGGAGCTCATGCGGTTTACTGGTCCTCAGGGAGATTCGGCCTAGCCCACCTCACTCACATTGAATGGAAGCAACATCTGGATGGCCACTAGGCGTCTTCTTCCGAATCCTGGGCTTCTCTTGGGCTAGACCGATCAAAGTCTGAGCTTCATTTATGACCTGAGGAGGCAGCAGCCGTAGGACTTTTAAGTATGAGCAGGAGTTCGCAAGCTGAACAAGATAGAAGGCAGGACTCAGCAAAGATGGAAGTGGACCCCTTTCCACTTTGGGCTTTGTGTCAGAACTAGCTTGGGGCATGCAAATGAGGATCCCTGGGTAAAGTGCCTACCATGACACCTATGTTGTGGGTGCTAGGAGACCACCACAGCGCCTGAGTGCCTGGCCATGCTGCTGGACCATGGGCTTCAAGCGCATAGACCTGGATGCACGCTCATCTGGCCAACCGTGCTGTGCATTCCCCGAGAGGCTCATTTCCAGTCCTGGGCCAGCCTTGCCCCACCACCCCACCCTCCACCACTGCCCCAGGCTGCTGTCATTTGCCTGTTGACTTAGTCACTTGCTTCTGCTTGCTGCTGACTTTTATTTTTCTCCTACAGCTGCCCTGAAGTCTGGCATGTCCAGGCACAGCAAAGGGCTCAGAACTGCCGAGGCACTGAGACAGAGAGCAGAACTCTGAAACTTATGAGAGAATTATCATTTGCCAGAGATGTAATCTTATTACTAGGAAATCTAATAAAATTAGATAAAACACTTAATTATGGCAAGTAAGAGAGTTTAGTAAGATGTCACACCCAAAATAATGAAGGTTGAAAGCTTTGGAAAAATAATAGCTATAATCAGTTTAAAAGTAACTGTAGCTGCTGGGCGGTAGTGGTGGATGTACTAGGGAGGCAGAAGCAGGCAGATCTCTTCATGGGTTCAAGGTCTACAGAGGGAGTTCCAAGACAGCCAGATCTATACAGAGAAATCCTGTATCAACCCCCCCCCACTCCAACTCCAACCAAGAACACCAAAAAAATCACCATACGCTCTTAAAATTTTTTATATTAATATTTTACATTTATTTTATATTTTTGTTTGTGAGCCTAGCCTTTAACAGCTGAGCTTTCTCTCTAGCCCTTATTATTTTAAACTGTGTGTACATGTGTATGTCTGTGTGTGAGTGTAGAGGCCAGATGAGGGTGTTGCTTCTCTGGAGCTGAAGTTACAAGCATCTGTGAGTCACTCGATGTGGGTGCTGGGAACCGAACTCTGGTCCTCAGCAATAACTGTCCATGCTCCGAGTGGCTGAGCCATTTCACTGCTCGTATTCATCCATTTGTTTGTTTGTGTGTATGGGTGTGGGTCCGAATGCACCGTAATATCCATGTAGAGGTCTGAGGGTAATCATAGGAATCCGCTCTCTCCTTCCACCATGTGGATCTCAGAATCGAACACAGGTCATCAGGGCATCTTACCTGCCCAAAATACAGTAGTAGCTGGAGGGCTGGTGAGATGGCTCAGCAGTTAAGAGCACTTGCTACTCTTCCAGAGGACCTGGGTTCAATTCCCAACAGTACACACATGACAGCTCGTAACTGTCTATAACTCCAGTTCCAAGGAACCTGACATCTTCAGACAGACTTCTATACAAGCAAAACACCAATGCGCATGAAATAAAAATAAGTAAATTGAAAAAACTACAGTTGTCGGAGAAAGTCCTTTTATTTCTCTCCTCCTCCTCCCCTTCCTCCTATGCTCTTTTTTGTTGTCTTCTTTTAGGGAGCCATGTAGCTCACACTGGCCTCAAAGTCTTGATAATCCCCCTATCTTGCTTCCTAAGTGCTGGGATTATAGGCACATAACAACGTATCTGGCTTCATTTAATTTTAAAGATCTTTTTGTTTGTTTTGTTTTTCAAGATAGGGTTTCTCTGTGTAGCCCTGGCTGTCCTGGAACTCATTCTGTAGACCAGGCTGGCCTGGAACTCACAGAGATTCCCCTGCCTCTGCCTCTCCCTCTCGAGTGCTGGGATTAAAGGTGTGCACCACCACTGCCCATCTAGTTTTAAAGATCTTTAAAAAAAATTTTTTTTTATTTATGTGTATGTGTGTGTATGCACATGGGTGTGCAGTTGCCTTTGGAGAGTCACAGGGTATGGCAGCTGGCCCGGTGTGAATCATGGTGTTCGGGAAGGGTTGGTTGCACTGCCCCTCTCGACTTGGGCCAGCAAGAGCCTGCAAAGATAGAGAAGCAAGAAACCACCCTCCTAGTCCTTCCTTTTCACCCTCTCCACCGCTTCCTGCCTTTTCTCTCTGCCAGCCTCAACCCTCCTTCCCAGTTCTGGCTTTGCCTGTAGGCCAGGCTGGAGGTGCAGAGGAGTCAGGGTCTGCCTGTCCTTGGGGACCTCCCAGTCAGACAGGGGAGTCAAAGTGGAGGCATTAAGCCCACCTTGAGTGGCATCAGAGCCATGGAGCTCTTGGACCACCTTTTGGTAGAAGGCTTTCTGGAGGAGGAAGCACAGCCATCAGGTGCGGTTTGTATCACGTGAGCAGGAATTTCAGAGACAGGAGGACCTCAAGCCAAGCAGCGGTACAGGGCAGGGGCTGGAAGGAGAGCGCAGCAGAGGGAGGCGTCCCAGGCTTTCTATGGCTGTGATCAAACACTGAGGTTTATTTTTACAGCTCTCAGGTTTCACTCCATTGCCAGGAAGCCAGGGCAGGAGCTCAAACAGAGCAGGAATGTGGGCAGGAGCTGATGCGGAGGCTGTGGAAGTGTGCCAGCTTACTGGCTTTCCTATTGCACCCAGGACCACCAGCCCAGGGGAGACACCACCCACAGTGAGCTGGGTCCTCTCCCCATCAGTGGCTAATTGAAATAGTGCACCACAGAGTAATCTGGTGGGAACATTTTCTCAGTGGAGGCTCCCTTTTCCCAAGTGTCAAGCTGATATAAAACCAACCAGCACAGTTGGACAGGGGAGAAAGCAGAGGTGGCTGCGGGGGTGGTGGTGGCGGTGTCTGCGGGTGTGTGGCTAAGCTGCATTGACGGGTCTGTAAGACCACACTACAGACCTGGAGCTTGATCCACAATCTCTGTGCCTGTGTGTGTGTGGCTTGAGGAAGGGTCAGGACACCTCATGTGGGTAGTAAGTGCAGGTGTGCAGGTGTGCAGGTGGTGTGCAGGTGTGCAGGTGTGCAGGTGGTGTGCAGGTAGAGCCCACTGAGAAGCAGCTCTTCCACAGTTGATACCAACCATGATCACAAGGTACTGAGTCAGAACCCACGGGCCAGGGGACAGCCATGTTTTTAGAAATGTGTGAGCTGAATTACGCAACGCACAGAGGACCACATACAGTTATTGCTCACCTTGCACACCCTCCCCCCCCAGGTCATATTCAACACATGAAATCCACAGATGTGAACACATCTCGTAAGGACCTGCTAACTCCTGGGTGTCGTGTGACAAAACTTTTCCTGGTGAACACAGCATACACATCTGCTCACCTCAGACAGGGAGTCCATGAGAGACCAAGGCACAGACACCACCAAGGTCCAACTTGGTGAACCAGTGAGTTTTATTGGGGTTACTTACAGGAATATAGGTGGGGGGTTCCTTACAGGAACAGAAATGACTCAAAGCCTCATCACCAAAGCTCACCCCAGTGAGGGTGACAGCTCACAAAGCTGGGAACCCAGAGCTCACTGTATAGATTTCAGGGAGCTCAGCAAGATGGAGAGTGCCCTTTCCAGGTGGTCCAGTTGACAGACAACTCTTGCAGGCCGCTCTGCTGGTCTCTGCTTCTTCCAGACAGCTTGGCCGGTTTGGCTGCTTTGTAGCTTGGCTTGTCTGAGAGCAGTACTCTGTGGTCTTTTTATTGTTTACTCTGGGAGGGGCCTACTGGGTCTAGTCTGTTTTAGGGACTTCCTGAAGCTATTTTGATTGTTTATCTTCTGGTTTAAGGCTCTCCCATGCAGGATGAAGAGTTTCAGTCTCAGGAGGAAACTTACACAACACTGGACTTTGTTCCTGGGAGCTGTGTGCCGTGGGCGGCAGGCCTGGGGCTAAATCAGGGGATTACTCTTACAGATCACCCCTGTTGATAGTTGGCCCTGTAGCTGGAGAGTCTGAGGCCTACTTTAGGGAGGAACTGTCCAACCATAGAGCAACTTTCTGTAGTAGCGGGCGCTTCTTGCCTTCTAGACTCGAATGATTGGACATACCAGGCTCTGGGCAGAAATCTGTGCCACCCCAAAAATAACTCTTACCTATTCTAAAATTCTGGGCTCTCAGGGTGGGCCCAGACAGAAGGGACCTGAGCAGTGTGGGCACGTCCCATGTGGTGAGACTCCCATCTGCTGCGGGTGGTAAAGAGGGCCTTGTGCCAGGTGGAACAGAGCTTAGATCTCAGGGGTACTTCGGAGTGTGAGTCTAAGGTGTGCCAAATGTAGTAAGGGGCGTGGCGGGGAGACTCCTGGAGCTAGCGCTCGGTCTGCTCTCGGGTGCGGTGAATGGGAGAAGGCGCTGGCCACGCGCCAGGTATTGCTCCACATGGGTTAATCCATTTAAGGCTCCTCACACTGTGGAAGCAAGACCATCAGCACTGCACCCTATGGGGGACGATATAGGTGCCCGTGCAGTTGGCAGGGGTCATCAGCAGTGGAGGCTGCACCCCAACAGATGGGCTTCAGTGTCTGCACCATTGCAGAATCTCTGAGTCTGCCTGGATGTCCTTGAGGATAGTGACGGGGCCTGTGTCAGCTTTCTGACCCTGGAGACTGGTGAAGGCCCAGTGCCTGGAAATTGATCAGGAACCGGAGGGAAGGAAGAGATGGAGGGAGGGAAGGAAGAGGGGAAAGGTAAACAGGAATGGGGCAGGGGCTTAGGCAGACCCTCCACTGGCATCTGGGACCTCCTGTCCTGTCCCTGGACCCATCCCAGCCTGCTGGGGTCCCATCTGTACCTGTCACCCAAGGGTGCTACCTGTCTCCTGAAGCTCAGCAGTCTCCTTGCCTAAATCCATTTTTCCACCAGACAAACGAGGGCTGGGCCTGCCTTCCCATTCAATCCGACAGGCTGGCTGTCAGCTGCCGTGGCATCTGCTCTTGTCAGAAAAATTAAGAAGGAAGCAAGAGGCACCACGGCCCCAGAGTTACCAGCGGCACTGAGACTCCAGGCTGACTTTTACCGGAGAGGGACTGGGAAGCTGGCTTGGGCCAGTGGGGACATGGATCCCCACTGGTTCTCTTCCCTTAAGAGGGAAGGTTGGTTAACAGTGTGATTTTCTAAGCTAACCCCTGGGCTGAGTCCCAGCTCTGGGCTGACCCGCTGTGTGCTTGTTTGGGTCTCACTTAACTTCTCTGTGCCTTAGTTTTCTAGGCTATAAAGTAAGGAAAACTACGTGCGGATGGAATGAGTTATGACTAGCAAAGCACTTAGAACCAAACAAGCACCGGGATTGAGTGTGACAAGCGCGGCTGAGAGCTTACTGAGGTCTGTCTCCCTTGCCCCAGGAGTTGGGTATGAATGAGAAGCCCGGCCCATGGTACACAGAGAGCCAGAGTGGTAAGGGAGCCCACTGGGGCAGGCTTTCTGCATTCTACAACCCCCTGCCAACCCCAGTTCTGTTCCCTCTGCCCTGACGACTCCCAAGGTTATGGGGGAGGTTGAGGAGGAATGGGAGACTTGCTATAAGTAGGTGCTTCAGGAAGGAGAGGCACATGAGGAGCATGGTGGCTGGTGAAGAAGACTTTTCTAGAAGGCTGGGAGAGGCTAGGATTGGTGGGAGGGTGCAGATGTGTAAAGAACTCCCCCCCCCCCTTTATTTTTAAGGTGGGATCTCACCATGTAGTTCTGGCTGTCTTGAAACTCACTATGTAGATCACTCACAGAGACATCTGTCCCTGTACCTGAGTGAGCCACCATGTCAGGCCTAGACCTTTGTTTATAAAGCAGAGTGTTCCCACATATCTCCGGGTGGACTGGAACTCACTATGTAACTCATGTTGATGCGTATCTAACTCTCCTTGATTCTTCTGCCTCTGTCTCCTAAGTGCTGGGGTTACAAGGCATGAGCTCCCATGACCAGCTGGTCTCCTGGGAACATTGTATCCTTCTGTTGCCCAGGCTGATTTCAACAATCTTGGGCTCAAGAAATGCCTCCAGAGTTGCCATCAAGTACTGCGGTCTGCCACCAAGCCTTACTAGTTTGCAGGTCACCCAGAGGCTGAGCACCGCAGGCTCTGTCCAGCAGGGGGCAGCCGCGGCGCGTGGATGTATGCCCGCTTTGCTGCCTTGGTACTTAGAGAAGGGTCTAGGTGATGAGGTCAGACCAGTTTCCAGGGTTGGAGCTCAGATCAGTCCTGACAGAGACCAAGGACACCCACCCGTCTTAGTCATCCTCAGTGCTGGGACAATGCTAAAAAATCATGCTGGCAGCGCTAAAAGTCTCCAGAGCCTGTGCCTTCCCCAGACCACTGTCAATTAGTCTCTGGGGGCTGGGCCCAGGAACCCCTATTGCAAAAATCTCCTCTGACGCACTAAGCTAACTGGTTGCCAGGATTTGATATTGAACAGACACATTCCAGGGCCACCTTTCCCCTCCTGAGGGTGACAGTCTTAGGAGTGAGAGGTGAAGGGATGGATGGTACACAAACGAGGTGCCTGCTCCCACTCTTGGATGGGGGAGTCCTCAGAGGGGATGGAACATGTGAGATCTTGAGCATGTGTGCATAGGCATACTTTAAGGGTTCAGGGTGACTACATGTATGCACACACATTTCTCTGGCACACATATGCATGTTGGTACAGGAGAGTTAATAACACCCAGAGCTGCTGAATGACTCCTGGGCTCACAGCCATGTATACACATGTGCAAACACACACACATACACACACACACACACACACACACACACACACAGAGAGAGAGAGAGAGAGAGAGAGAGAGAGAGAGAGAGAGAGAGAGAGAGCTGTGCTTTTCCCTAGTTCACATGTCTTACAGAATATGGTCATCTCAGGGATGCCCGCATGCCCTGTAGCCTCTGCAGTCACGGGGGCTCTGCTGTTTGAAGGGTGTTTCCCTTTCTTCTCCCGTCCAGCCTGATAGATATGCCTCCCTAGTGCAGCCTCCCCACAGACCAACACAGGTGGGATCTATGTGGACAGAGTCAAGAACGGGCTTAGAAAAATCCGCAGTCCTCCAGGCACGATTGCTTGGCCAGTTCCTAGGTGGGCCTAACCCTGCTGTTTGCCACCTCTTCACAGATGATGCAGCTGGCACCAGGCACTGGGTACCCACCCTGCCAGGCTCACTCTGTTGGAAAGGGTGAGGGAAAGGGTGTGTCCCCAAGCTATGCAGAGCTGGATGGGAACATAGATGGATGGCCTTAGACAGACCAGTTACTGGATGACTCTTGGCATCACTAGTCCAATATTTTTGTTCAATATTTATTTATTGGAGAGGATAAAGGGATGCTCTGTTAGTGAAAATGGTGTGCGCACTTATTGGACCGAATGCCTCATGGCTTGGACTGAGTGTGACATACGTCTTGGTTTATCGAGTTGCCTTTGGGATCAGAGTTCAGTCGTTTAGAGGACGTGGTGGTCAGCCATCCTCATTGTCACCTTGGTGGGATTTGGGATCTCCTAGGAGAGACATTTCTGGTTGTGTCTGGGAGAGTGTTTCCTGAGAGATTTGACTGAGCAGGGAAGACCTGTCCCCCTGAATGTGGGCAGCACCATCCCACTGGCGGGGGGTCTCAGACTGAATAAACAGGAGAAAGTGGGGCTGAAGAGATGGCTCATGGGTTAAGAAAGAACACTGCTCTTGTAGAGGAGCTGGGTTTGGTTCCTAGACCCACGCGGGACAGCTCACACCTGTAGTTCCAGCTCCAGGGAGACTCAATGCCCTTTTCTGGCCTCTGAGACCCCATGCACACACCCACCTATTGTTGGAGGCCGCTTATTTGTTTCCCGGCTGCCCAGACTCCTGAAATAACTACACAGAAACTGTATTAATTAAATCACTGCTTGGCCAATTACTTAAGCGTACTGCTAGCTCTAGCTCTTACATCTAGAATTAACCCACCTCCATTATTTTATATTTTACCACAAGGCTTGTGGCCTATCGGCAAGGTTTCAGCATGTCTCTCTCTGGTGGCGGCTCCATGGCTTCTCCCCAACTCTGCCTCCTTTCTCCCAGCATTCAGTTTAGTTTTGCCTGCCTATTTACCCTATCACTGGCCAAACCAGTTTCTTTATTAACCAATGGTATTCACAGCATACAGAGGGGAATCCCACATCACCCACCCAGCACATAGTCACATAATTATCGAGAAAGTTCTCTGAGCAATACTTGTCCCTTTGTGTCATGGGTGTGAATTTTGGGTGGTCAGCCACTCCATGAACTTACAGCTTTCTCCACCACAATGGGATGTGTCCCCTTAAATTATGCAGTGCTAAGCCTTTCTTCCCTTAAGTTACTTCCGGTGAGGTATTTTATCCCAGCAAGGAGAAGTATAGCTAAAACAACTTTGACCCTTGTTTAGGATGGAGGCAATGGGGGCAGCTTACAAAGCTGTGGCTACAGAGGACTTGTCTGCAGACCGGACTCTGCCAGAGCTTGTCTGGGTCGAGAGCTCTGGCTCTCGGTTACAGAAGCAAATATGCCTCCCTATGAGACATAAGCAGACCCAATCCCTGGACACATAGCTTTGGATAGAACTTCAGCACCAGGTGGGGGAGGGTGAATGCTCACCTGTCCATAAGCTGCGAGGCAGCCAGTTCATAGGGGTGAGGGTGTGGGCATACTGAATCTGTGTGATGCGTTATCTGATGTTTGTATGTTGTGTGCCCGACTGAGCATGTGGTACCTGGGTGTTGGATGAGGTGGGGATGAGCGTGGATGGGAAGTGCTTCCTTTGGAGAGGGAAGAGGTGGTTTGTGTGTGTCTTAGGCTGATGCGAGGTGCTGGGTGGGGCAGGTGTGCCAGTGCTTTCTATTGGGTGGGATGAATTGGGAATTATCTCGTGGTGTGTGTTGGCATTCCTGAAGGCTGGTGCAAGGCTTCAGCATTCTGATCAAGTTCTTGTATTCATGGTCAGTCCTTCCCAAGGCCCATCCAGCCTCAGGCTGCATGGATGGGGTGTGTGGGGGGGGCAAGCTGGACTCAGTTCTGATGCTGTTTCAACTATAGGGCCCTGGGGACGAGAGGCTAGCAGGGCCCTGCTTGTGATCTTTGTCCTGTGAGTAGAAAGGATGGTTGTCTGGCAGTTTGCTCTGGAGCTTTGTCAGGAGTCCCCTGGCCTCTGAAAAGCTTGTCTTGTGACCTCCGTCCAGGTGACTATGAAGGTCAGTTCAGCATTGGAGGCCCACCGCTGCCTCCTGCTCCATGTCTCCCATGGCAAGGGACGTCCTTCTTTTGACCCCTAAGGCTAGGCTAGCTCTTTCCTGTGTCTCAGGCTGCTAGCTCTTGTCACTCAGCTGGGCCAGCACCATACCTGTCTTCCCAGGAAATCCTGCACAGCACCCACTTCCAGCTCCTGCTGAGGTGTTGGTTACTGTGTGAGTCCCCATCACACTGCAGTTCCTCACGCCTCAGGGATGCTCCTGGGGGAGCTTGGTGCTAAGAGTCTGGCTAAACTTCTGTGTGACCTACCTGGGCTAATTCCCGGTGCTTGCTCAGGCCTCTGAGTATGAACAATAGAGAAGGCAGTGTGTTCTGTGTCTGATGTCCAGGCTGCTGGCCTGAGGCTCTTGGGATGGATAGAAGGTGATGTCTGCAAGTTTGCAGCTTGTTGTAACTGATGCTCACCCTTAGGTAGGGCATCCTGGCAGGAAGGGTAAAAATTGTGAGGAAAGAGATGGAGTCCCTTTTAAAAAGAGCTTTCCCTGTCCCCAGGGTTCACTGTTGCTCAGGCTGGCCTTGAACTTGTGATTTTCTTTGCCCAGCCCCACCCCCAAGTGCTGTGGTTACAGTCATCCACATGCCTGATTTAAGGAGGATCTTTATGGTCTCTAGGACCTAGGAGAGATGGAAATCCGAAGCAGAGGGCACTGCCATCTGTCCTCTGACCAGGTGCCAGCCTAGCTCAGTATGGTGGTGGTGATACTGGGGACTCAGAATGTGGGTGTGGTGCAGGGTCCTTGATGAACAATGTCATGTTGAGCACAGCCTCCTCACGTGTGTGTGTGTGTGTGTGTGTGTGTGTGTGTGTGTGCACGTGTGTGTTTGAATGCACCCATGTGTGGTACTGGGGATGGACCCCAGGGCCTCTCATACAAGCTTCACTGTCAACCCCTGTACAGTGGCTATGTGTAGTGGGAAGAAGGCATTGAATAAAATCCGATAAAGTCGGAATAAGAGAGTCGCCCTCTTGATGCCAAGACCGCGGAGAGAGTGATAGTCAACCCTCAGTGGACCCCAGCTGCCAAGTTCCAGAGCCTCTGCCCCTTACATTGTGGAACTACAGTCATCTGTCTTGGGGGACGAGGCTAAGGCGAGGACTGTTGAGGAATATTACTTTAACTAGGCAAAGATGTGTTACATTTGTTTATGCTACAGAGTATTACTTTAACTGGGTAAGGGTGTGTGGCTTTTGTTTATGCGCATTTGTTTAATTATGAGAAGGTGCTTAGCATTTGTCTCGCCTTGCCTGCCTCAGGCACCTGATTGGTCTACTAAAGAGCTGAACGGCCAATAGCTAGGCAGGAGAAAGGCTAGCTGGTGCTGGTGGGCAGGGAGAATAAATAGAAGGAGCACTCTAGAAAAAGAAGGAAGAACAAGAGGAGGAGGAGGAGAGAACAAGGGAGATGCCCGGGGCCAGAAGCCAGGCAGCCATCAGGCAGCCAGACGTGGAGACAGCAGGAAAGTCAAAAAGGTAAAAAGCCCCGAGGCAAAACGGAGATAAAGAGAAACCGGTTAAGTTGTAAGAGCTAGCAAGAAAAGAGCTAAGCTAAGGTCGAGCATTCGAAACTAATAATAAGTTTCTATGTCATGATTTAGGAGCCGCTTGGTGGCCCAAAAGAAAAAAGACCTGGTACAAGGAACTTGTTCATGGTTTTATGATAGGGATTGGATACACCTCAGCTTTGGCTCTTAGGCACTGGGTGCTAGCTGGGGGGCACTGAGTCTTTGGGAACAGTAAGAGGGGTGTGTGTGTGACACAACACAGTCCTTGGACAACAGTAGGAGCATAATAAGCCTTAGCGTCATACAAGAGATTGCCCACCATCAGCAGCGTCTGTCTAGGAGGTGTCAGAACAGAATGCTAAGTTCAAGTTGGAATGGAGGCGCCTCAGAAACTCACAACTGAACTATCATATGGCCCAGCTGTACCACCACTGGGTGCATTCCTGAAGGCCTCTAAGTCCTACCTCCAAGAGATAGATGCATCAGTGCCAGGAAGGGAAGCACGCCATGTTTATTGCAGAGCTATTCACAATAGCCAAGACCCAGATGCAGCCTGAATGTGAAAGGTCAAAGGGCATAGCGCTATTAGGAGGTATGGCCTTCTTGGAGTAGGTGTGGTCTTGCTGCAGGAAGTGTGCCACTGTGGAGGTGGGCTTTGAGGTCTCATAGATGCTTAAGCCGTGTCCAGTAAGACAAACCACTTGCTGTTGCCTGCCAGTCAAGATGAAGGACTCTCAGCTCCTTCTCCAGCCCCATGGCTGCCTGCATGCCCCTTTGTCACGCCATGATGATAATGACCTAAACCTCTGAAAATGGAAGCCTTTTTAAGGGTTGCCATTGGTCATGGTGTCTCTTCATAACAACAGAAACTCAAAGATGGCAGAGAGAGGGAAGGAACTGGGTAGCATCGTGTTGAGTGAAACAAGCCAGACTCAGAAAGACAGACACTGTGTGTTTTTCTCTTGTTTGAGGAATCTGGATTTAAATATATATATTAATCTGTATATAGCATAAAAATAGAAGGTTGACCCTAAGCAGGGAGGAAATGAGCTGAAGGGAGATGGAGAGGGAAACAAGAGAAGGTCATGAGGGAAAAAAAGACAACATATATTTTTTTCTCATTTGAAGAATCCAGATTTACATGTGCATGGAAGCCGATGGGGACTCTGGGAGAGGATGAGGACAGTGAGGCTGGGGATGAGGGAGAGTCACGGGGCAAATGGCTGTGGTGCTATAACAGACATACATGAACATGCCATAACGAAATCCATTCATCTAAACTGAACGTGGCACCAAACACTTGTCAACCAGCACTTGGGAGGCGGAGGTGGGAGGACCAGGAATTCAGGGCCAGCCTCAGCTACATGGCAAGCTTGAGACCAGCCTGAGCTACATGAGACACTATCTTAAGACCCAAACCATTATTTTGTAAGCTTCCTAAACAGATTAAGGATGCAATAAACAACCAAACAGAAGGCTTTTGTCACATAGGTCACACCCCCACTGGTCTCAGATGAAGCTAAGACACTTGCTGCGCACTGACAGGCTTGTCAAAGGACACTGGCTTTCGTCCAGTGAAATAGTCCTGAAATTGGCCTTTCCCTTCTGAGGCCCTGAAATCATGGAGTGCCCCCTGCTCAGACTGTGAGCTGGGTGTCTTTGCAGAAGGCAGGCCCCCAGCCTGTCAGGCTTGGCTTTGTTTATTATATTCCTATTTATCCCTGCTTCTGATGCTCTTTGTTCTGTTCCGTGGAGGTTCTCTGATCTGGGAGTCTCCGCCTCCAGATTGAGGTGTACTGAAGCACCCTGCCGTTTTCTTCCTTTCATGCTGGTTTCACTTGGGTTGTGGAGCCCCCATCCTCCCCTTCCTTAGGAGCATGGATGTAAGACAGGTGGGTGTGGGTAGAGCTCCCAGCCAGAGGCTGTATGAAGGTAGGAGCAGGCAGGTACCCTGGGGGATCTCTGGAGGTTCCTGGCAAGCTGGGGTAGGTAATGGGGACGCAGTGAGTTGGTGTCCTGGGCAGTCTGATGAGTTCCTGAGCTAGGGCCTAGTGTCCTTTCCTGCTAATATGTGGCCAGGACACCTGTGCAGATAGATGTGCCCATCAGAGCCATCCTGGCCTACTCTGATTTCCTAATGCCCCCCACTGGAGCTTCTGTGAGGATCTCAGTCACAGCCTCACTTGGGTACTGTGTTCTCAGACTGTTGGCTTTGATTCTCCTTGATCTGTCAGAGCCAACAGTGTTAGACTGTATGAGACAGGGAGTGACAGTGGTTCTGGCCTCCTGGAGCTGGGGCCTCCAAGCCAGGAGGTCTTGTTAGACTGCAGACCTGTGAGTCATGTGTAGTGGGGAATCCAGGAAGAGAGAAGGGCTTCCCGGCCGATAGGAGGTAGTGGACCATGAGGGGCCTGGAGATGTGTCTCTAAGATACAGAAGATTCTGGAAGGACACCATGGAGGAAGTGAGAGAGGTAGGCTGGGGCTGGGAATGTGGTAAATTTAAGTGGTTTTTTTTTTGTTTGTTTTGTTTTTGTTTTTGTGGCTGTGAAGGTTCACACCTGTGGAGGAAGCGGAGGCTCAGAAGTGTGAGCTCATCTTTGGTGATGTTGCAAGTTCAATACCAGCCCAGGGTAGTTGAGATCCGGTCTAAGGAGAGGGGAGGGGTCTGATATACGTTGGGCATGAAAGTAGGAAGAGAACGGAAGGAAGTGGGGGTGGGGAACAAGAGATGGGACATGACAATAGGAGGAGGGGCCGTTGTGGGGAAGGGAAGGGAGGAAAGGAAACACCACGTTATGTGTGTGTGCAAGTGTCAAGGTGAAACCCAGTTCTTTGTATGCGAACCAAAAACTCATCAGAGAAGAAATTGCTCGATCTTTGGTTGTGGTGATGCGGAGCGCTGCAGAGACTCCCTTGTTCACAGTTTTTCAAGAATACGTCAGATAGGTTTGAGGGTGTGTTGGCAAGTATGCAAAAATGCTGTCTCTCTGGAACAAAGGCCTTTTACCAAGTTCTTTGGTGTAAATGCCCATCTCAATCTATGAGTCATATCCCTGAATGCAGAACTGTGGGGGAGGAGCTGACAGTAGCTCTCCTAATCTGACACTGGCTGGTTATCGCACAGATCAAAGGGAGGCCAGTTGACAGCCTCTCTCTCTCTCTCTCTCTCTCTCTCTCTCTCTCTCTCTCTCTCCTTCTCCTTATTTATTCCTGACTAGCCTGAAACTCAGAAAATCCACCTGTCTCCATCTTCTGAGTGCTGGCATTAAAGGTGTGCACCATGTCCAGCCCAGTTTTTTTTTTTTTTTTTAGACACAGCCAGTAGAGGACAGCGCTTCTCTCCAGAGTCCCTCTGTCTCCTTGTCCTCTAGAGCTGGCATACAGGCCAGGAATGTTCCAGAAGGACAAACTGGACTGAAGAACCCTCTTGAGGGTCTTGTCCTGTTTCTTGAGGGGACCTTGAAGACAGGCTCTTGGGAGAAAGTGAGTGTCAGGAGAGAGTGCTCATGTGATCAGGATTCAGAGCTGAGGACAGGAGAAGAGCATGCTGGGATGAGAGGCTGATGAGCTGATGATAATAATTATGACAATTATGCAAAATACACAAATAATAATTAGGGAAAATCATGATTATTATTTGTGGGTGGGAGATGTTTGTAGCTTTTTGGACCTGGGTTCCCCTTTCCAAGTGGGTGACCGAGTGTCAGAGCCAGGCTTGGGACTGGTTGGCAAGAGCAGGGACTTTCTGCCCATCTGAGCAGCTGTCCTGGGTCCCAGGTCTTGGGACTTCTCAGCTGTGCCAGGCCTGGGCAGGAGGATTTTTCTGGTTCTGGTTTTGGAACCTCCCTGAGGACAGAGTCACAAGAGCAGGCTAGCTGGAATAGGCCCATTACAAACACAGAGAATTCAAAGTCACGGGAACCCCAGGTCTTCTGATGGGTTGGGCTGGATCATGGCCCACTAGAGAAAGGACCCAAATGTGGTCAGTTAGATTCCCATTCTACTTATTTATGTTACTGTTGTTGCATTATTTTGAGATAGGTTCTTACTATATAACCTTAGATGGTGTGGAACTCACTTTGTAGAACAGGCTGACCTTGAATTCGTAGACATCCTCCTGCCTCTGCTTCTAGGAACAAAGGTGACTGGCACTGTGCTTGGCCAAATTCTCATTTTCAGAAACTAGAATTAGGTCTGGAGAAGTGAGTTGATCTACTGAGCAATGGGTCTTTGCTTGCAAAGCCTGCAATGAAATGGACTGACTGACTGGAGGGCCCTTCCTGGGCTCTGGCTACTTCTGCTTCCACAAGATTCCACATCCCCACAGTAGAAGTCTTGCTTGTACGTCTGGCTTCATCTGTTATTTGCAGGCTCCTACGGAAAAAGAGTCCACACTTTGAGAGTTTTATGGTTTCATCTACATGAAGGTCATTGGAGTTACTTCATTAAAGACCACACGGTACACACACACACACACACACACACACACACACACACACACAGGCATTCACATGGAAATTCAATAGGAGAAGCAGTCATCCTTCCAGAGCTCAGAGAAACTGAGGCAGCTTGGATCTAAGATGGTGTCAGAACCTCAGCAGCTGGAGGCTCACTAACTTTTTAACATATTTTAAGTTATATGTTTATTTACGTATTCTGTGTGTGTGTGGGGAAGGTGGAGGGAGGCAACTTGCTGGAGTCAGTTCTTCCGTCCACCATGTGGATCCCAGAATCCAACGCAGGTCATCAAGTTTGGGGGCAAGACCTCTTATATGCTAAGCCATCTCTCTGGCCATCATTTTTTATGTTAATTATATTTATTATTATTATTGTGTGTATATGATGTATGAGTGTTGGTACGCAAGGCAAGATGTGTGTGTGTGTGTGTGTGTGTGTGTGTGTATCTGAAAACAATTCTGTGGGGTCAGTTCTTTTCCTCTACCTTAAAGTGGGTTCCAGGGATTGGCCACCTTCCGTCAGGCTTGGCCAGAAATGCTTTACCCAGAAAGCCTTCATTCTGGCCCCCTCATTGAATCTTTCAAGCATGACTTTGGCTTCTGTTGGCCTTTACTGCTATCAGGGGGCTCCAAGTCCTCCCTTTCCCACGTAGTTAAAAATTCTGGTTGGCTTAGCGCATGGCTGGTAGATCCTTTTGTGTCAGGCTGTCTGATAGGCTCATAGCTGGCTGTGGCACGTGTGTCGGGTGATCATTTGTGCGCCAGTCAGCTGCTGTCTCTAAACTGGCATTATTTGGTAGGGCAGTTTCTAGAACAGAAGAAACCGGCTGGGCAATAGAGTAGCATGCAATGTGAATTCTAATTGGTCTCAATAATAGAAACCTGGAGTCAGATATCAGGGTAAATGATGAAAGATCAGAGAAGTAAAGGAGCCAGCCACTAGAGAAACCTTTTACCTCTACCGAGTCGTCAGATCAGAGTGGGCAAGAGCCTGTGTCCACAAATCCTTGTACTGAATGCATGCTGAAAGCAGCCAGCTCCTGCCTCTTCCCGCCTTATATTATCCTCTCCACCCAGCCATATCCCTTCCTGTCTCCGCCTCCCTAGTGCCGGAACTAAAGGTGTGTGATTCCCAAGCACTGGGATTAAAGGTGTGAGCCAACACTGCCTGGCTCTGTTTCTCTTTTAAACTGGATTAATCTCGTGTAGCCCATGCTGGTCTCGAATTCACAGAGATCCGTCTGCCTCTGACTCCCGAGTGCTGGGATTAGAGGTGTGCGCCACCACTGCCTGGTCATTATGGCTAACTAGTGTGGCTAGCTCCACACTCTGTGATCTTCAGGCAAGCTTTATTTGTTACAGCACAAACAAAATACCACCACAGCAGTGGGCAAGTCCTAGAAGGGCGCTGGGTTTGTGACTTAGTTCTGAGAAGTGATAGTGAGGGTTTTCCTGCTTTTGATGGAAGACGCTGGCACAGGGCAGCCAGGAGAGGCTCCGCTCCCTCTGTCCGGGGAGAGGAGCAGGGTTGAGTTGCACAGACTAGAGGCTGGAGTACGCCAGGACCAGGGTGAGTGATGGGTCTGTGCTATGCTGACTCCCAGGGCCAATGCTTGCGAGGTCTCAGACTTCCTCAGTAACGTCGGGGTGAGTGGGGGCCTCTGTGGTTGGAGGAGGCTCCTTTTGAAGACTTGGTGCTGTGCAGTGTTGCAAGCTTGTCTTCAAGAGCTCTTGGAGTGTGAACACCTACCTGAGAGCTGAGAACCTTGGGTGACGGGAAGATGTCTGGCAAACACCTAGAGATCACATGTGCTCACTGGTGGCACTGACGCCCCCCCCCCCCCCATCTGTATGGAGTCCCTAGTCTCTCAAGGTGACCTTGTGAGGGAGTTCAGGGCTGGCCACCTCATTTCACAGAGGATGTGAACTAAAATAACTCGCTACAAGCCACACAGCTGATCAGGGAAGCCTGGGGTGGAACCCTGGGCTGCTGGACATCAGGCAGGCATTGGAACCTGTGTTTCCTGCTTTCTCTACGTGTTTGATAACCTCAGACATATCCAGTGATGGGCCAGCATCATGAAGACCTACCCCCTGGATGTTTGCTGTGTTTTATATTTAAAGCTCATTCATCTCCGAGGACAATTCTGCGAGGAGAGTGCTGTGCGCGTCTATTGATAAGAAAGAAAAAGACAGGTTATCCTCAGGTCCGGCTGTGATGAGGACAGGGGCCTGTTTTGTACATTACTGGAGACTGAGGGGGCGCTTTAAACACCAGAAACAAGATCATCAGAACCAGTGAATTAAATTTAAAAAATGTTTGTTGGTGTGTGTTGAGGAGAGGGGTGTGTGTGCATGCCACGGCACAGGCGTGGGAGGCAGAGGACAACTTTCAATCATCTCCTCCAGCTCTAGTGAGCTTGAACATCTACACACACACTGGGTCACCAGTCCCTCCTTGTGGGAACGCAGGGATCCAAGCACAAAGGAAGCTCCTTCTCCCTCGGTCTGTGGCTTGATTATTAGGCCCATTTCTTTTCTGTGTGTGTCCATGTCTGTATGTGCATGTGTTCAGGTGTATGTAGAGGCCAGAGGTCAACTTCAAGATGCTGTTCCCCTTACTTTTTTTTTTTTTTTGTGACACTTGCTGGGGGCTTGCTTGCAGAGTAGGCAGGCTGTCTATCAACTCCCAGGAACCTGCCACTTCTTCCTCCACATCTGGGATCACATCACCTATGGCCACACCTGGCTTTTGTTTTGTTTTATTCTTTGTTTTTTAATGTGGGTCTTGGGGATCAAATCCAGGTCTTCATGCTTGATGCTCACTCATGCCTGAACTTCCTTTCCACTGTCGTCTTGATGCTTTTTCTTTCAGTGCAATTTTGTGATTTGAGACAGGGTGTCAATGGATCCCAGGCTGGCCTCAAACACACCCTGCAGCTGAAGATGACCTCACCCTTCTGCTCCTCCTGCCTTAGCTTCCAAAAGGCTGGGATGACAGGCAGGCACCATCATCCCTAGCTTCTGGGCAGTCAGGAGATGGAACGGGGGACACACGCATGGTGAGCCAGCACTCCACCAACTGAGCTACATTCCCGGTCCTCCACCCGCAACTCTGTTCCATCAGGAATTAGAAACAGTGGGGCAGTGTCCTGTCCCTCAGGAGGAAATGTTAACAGTGATGCTCTGGCTGGTCACACAGCCATGGCTAGCTGGTGGCTCTGTCCAGATGTGCTGATCCTGAGGCTCCTGGGAAACCTTACTGGAAGAAGCCAGTCCGGTTAGATCTGAACCACGGTTTTCACCATTTGGAAAGTTCTCTCTGTGGCTGTGAAGGTGGAATGGGAAAATATTTACATCTTGTACTGACTTTATGAGAATATCTTCCTGTCTCCCTACTTTCAGCCTGGTTTTGGAGGCCCAGAAACTTCTTGGGCCCTTTGCCTTTCCTTTGTGTAAGGGGCTTTCATCCTCCTTGATTCCTTCTGGACCTTGAATTATGGATTATCTGCATGGGGCAGAGCTGACATGGCAGGGCAGCTCTGTGAGTCTGGAGAGGTGGCTGTTCTTGGGTGGGTGGGCAGTGGCAGATGGGAGGGGCCTTGGAGGCCATAGCTCCTCAGTACCCTCAGGAGTCCTTCCCTGGCTCCATGCATGTGTGACGAGGATCCTGGGAATGAGAAGTGTTCTAAGCTGTTAATAGTTTGTTGCTTTAAGATCTGCGAACAGGGCTGGGGAGATGGCTCAGCAGTTAAGAGCACTGACTGCTCTTCCAGAGGACCGAAGTTCACTTCCCAGCACCCACATGACTACTGTTCAGAACTGTCTGCAACTCTAATTCCAGGGAGCTGACACCTTCACACAGACATCCATGCAAGCAAAACACCAATGCCCATAAAATAAGAAGTAATAAGTACATTAAAAAAAATGTTTTTTTTAAATCTGTGAACAAGCAGCATTCTGAGCTCTGTGTGTGTGACATCTCAGTGTGATTGAAGGAGCAGTTTGTTTGCAATAACTTGGTGATCAATGCCCGCGGTGTCATTTCCTTGTGCCCATGTGACTGGGCACACTGACATGAACTATGGAGGAGAGGTGAGTGTCCCAGGAAGGTTCCTGTGGATTGTGACTGTCTCAGTGGAAACATGATTTCTTCCGAAGGCTGGGCACACGGGGGTGGAAGCAGCGGAGCGCAGGACTGTAGCGTGAGGCCCACATCCCATTTGATCCTAATTGGTTTAATGATGGTAATTGTCCCATTGCAGACAGTGTGTCTATCTCCTCATTTACTATAATCAATAAGGTAGCATAGCCCGATGCAAATGAGCTGCGGGGAAGCATGGGGCCATTTGTAAATCGTGGTCTAAATGGGCTTTGCTAATTAGCTCTAGCGGGACTTCCCTCCCTCCCCCGCAGCGGTAGTGGGTGTCCACCTAGATGCCATGTTTTCTTTCAAGAGGCCCAGGGTAGAATCATCAGGGAGCTTCAGGGGACCCCCAAGACTGTCTCAGGGCCAGCTGAAGTCTCCACTTCCAGGGAAGCAGGGGTTCCACAGGACATGGTCCCTCAGCTTATGACATCCCCAGCTTGAACCTCTGGAGGTCACTGCTTCTTCCATCTGACTGGGAAGTGCTCTGGAGCCTCCAGCATCTGGCTGGGAGGTGCTTCAGTGCCTCTTCCATTCGTCCACAGTGGCTAGAACTGTGCTTCCTCCATCAGACAGGCCATTCTTCTCCACAGGACTCTTTCACTGAGTCAAGCTTCCGATATCCCCTGTTCTTTTTTCTTTTTATTTATTAGCTCAAGGCCTTATGAAGGCCATGGATGCTCACAAATTAGCTCTCTAGACGAGTAGAGGGCTGTGACTATTGTCAGCCTGGTAGCTGCTCAGGTCTCATTTGTGCATCTGTAACCATGTATATTGCATCTTGCCCGGGATAGCGAGCCAGAGATACAGTGTATTGGTATGGAGGCAGTTTAGTTTCAGCAGTTAAGAAAGAGACTTTGTATCCAGACTTCCTGGGTTTGATTCTCTATCCCACTACCTGCTTCCTGGGTGTCTTAGATAAGTTCTTCAGCTCCCTGTGAGGTGTTCTTCTCATTTCCCTGAATGGGGCTTTTAAGGGGGCATTCCTCTCTTGTGAGATGTCACTGAGTTAATATAGTCATCTAATTAATTAAGTGAATTAATAGACTCACTTTATTACTTGCTATGTGTATGTATGTGTATGGTAACCAGAGGAAAGCCTTGGATTTTGTTTCTCAAGAGTTGTCCACCTTCTTCTTCCTCTTCTTCTTTTTAAAAGAGATTTGTTTATTTTGTGTGTATGGGTATTTTGATTG
>NC_022016.1:59398235-59415990 GCF_000317375.1 Microtus ochrogaster | reverse complement strand
TCTTCCTCTTCCTCCTCCTCATCTTCTTCCTCTTCTTAATCACAGGTTCTGGGGAGCTCCATCTTCACCAACTGAGGCATCTCCTCAGCCCCCTTTTAATATTTACTAAAACAAGTGAATCTGTCAGTCTTATCAGTGTTCAGTAGTCTCTTGTGGCTAGTGACCAGAGTCTTGGACATAGCAGAGAGAAAAATTCCATCAATCCAGAAAATTTTCTGCTGGATAATAAAGTCAGAGGCCTGCAGTGTGAGATGAAGTGAGGTGCAAGGAGGCCCCGCCCCTCCCAAACTTTGGGGACAGGAAGGCTCAGGCCTGGTGAGCCAGCCCTCTCCCCTGCACTCCTCTGCACCTGGTGCTCAGGTCTGAAAGCTCCCATAGCCGCTGCTCCAGATGGCCCGGGAGTGATTAACGAGAGGTTTTGTGTGTACACAAGCAGGGGCTGGGGCCGCGTGCTGCCATCATCACTTTAGAGATTTCTTTAGGGAAATGACAAATGGCATCTCAGCCTAGGAGTCCTTAGTGGTGCCCTCCCATAAATCAGAGGGAAAAGCTCTGCTTCCCTCTTGACTTGTCCTGTGGCCCCACAGCTCAGGGATCTAAATGCCATGTGTCCATCATGGCCTTGTCTCCCACATACCCTCCCTGAATCTCTGGACTCCGGGACAATGCATGTCTGGCCTGTCTTGACCCTGTTCTGACTCTGCTACAGATGCAAGGCCTTATTTTTGGCAGAATTTTTCCTTCCTAGGGCTCAGTTTTCCAATCTGTGAAATGCATATGGAAGGGAGTACCGTTTGAACTCTGTGAGGTAGAACAGGGGAGGGGACAACCTGTCCTTCTATACTGAGGTATTGGGATACAGTGAGGACTACTTCCTGCTTAGGGCAAGGAGCCCAGAACTGGCAGCCAAGGCCACATGGGCAGCCTGCACACTGAGATCACATTCTTGTACATTTAGATGCCAGCTCCGTGCAAGGACCCCACCTTCTCATGGCTCTGCCCTGGGGAATTCTTTTGCTTTTGTTTGTTTGTTTGTTTCTCAGTGGGGGCAGGCAGTGATGACGACAGAACCCAGTACCTTCGACATGCCTGACTATCACTTTCCCACATTGCTCTGTCCCTATCCCTGCCCTGGCAATTCATACACACTGTAGTGTTTGGGAACCACCTGTCCAAGGGCATAGGCTGAACCTCCATTGCCTTTGCTTCTGGAAGGAAGTGACTGGGCAATTGTAGTGATATTTCATTTGTATTTTAAAAAATAAAGTTTGCCTGAAGATCAAAGAGTAAAAGAGCCTCATTAGTCAGCCTTATAGGCCAGGCAGTGGTGACACACACCTTTAATCCCAGTAGCCACACTAGTTGGCCATAGAAACCAGGTGGTAGTGGTGCATGCCTTTAATCCCAGTCCTAGAGATGAAAATAAAGCAGGAGGAGACAGTTCTCACATACAGTCTCATTCTGAGATTCCTGACAGCAGGATCGCCATTTTAGACTGGGGTAGAGAGTCTATAAGAACCAGTGGTTGGCTTTTCTGCTTTTCTGACCTTCAAGTTGAACCCCAATATTTGTCTCTGGGTTTTATTAATCATGCTACAGACTATGGCATGGGGAATGACACAGGGAAGAGCCTGGGGAGGGGTGGTGATGTCAGCTCTGTCTTATCCAAGGCCAAGTTTCAGGCAGCTTGGCTCCTATTTGGCTCTGAATAGAAGCTCAGCCAGAAGGTTGGAGCTAAGATGCAGCAGGAACTAAGCTTGTGCAAAGGTGGGATAATTTCTCTGGACTTCCGGAAATAGGGTCTGGGTTTGTAAAGCGGGTTGCAGTAAAAAGACCAGAAAGAGGCTGGTGGAAGTAACGATCCCAGTGCACAGGGCTAGGAGCCACACAGAGCTAGGTTTGAATCCTGGCAGCACCTTTGTGGCACTGGCGAGTTTTATGTCAACTTGACCCAAGCTGGAGTCACTGGAGAGAAGGGAGTCTCAGTTGAGAAAATGCTTCTGTAAGACTGGGCTGCAGACAAGCCTGTAGGGCATTTTCTTAATTACTGATTGATGGGGCAGGGCCTGGCCCATTGTGGGTGGGGCTACCCCAGGGCTGATGGTCCTGGGTTGTGTAAGAAAGTAGGTTGCGTTGGGCAGTGGTGGCGCACACCCTTAATTCCAGTACTTGGGAGGCAGAGACAGGAGGATCTTTGTGAGTTCGAGACCAGACTGGTCTATAAAGTGAGTTCCAGGACAACCAGGTCTACACAGAGAAACCCTGTCTCAAAAAACTTAAGGAAGGAAAGAAAGGAAGGAAGGAAAGAGGGAGGCTGAGCAAGTCATTGGGAGCAAGCCAGTAAGCAGCACTCCTCCATGGCCTCTGCATCAGCTCCTGCCTCCAGGTTCCTGCCTTGTTTGAGTTCCTGTCCCCACTTCCTTCCATGCTGAACAGTGATGTGGAAGTGTAAGCCAAGTGAACTCTTTCCTTCCCATGCTTCTTTGGTCATGGTGTCTTATTACAGCAATAGTCACCCTAACTCAGACATCAGCCAAACCATGTCACCTCCTCTGTGGAACGATGGCAGCAACATCTGGCTCACAGCACAGGCTCATCTCCTCTCTAGGCAACTTTCAGAGTCCCCTTTGAGCAATACAGAGAACAGTTTAGATGCTGATGGTGACAACCCCTTCTGCCATGTTCTATGATTCGCCAGGCACTTTTATTTCCATTAGATCATAGTAGCCCTCAACAATCCTGGTGGGGAAAGCTTAGAGAAATTTGGCAGTGTGTTCATGGTCACTTGGGAAAAAATAAAACAAACCAAAACAAACAAACAACAACAACAAAAAACCAGGAAAGAAACTTGTCTTTCCTAATCAAGGCTTGCTTGATTTTGCTTGTGCAAGCTGTCCTGAGCTCCTTAAAGATAGGGAGTCTGGGGGACAAAGTGGAAAAGGTGCATATGGAGGGAGACTCCTGAGGAATGTCCAATTGGGCTGGGCTTGTGTAGGACAGTGTGTTCCCTTGACTGGGAAGTCTTGCTCAGCCATCCTGTTTAGCACACTGGCAGGGTGCTTCTGGCCCTGATATTATCATCTGGTGGCGGACAACAACCAAGGCTCAGTGTCCCTTCCTGTGGCTGTTTCTCCACCCACAGTGGTGCTTTTAGAAGCTGTGTGGCTGCCAAGCTGGGAAAGACTGGGCAATGGATCGCACGTGTAGGCGGAGGTTAATGAAATAGCTGCATGGTTTTGGGCAGCTGACAGAGATGTAAGCTGGGCCAGGCCAGGCATGAGCTGGGGCACTCTGGAAGGGGATCCTGGTCAGGCAGGAAGCATAGATGGACAGGCATCTGGCTCTGCAGTCGGCTGAGGTCACACAGGATGTGGCCTTGGTGGACATCTGGTGTGGAGGATGGTGTCAATCAGGCCAGCCTCGGGCAGAGGCTGTCAGAACCACGGACAGCGCCAGGCTGTGGCTTTGGAAGCTTTTCCAATCGGAGGGTTTTACTTTATCATGGACCCTGTAGCTCTGTGGTTGGTTCTGCTTAGATTTAAGAGTCCTTTCAACTTCTTGTGTCCTAAATTCAAAGGATGCCCATGACCTTGAGCTGCTTGGGGGATTCTTGAGGCGTTCATCTTCAAGGGTCCTGTTTGTTGGTCTTTTTGCTTCTTTAGAAGCAGTCCAGGATGGCCTTGGGTTTGTGGCAATCCTTCTGCCTCAATCTGCTGAATTCTGGCATGTGCTACCATACTTGGTACAAGAGATACTGTCTTTAGTGTATGTGGGTGGATGTTCATATGCATGTGGTCACGTGTGTGTGCACATGTATACTGGTAATCATACCTGGCACAAGAGATACTGGTGTGTGTGTGTGTGTGTGTGTGTGTGTGTGTGTGTGTGTGTGTGTGTTCCTTGGTTATTCTCCACCTGTGTATATTGGGGTAGGATCTACATGACACTAGAGCTTGCCTGCCCAACTAGTTCATTAGCTGCCTTGCTTCAGGGGTCCCTATCTCCTGTGTTTGGGATTACAGGTAGGCCACCATGACAACCTTGCATTTATGTTGGGATATGTAGGGATCTGACTGTGGTCCTCATGCTCACACGGCAAGCGCTTTATCCATTGAGCCATCTCCCCTGCCCAGGAGATGCTGATGTAATATGATCAAGCTGCCAGAGTTTGATGTGGTGGGAGGTGGGGATCTGCTGTTTCCTCTCAGCTTGGTCATGACTTCACGCACTGTTTCTCTCACATCCCTAGTCTCCCCTTGCTCCCCCCCTTCCCTCTCCTTTTGCATGTGACTGCCTTTTGCATATGTCAGAGCTGATGCTCAGGAGTCACGAGTCCAGGAGCTTTTCCCTCTAATGAGCTCTCTGAGGGCGGCAGTCAGCCCCTCCTTGTGCCCCACCCTCCTCTGATTACTTATTTATAACAAATAGCACTGCCCTCTAAGTCACCAGAGGAAAAGGGGCCAATCAGCAGTCAGGATGCCCAGTCAACATTTGGATGGAGGATGACCCATCTAGAGGCGTCTGGGGGTAAAAAACCTCCTTTAATCCATACAGACAGTGATGACCAAGTGAAGACCCAGACCCTGGGCCTTGTGATCCCCAGCACAGTTCTGTTTGGTGCTGGAGCTTCTTAGGAAGGCATTTATCTTCAAAACCGAAGCGAAGTCTCTTTTTCATTTGACAGCTTGGCATTTTTCTGTCTGCCAACACGTTGATAAATTTAGAAGAAATGGACTTATTTTGGCACATCTGGTGACTAGCAGAAAGATGAAGATTGCCACTCTGATAATGTCTTTACGACGCCACCTTGAAGTGCAATGGCAGCTGACACGAACGTTTTCAGATGTGCCTTCTTTCAGCTGGAACAGAATCTGATGTCATCTGACCTGTGGGTACAGAAGCTATCATGGCTCTGCCTGAGCTGAGGTGATCCGTAGATTGGAGTCATTCCTCCTTACGTGAGACGCAGGGCTCTTTCCATTTGACTGGAGCAGCAGAGGCTACTGAGACACCGTCCATCCTTCCTTCCCTCCCTTCCTCCTTTCCTTCTTCCCTTCCTTTGTTAAATTAAAAGTGTATTTTATCTGTATGAGTCTTTTGCTTTCCTGTATGTCTGTACCTTGTGCATGCTTGGTGTCCAATGAGGCTATAGGAAGGTGTTTGATCCCCTGGGACTGGGGTTCCAAATGGTTGTAAGCTACCGTGTGGTACTGGGAATCAAACCTGGGTCCTCTGAAAGAGCAGCAAGTGTTCCCCCCTACTCCATAACAATCCTGGCTGTCCTGGAACTCCGTAGATCAGGCTGGCCTCGATCCACCTGCCTCTGCCTCCCAAGTGCTGGGATTAAAGGCGTGCACCACCACTGCCCGGCCCAGCAAGTACTCTTAACCACTGAGCCATTGAGGGGTCTTCTCTGTTCTTCCAAAGACATTTGGACTCAGTACCCAGGCTAGTCACAGGTCTGTAGAAGCGGAGTGTGTAAACAGCCAATAGGAAGTCTGGAATCTGGGGTCTCAGACCTTCCTTCCTTTTTGACTTAGCCTTTTCCTTTTTGCCACCAAACCTAGGAGGGATGGAGAAACCCAACTGTCCCAGACTTGGAGGAGCTGCTAAGACATGGATCTAATATCTTGTTCTTCATAATCAACCCCAAAGGCCAAAGGATGGACTTCTCCCAGAAGTCTTTGAGGCTTTCTCTGGAGTCACTTAGGAGGATCAGTGACCTTGAGCCTTGAAAGAGTTGAGGAGAGGGCAGCAGGGACCTGAGTTCAGAAGCTTGGTGTGGGAGAGGGACCCAGAGTCTTCTAGGATGGGGAAGATTTTTATACAATTTCCTTACACTTAATTGGAATCTCTCTTCAGGCTCACATGCTGGACAGCCCCTTGCAGAAGTCCATGTCTGCAAACACCCAGGAATCAACTCATTACCGCCAACCTTGCACTCCACGCTTCCTAAACCACTGCTGGGCTTAGTGTGTGCACTGGATTCTTCTAAGCCATAGGCAGAGCCACAAGCACCTCATCAGGCGACAGTGAGGCCATCTCTTCCCACTTATCCATCCATCCATCCATCCATCCATCCATCCATCCATTCATCCTTTCTTTCTTTTTTTAAATTAAAATATGTATTTTATGCATATGAGTGCTTTGTCTGCACGTGTGTTTGCACCATGTGCACGCCCGGTGCCCAGGAAGGCTTTAGGAGGGTATCTGATCCCCTGGGACCAGAGTTGTAAGCCACTGCACAAGTGCTAGGAAACAAACCTGGGTCCTCTGGGAGAGCAAGTGCTTTTCATCACTGAGCCATCTCTCCCGTCTGTCTGCTTCCCTCCTTCCCTTTCTCCCTCCCTTTCAGGGTCTCCTGTATCCCAGGTTGGCCTTAAACTCATGATGTAGCAGAGCATGACCTTGAACTCCTGATCCTGGTGCATCTACCTCTTTAGAGCAAGGACTACAGCTATATGCCACTATGCCTAGGTTAAGTGGTAGTGGGTATTGAACCAAGGGCTTCATAAATACTACCTAAGCATTCTACCAACTGAGCCCACAACTTCGTGTTTCCAAAACTCTCTGTTCCTTTATCCTGTGTTCACACCATCCAAGTCTCTTCGACTTGTCATGTAGTTCTCTCCTAAGTGTTTCATGTGTATTCATTTAGCCAGTCTTGGAATCAGGAGCTACTGTTAACCCTCTTTTTACAGATAAGGAAACTGAGGCACAGAGAAAACAAAATTATATTTATATATGTAAATAACATATTCAATACATTGCTTATTATTATATAAATTATATAAAGTGCACATTTGTATAATTTGTATGTGTGTACCATGGTGGTTTATGCGTGGGGGTCAGAGGACAACCAGTAGGAGTTAGCTGTTGCCTTTACCGTGAGGGTCCAGGGCTTGAACCCAGGTCATCTGGCTTGGCAGCAAGCACCTTTATCCGCACTGGCCACTGGTTAGGCATTTTGCATGGGGGCTTACACTAAGCAAGTTGAAGTCTCCAGACTGTTCTCTTGCCCACCAGTATTTTACTGACTCACAGACAGCAAACCCAGCTGTGGGCCAGAAATGACAACTCAGTCCCTACCTCCTGGTTCCTAACCCTGACCTGCACACTCTGATTCCATGAGATACAGTTTCCCAGGCCTAACAGAAGCTTTCACCCACCCCACCTGCCACAGTGCCCTTCATATATTACTGATACTTCCTAAGCAGAGGAGGGTGAGTCTTATTGGTGTCTCTAGTTGCACTGGCCTCCCTGACTCTTTGGCCACATTAGTATTGTTTTTCTAAATTCTGAGCTACCACTGACCTTTTGTGGGGGGGGGCATGGAAATTTCTGATAGTTATAAAGACCAAGAAGAGCATTGTGTGTGTGTGTGTGCTTGTGTGCGTGCATGCATGTGTGTGTGTTCCAGTGCTAGCCTTTCTCCCTCCCTTTCAGGGTCTCCTGTATCCCAGGCTGGCCTCCCCCCCCCCTCTTTCAGGGTCTCCTGTATCCCAGGCTGGCCTTAGGTCAGGGGTGTTTTCCTCTACCACTGCTCACCTTATTGACTTGAGACAGACTTTCTCACTAAACTAGCTGGGAGCTCACGTCTGACCAGCAAGTCCTCAGAAGCTACTTTTCTTCCCCTTCTATGGCTGGGCTTCCAGGCATGCCTGGCTTCCTGTTCTTATTTTTTTTTTTTTAGCAGACTGTCTTTTATTTATTCTCCAGCAGTTTCATACATGTGAACAGCATATTTATATTCACCCCGCTCCAAGTCTGACTTTCTCTGTAGGGGCTGGGGATTTGAACTCAGGTCCTCATGCTTGCAAGGCAAGTGCTTTTATCCTCACCCCACATCTGGCTTTTCAAATGTAAATTCTGGGAACTGAATTCACATCCTTGTACTTATGAATAATTTACTGATTGAGCTATCTTTTTTGTCCCTAAGAACATTCTTAGAAGAAAAAAAAATGCCTATTGGATTTCCAAGATCTCTAATATTCGAAAGTAGCCCCAAGTTTACACTCCAGATTGGAGGACAGCTTTTGGAGACAGGGTCTCATTATACAGCCCACACTGGAACACACGATGTGATGGCCTCGGCCTCCTGAGTGCCGGAATTACAGGTGTGTGCCACTGTGCCAGGGTGGAGGACGTATTTAAGGGCTAAGCAGATTGCAGTGTGGAGCAGTCAGCTGTTACCTCCAGAAATGCACCTCCAATTGAGATATGGAGATGCTTCTTCATCCAGCAGGATTCAATTATACCTTGTTACTCTCCCTCATCCTGAATGATGATTAAAACCTTTCTGGGGGTCTAGATCTCTTTGGGAGATTGCAAAAAAAGCTGAAGACTTGCTTGGAGAAAAAAATACCCGTGCTTCAACAACCTGTGCACAGTACAGAGGAGTTTGTAGGCCTGCAGTTCCTCATGGGTCCCGAGTGAAGAATGTTCAACCTCAATAATACTCTTTGTCAGTGTCTTTAAGGGGCTTACTTTATGAGTTTGCGTGCTCGTGTACGTATGTACTGCAGAGTGTCACATAGTAGACCCTTTAGTCCAGTCAGTTTTACTTGCAAATGTTCATTGCAATGAGTCATTGTTCTGGTTCAAGACCTCTGGTTTCTGGTACAACATTATCATTGGGTCCTCACCGAAACTTCTCTCGGGTATCCCATGGCCTTCCCGCATCATGGTGATTCTACAGGTAGCATTCCACAGGACCAGCTCCTTCACAAGTTCCAGCAGATGTTAGGGGTAGATGTTAGGGTGGCCAACCAAAGACCTGGCTGTAGGCAAGCCTGGGTGGTAGCTGAGTTTGTCAGTCCAGGCCACTGGGGCTCAGGCAAGGGGCAGAACCTGTTTCTCTAAGCCTATGCTCGTCATCAGGGTTAGAGATGGGACCATCTCTCCTGCGTGTGGGGGGCCAGCTCTCTAGCTGCGATGTCCAGCAAGGGGCAGGACCAAGCCAGTAAGGCCCTCTGATTTTATCACACATGGTTCCTGTGGCCCCTGATGTGACATGGGCCACAGACATCAACATAGACCCCTGCTCTAGCAGGACCATAGACCCAGACATGGCCCTAGGCGGCAGCTTGGGCCCTGCATGGCATCCTGGCTCTGGGTGGAAACACAGGCCATTTCAAATCAGAATGGCTGTAGTGGTAGTATGGGGCCTGGACACCACAAGGTCAGAGGTTGTGGTCTGGCTCAGGCTTCCATGTAACCTTTGGTGGCAACACTAGCCTCAGACTTCAACACGGGCCACAGCTGCAGCAGGACACTGGACCTAGACATGGTTCTCAGCAGCAGCAGCCGCGTCTGGCTATCACCATTGCCCCCGGTGGCATTGCAGGTCACTCAGATCGGTACAACCCCAGCGTGGCCCTCAAACACCAACAGGGCCCCAGATTTTGGACATCCACATGCCCTTCGATGATAACAGGAACCTTGGACATCAATACAGACCCTGTCTGTAGTAGGGCCATGGACCCAAACCTGGCCCTCAGCAGCAGCCCAGAACTGAAAGACATCATGGCCCAGAGTATTAGTGCAGGCTACCTAAGTCTGTATGGCCCCATGTGCAGCATGGCGTCTGGGCACCAACATGGTCCTAGGTGATCGATCAGCCCCTGGGCAACCACACGGCTCTGTGTTGCAATAGATGCCACAGACATTGACTCAGACCTTGGCTGCTTTAGGACCACATTATTTATTTATTTAAAAAAAAACCACAAAAAGTATTTTATTATACAAATGTTGCTAATCAAAAATTGTGTATTATAGTTGATGAACTAGACCCAAAGACTATGCAACACAATGAATGGTTAAGAGAGCCATTTGGAGTGGAAGCTGTGGAGCATCATATTCGACTTTATCTGCTCTCTAGTTATTTATGGAGGCGGTATCTTTTGATGAACCAACAACTGGTGGTCTACTAGCCCAGGCTGGCCTTGAACTTGTGACCTTCCTGTCTCTGTTAGGAATACAGATGTGAGCCAGCATGCCCGGATTGATGCCCTGATAGATCCCCCAGACGGAGGTCAAGAGCACACACTGGGGGTACCAGGTAACTGCTCCTCCCTCCTTGTGTACCTGTTGTCTCTCCTATCTGCTCACACATCTCAGCCATCCTGGGCAGGGGGTCTGCATGTGAACTACAGATAGAACAAGTAGGAGATGCATGTACTACCCATCCTGACCCAGCACACATGACAGACGCTGCCAATAAATCACAGCTCTTTCTCATTGGGCCCAGCTATGCTCTCATAATCCTTCTCAAATAGTAATTTAGGCAGACACCACCAATCCATCAAACTGGCAGGTAAAGAGAATACATTTGCTATTCTGGTTACAGGAATGTGGCTGGGCCCTTGGGCTCTAGGCAACTTCTTCTTGGCCTAGGGTCTCAGGTCCCATATCTTAGCTGGCCCACAAGCCCAGGCCTCTGGTGGCCTTGGAGAGTCCTTAGTCACTATCCACATGGTTGGCTAAGCTGTGCACTGTTGACCCACCAGGCCCCACATCCGTTTAGACCCAAATAAATACACAGAGACCTACATTAATTATTAACTGATTGGCCTATTAGCTCAAGCTTCCTATTAACTCTTAGAACTTACATTAGTTCATAATTCTTGTTTGTGTTAGCCACATGGCTTGGTACCTTTTTCGGCAAGGCAGTCATATCTTGCTTGCTCTGTGTCTGGCTTCTTCTCTGTCTGGGTGATGACTGCAGACTGAAACTTCCCTCTTCCCAGAATTCTTGTTGCCCTGCCTCTATTTCCTGCCTGGTTGCCCTGCCTATACTTCCTGCATGGATACTGGCCAATCAGTGTTTATTTAAAATACAAGTGACAGGGTACAGACCATTGTCCCACAGCAGTGCACTAGGGATCCCTGGGTCCCATTGCCTCCTCCTCTGTATCCCCCTGCCCATTCCTCAGTGCAATGCCTGCATCATCCTTCATCTTCCCTCCAGTCTTACATTGGGAACTCTGGTCCTATGGTCAAGTATCTGAAGTTTGGAAAAGTCAAGAGTCTGAACCATTCTCTGACTCTATTCCTATAGCTTCCACAGTCCACACTGTCTTCCCCCCAGATATGTTACACATCATACTGTCCTCAAAACCTTCCAGTCAGGGGAGAGAAAAAACCACATTGGCCTTAAATGCAGCACACATGGTCATAGATAATCTGATAATCTATGATTATCATAGATTCCAGTGTCCCTTGTCACCATGCCTTGAACCCTGACACTGCATCATTTCCTAACACTTTGGGCTTATACACACACATGTGCACACACACATGTGCACACACACACACATTTGCTCACACTAGCATACTGATGCATGCACATGCATGCACATACAGTGTCCTAGTTCACACTATTGTTTCTGTCTAGGGTGCCCTTTCCTCATCCTAGCCTTTTCCAATATCTGGGGAACCATTATCCTCCTTGGCAGTACTGGGGATTGAACCTGGGGCCTTGCACATGTTAGCTAAACACTCTATCATTAAGCTCTACCCCTCAAGAACTCCTGTTCTTCTTTTCAGACCCTTCTCAAATGCTGTCTGCTCTGAGATGGTCTGCATGTCTCTTCTTGGATTTAGGACTCTAATATCCCCATCTCTCCCAAGGGTGTGAACATCTCTATCCTGGTACCTGTGATGGCTTCTTAGTGAGCTGGTGTTCCTAGCCACAGGCACAGAGCAGCGAACTGGCTGACATTCACTGGGTGTGGACCCCATACTTCTGGCCCTCTTGAGCTGCACTTAGTCTATGGTTGTAGCTTCCCAAGCAAACCAGTCTTTCCCTTTTATAGTGTGGTCTCCCTGCCCTCTGAAATTGCAGAATTCCTCTCTGAAATCCACAGGGGAGCTGTTGCTTCTGCAGGAGTCTGCACTGGCTATGATGCCACCACTGGCCCTAGGAAAATAGGGTGGTTGGATTGCAGGACTTGAATCCATTGTCCTTTTCCCTTGGGCTTCTCTCTATTGGGTAGAAAGGGCTGGAGGGATAAGTTGAGACTGAGCTCGGTGGGTGACAGCAGGTGGCTATTGTCTATCCTACAGGGCAAAGAATGTGTTCCCTAGGGAGCCTAAGTGGTCTACAGGCTCACTATACAAATGTGCCCTAGGAGATCCTACATATAACATTATTACTAAGAATGACTGTCCCCTGGGCTAGAGAGATGGCTCAGCAGTTAAGAGCACTGGCTGCTCTTCCAGAGGTCCTGAGTTCAATTCCCAGCACCCACATGGTGGCACACAGCTGTCTATAACAGAATCTGATGCTTGCTCTCTTCTGGCATGCAGGTGTACATGCAGAACATGCATACATTAAAAAAAAAAAAAGAATGACGAACCCTGTAGATCCCAGACTCTGATTCTAAAAACTGTGAACATGTTGGGTCAACCATATGGGACTTTATGATCTTATCATCCCCATTGCATGGATGAAAGAACAGAGGCCACGAAGGCCTCCTTACATTCATCTTCCTCTGAGTAAATGGGGAAGCAGAGGCCAACAGCCCTGGAGGGAGGTCACAGTGAGTTGTTGTGAGCTTCGGCAATGCTGAAGAACGGTGTTGAAGGGCGGTGCTGGCGTTCTGGCTGTGACCTTTCGGAAGCTGTGCTTGGCTTTTAAACTCAATCAGCAGCACCATTGTCTTCTCAGAAGGTTCAGTAGAAAGGGTTGGGTAGCGCATGAGCATAAAATACCGGGTGCATTATGGGCGATTGATAACCAAGAGCCAAGGTTGTTAGCTGTCTAATTGCATTTTCCTTCATGCCTTTTCTGTTTTTTTCCACTTCCCTCCTGAGCCTTATCAGGCTCTCGTGGTCTTATTTTTTTTTTAATTGATTTTTATCGAGCTCTACATTTTTCTCTGCTCCCCTCCCTGCCTCTTCCCTCCCCTTCAGCCCTTTCCCATGGTCCCCATGCTCCCAATTTACTCAGGAGATCTTGTCTTTTTCTACTTCCTATGTAGATTAGATCCATGTAAGTCTCTCTTAGTGTCCTCATTGTTGTCTATGTTCTCTGGGATTGTGGTTTGTAGGCTGGTTTTCTTTGCTTTATGTCTAAAAACCACTTATGAGTGAGTACATATAATAATTGTCTTTCTGTGTCTGGGTTACCTCACTCAATATGATGTTTTCTAGCTCCTTCCATTTGCCTGCAAATTTCAAGATGTCGCTATTTTTTTCTGCTGTGTAGTACTCCATTGTGTAAATGTACCACATGTCCTTATCCATTCTTCAGTCAGCTCTCATGGTCTTTAATAATGATCTGACTTGCACAGTTCTCAAGGTGGAAGTGCTCTCCTGAACGTTCAGCAGGTGTCCTCCACAGGAGGCAGGAGGGCCTTTGCCCCACTGCACAGGTAGGCAAGAGGTGGGATGAAGGTCCCTCTCCAAGGTGCTGAACAGGCTGTTTTCTGGTTTGCAGTCAGTGGTGTGTGTGTGTGTGTGTGTGTGTGTGTGTGTGTGTGTGTGTGTGTGTGTGTGTGTCCCATTTCCAGGTCTGGAGTCACCTGGGTGGAAGAGAAGCCTCAGACCCCTGGCATCTGAAAGGGGAGTGGCAGGAACGGAGCCCTATGGGGGACAGAGGAAATGGAGCTGTTGAGGGTCAGATGTGAGGACCACAGAAGAGGGAAGTATCTTTCTTCCATAACCCAGCTTAGTCTGGGGTCCAGAATGGACATAGACATTTACAGGTCAGAGAGGTCACTGATCTGACCCTGAGACTGCTTGAGGGAGGAAGTTCATAGGTCTGGCCTTCGTTCTCTGTGTGTGGTCTTGTGCTGAGCTGGTGGAAGGAGAACCCAAGGGTCAGAGTGTAGGACCTGAATTCTGGCCCTCCTGTGATCAGCTGGCTGTGTGACTTTGGGTGTACTACTTAACCTCTCACAATCTTAGTTTCTGTAAAAGGGAAGTGATTAGAAGTTACCTCTTGCCTGTTATTGTGAGGCCAGATGGACATCATCAGGTCACACCGTAAGAGATCAATAAGACAGGTTTATTCTCTCTCATGAGCTGACCGCTGCCGGTGCACCGATGCTTCTCCTTCCCTTCAGAGTCCCCACCCACAGCAGTCACTAGTGTCAGAGGCACCAGGATAGAGATGCGCACATGGCACTTGGGAGGGAGGATGACTTGAGATGATCCAACAAGAGACACACAGGCAGACAGCATTTGAGAAGGGCTTAGAAGGGGTAGGAGTTGGGGTTATAGCTCATTAGCTAGAGGGGCTTTGGGTTCAGTTCTTTAAGTTTTCCCTTCCTTCCTTCTTTCTTTCCTTCCTTCCTTCCTTGCTTCCTTCCTTCCTTCCTTTTTCTTTTTTCAAGACAGAGTTTCTCTGTGTAGCCCTGGCTGTCCTGCTACTAGCTCTATAGACCTGGTTGGCCTCAAATTCATATATCTGCCTGCCTCTGCCTCCTGAGTGCTGGGATCAAAGGCATGTACTACCACTGCCTGGCTTAGGTTTTAAAATTTTTGAGACAGGATCTAATTCTGTAGTCCAGGTTGACCTGGAACTCTCTGTATAGTCTAGATGTAGACCAGGATGGCCTCAAACTCACAATGATCCCTAGGGTGTGACAGTTGTGAAGTTACTACACCCGAGTATACAGGTGCTGTGGCTATCAGTTGGGTGTGGTGGCACATAGCTGTAATCCCAGCATTTGGGAGTTGGAATCAGGGGGATCAGAAGTTCAAGGTGTTCTTCAACTGCAGGGCTTTCGAGTATGAGGGCTTATCTAACAAACAACAAACTCTCTGTGTCTTCTAGAGGCCCTGGTCAGCAAGCCAATGAGGAACAGAACCTCACATTGACTGTCCTATCCAGTCAACTGCCACTTGAGTATTAACTGTACCTTCCTGACTGATGTGGGGATGCTGGACAAAGTGCTAGAGCCAGGGAAGCTATTGTGGGGGCAGGGGACAATTTCCAGTGCTGGTCAGGCCAATACATTTGTGAGTGACCCTTGTATTGAGGACAAGAGCAATGAGTTCAGAGCTCAGACCAAGAGAAGGCCCAGGATAGCACCCTCTCTGTGTCTCTGTCTGTCTTTGTCTGTCTCTCCATCTCTCCTTCTGCTTCCTGAGTGCTGAGGTTATAGATGTGTGCCAAGACGTCCAGCTTGGCACTTGGCATCAGGAGAGTTCTTCATGTTTGCTTGCCTGCTGGTCTCCTGGCCTGCCCTCTTTTGGCAGAACCAGGATGCCTGGCATTGTTTTCTTCCTCTTTCTCTTGACCCAGGTTCCAGGGTTGCATGGTGACTGCTGAGTGTAGCCTGCTCTAATACAGATGGGAAAGGGAAGATGGCAGCATGGCCCAGGGATGGGGCAAGTCATGCTCCAATCCTGCCAGATCCTTGCCAGAGTGAGCTCTTGCACAAGCGTTTTTCTCCTAGCCTCACCACCCATGGGATGTGCCCAGCTCTGGAAATTAGAGTTCAGCTGAAAATTGACTCAGTGGAAGGGCTCAGCCAAGGGTGCAAGAGGAGAAAGCTTATCCCCTTTCCCCGCCCAACTTTTGCAAGGGAAGAAGAGCTGCTCTTTCCTGGACTGTCTGCTGCTGTACTTTGGAAGCTAGTGGGAACTTGTGGAGGTGTCCTTCTCTCAGAGGGACTTTGACGCCCACTGTACATTCTGTAAGGTGACAAGCCCTGGTCATGCCCCCACTCTAGACTGCCTCTGAAGCCTTGCCCAGTGATTCTGTAAAAATCCAGGTCTGGACTCTGGTGTCAAATAAATGAATTGCTCATCTTGACGGCCCAGAGCGTATCGGGCCAAACTTCTTGCTTGGCTTTTATGGGACTAATACCTCTGCAGAGCCTGTGACTGTCGCTCTGCAGACTGAATGGATTATTTCAGAAAACTTTCTTTTTTCCCTTTCTCTCCTGTCCCCCAAAACTTATTCCTCGGTGGAAATGGTTTTATCAACGTCTTTAAAAAACCACTCAGATCTTCTTGGCAACCTCGACTGCCACGAGAGAGTAGCTGTGTGAATGCAAACGAAGCGGAGGGCATTAAAACCCCCGTTCCAGCAGCGCTAGTGGAGACGGGCCGGATGATGGATGGTACCTGCTTTTCTGCTGAGCGATTTTGCTCTTTTTACAGCTGCCAATGGCTGATGCATTTCATCTTTTGTTTCCTTTACTGCCACTTAAGCGGCCATCCTCAGGCTGGGGGGTGTGTCTCCGGGCACCCACTCATCCCACCCCCCATGAGAGGACTTCAGCCAGCTGTCCGTCCCCCACCCCACCCCATGAGAGGACTTCAGCCAGCTGTTCTGCAATTGATGCCTGATTTGGGAAGGCTCAGAGTGGCCCAGCTGGATGGGGTCCCCGGAGAGCACACCTCCTGCAGTGCTGAGCTCAGCTCATGGGCCTGCTGAGGAGGTGGAAATGCCTGGATCTTCACCATAATTTTTCCACTTTGCTTGTGTTAACTTGGGTCTTGGGTCATTGTGTGCCAGTCTTTGGGCTATACACTCTGCCGGGGAGTGTGTAGGTTTGGGTGATGCAGTCCTGTTAAGATCAATTACAGCTGGGTGGTGGGACCCTCCCACAGGCCCCGCATGTGCAGGTACCTGCTCATTCATTCCCACGTTGCATAAGTGTCCACAGAGGGATGCTCACCCACGCCACATAGGTGCACGCATCCGCATGCCCATGCACAAAGCCATGACCAAGCCCCACCCACTCTCAAATTGGGTCCACCCACATGCCTGTGCACATGCACACACACCCACACACACACCCACACACACACACACACTTCTGAACACCCACGGGTGAAGAAGCTGAGCGGTGGAGCAAAACCAGGTTATCCGCAGGCGAATTCATGTGCAGACAAGAAAGTACCTTGGCGGTGACTGTAGTAGCATCGTTGTGCACAGCAATGTGCCTATCTAGTCTTCATGGAGTGCCTTATGGTGATGCGACTTTTGCCACATCTCTTAACCTTGCTGAGACTGTTTCTCCGCTTGAGATAGAGTTCCAGATAGAAGAGCCCATGGTTTTGTAAAATCAAAAACTCAGAAGCCTACGTGGGCTAAAGAGATACTAGTGGTAGTATTTAATAATAGTTAACCAAGTATTAAGTACTAGTAGTATAGACAGCGCTGTGTTAAGTACTTTGTATACATTATTTCTTTTAATTAATCCTTGTGATAATTAAAAAAATTCAACACTATTATTAACTATGTTTAGCAACTGAGAAAATGGAGGCTCAGAGAGGCAGTTGCTTGCCCAAGGTCACAGTGAGTAATTGTGGAGTCTGTATTTGAATCTAACCAGGCTGACTGGGGAGCCCAGATTCCCAACTGCAATACATACTGAATTGTACTGTTGCTGGCACCAGGGACCAGAAAGGGGACAACACACATCAGCTGACCTTGAAGGGCATTCTGCACTTAGCCCAGCCTCTGGGGAGGAACCAAAAGGGGCCAAGGCAACAGTCCTTGAATACCAAGTAGAAGAGACTTGGAGGTGTCCATGAGACAGTGGAAGCCTCTGGAAAGGGGAAGCAGAAGACCAGTCTCCAGGGTTCATGGGGGTGTCGGGCAGGCGGGGCTGTGTGTACTCATGTGCATGGGTGTCGGGCATGTGGGGCTGAGTGTGCTCATGTGCATGGGTGTCGGGCATGTGGGGCTGAGTGTGCTCGTGTGCATGGGTGTCGGGCATGTGGGGCTGTATGTGCTCATGTGCATGGGTGTCAGGCAGGCGGGGCTGTGTGTGCTCATGTGCATGGGTGT
>NC_022016.1:59368436-59394513 GCF_000317375.1 Microtus ochrogaster | reverse complement strand
TTGACATTTAATGGGTTTTTGTTCTGCATCAGGCTTTATTCTAAGTATTTGACTTATACTATCTCTATTTCTAGCCACCGTGGGAAGAAGCACTCTGGCACATTCATGCCCATTTCAAAAAGGAGGAAACTGAGGCCCAGCACATAGGTGATGTGCCCAAAGCCAGATTTAAATACAGAAAGTTTGGCTCTGGAACCACTGTACATGGTTTAGTCCTGAAACGTTTGTGTTATTAAAAAAAATTCAAATGTTATTTTGATGTTAACAATGGAGAAAGGCTAGCACTAAGAGGTTCAGATCCCTCCCCCTGACTTCATTCATTTTTAAAAATTTTTATTTCTATATGTGTGCCTTTTGAGTAAATGTATGCAGGTATCTGGAGGTCAGAAGAGGGTGTTCGATCCCCTGGGGCTGGAGTTACAGGCAGTTGTGAGCAGCCATGTGGGTGCTGGGAACTGGACTCAGGTCCTCTGGAAGAGTAGCAAGCAGCCATTAAGTACTCTTAATGGCTGAGCCATCTCTGCAGCCGGTTAGAGGGATCTCAGGATTTTACCTCAGGTTCTTCTCGCTGCATTTAGAACCTGCTTGATCTGATTCAGTGTCCTGGCCATGGCCTTACCCCCGCTCTGCCTGGGCCTGGCCACCAGCCTCTAGCTTCGGCGTGTGTTCCAGCCTAGTGCTGACACTTCAAGCTTCAATCCTGTGGTGTTGGGACCTTCTGGGCCCCCTTGTGGGTGTCTGGGGTCTGACACAGCCCATTCTCCCCCCTCCCCCCTGCATGCCAGGAGAGGCAGCAGCTCCTGGCACAAGGATCACAAAGCCAGTTCACACCGTTTGCCTTGCTCGCCTGGCTTGGGCTCCCTCCTGACAGCCGCGGGCAGGCGGCAGATGGCTCAGCCTCTCTACTGCAGAGAGGGCTCTGCTACATCAAAAACAGTTTTGACTTTGGGCTTTAGAGGCTGAGAGGCAGGTGTCTCCGGGAGGGGCTAGAGTTGATTAAATACCTTGGAACTAGCTGCCCAGGAGGGGCCTGGGTGGGGGAAGTTGCCTGCCCCAATTCAAGGGGACTTTTGAGGCAAGACATCTCTGGTCTCAACACTTTGTGTGAACAATGGGGGCAGCAGTCGTTGAGGAAGAGGGAGAATGAGAGCCGTGCACCATCCTACATAAGCGTGAAAACTTGCTTCATGCTTGCCAGCATTAGAGCAGTGGCAGAGCTACGGGCATGTTATCCACTCAACAAGGATCCGTGTTTAGTGCCGCACAGGGTTTAGTGCTGTCTGCAGGGTTGAGCAAAGCTACATAGTGTCAAATAACTCTGATGAGCCTTCCTGTATATAGCAATCCTCCTTTTTTATGGCTTGACTTTTCTGCATTTCACCTACAATGTGGTGTCTGGGGTGGTGGCACATTCTTGTAATTCCGGCACTTAGGAGGGGAGGGTGGCGATGCAATATTCTGAAAATATCCCTTACATTCTAAGAGACTGGAACTTCTGCTGGACTAGCTTGGATTTCTCATGCAATCAACTTTTACAACCTACGCTAACGCATAGCTGCAATTTTAAGTTATGTACTCTTCTATGTCTCTGACCTAGAGGAGTGGATGTGTATCATGTGCAGAAAGCAGCAAATACAGAAGTTGAAAGCAACTACCTAAAATCTACCATGAAAGTTGAAAGCATCCATTATGGAGATTGGTTGGTAAACAATGATGTTTGTTTTCTCTGTCAGTTGGGATCAGTGGGAGCCAGAGACTTAATCCCAAGTAAAACTATTAAAGATTTCTATGTGGTATCCCATTTCTTCCCCATGTGATGCTTTCTGTGCTGTTCAATAAAGACAGATACCACAATACAGCCCTTTGTAGGGACAGACACACACTCACAGACAGAACACACTCACACAATCACACACACACAATCACACACATAATCACACAATGCTCACACACATAATCATAATCACACAATCACACACACATAATCACACAATCATAGTCACAAATACACAATCACACACAATCACACGATCACACAATCATACAGACAGACACACAAGAACCACTTACAGACAGGCACAGCTCATACAGCAGATGGACAGACACACAGAGACAAAGGGACAAGGAGAGTCACAAAACCACCTTCAGGCAGGCACGGATTCAGACCCATGGAGCAGACAGAGGACCGAAGACACAAGGAACATGAAATAGAGAACTCAAACCTGGACTCGCTCTTGGTTAAACAACTCTAAGGGGAAGTGCTTCTCTTTCTTTCTGTAATGGGACACCTATGAATTATTGTTGACTTAGAGTCAGTCACTAATGTATATAGTCTGTGTAGGTGAAGATACAAGATTAGGAATGCAGGGTCAGCCTCTTTGACCAACCAGGACTCCATGAGACCCTGTCTTAAAAAACAAAAACCAAACCAACAACAACAAGAACCCACAGCAGCAACAACTAAGAGCTTATCTAAAGATTCATTAATTTTTAGAGTGTGTGTTCATATGTGTGTGTGTGTGTGTGTGTGTGTGTGTGTGTCTGTGTCTGTGTCTGAGTGTGTGTCCTACCTGTAGAGACTGGAGTCGGTGGACCTCCTTGAGCTGGAGTTACAGGTGACTGTGAACTACCTGATGTGGGTACTGGGATTTGAACTCAGGTCCTCTGGAGGAGCAGCACGTTCTCTTAACCACTGGGCCATCTATCTCTCCAGCCCCTGAAGAATTAATTCTCACAAGCTTTAAGGTAGGCACTATTATACTTCCTATTTTATAGGTGTCAAAAAAGTGAGCCACAAAGAAATTGAGTAATTTGCACAGGGTCACACAGTTGGTGGACACACGCTTCCGGACCTGAACTAAATCTGTGTATCAACTAGAGGGCATGGGATGCAGCTCCGTTTGCAGAGTGACTGCCTAGCGTGTCCTAGGTTACATTCACAGCACTGAACAGACCAGATGTGAGTGTGTGGATGTAATCCCAACCCTGGGAGGTAGATACAATTAGGTCAGGAGTTCAAGGTCATCCTGGGATAGAGACCTTGTCTCAAAAACCAAAGCCAATCTGATTTATGTTACATACACAGATCGTCTGTGACTATATACATCCCTGCATATATTCACATATGTACATATACATTTTAGTTTGCTGTAAGGGTCGCCTTGATATCACATGACTCTTCTGGGGCGTGGGGAGTAACTGGGAGAGAGAATCCTGTTAGACTGCAGGATTATAGTAGTCAGGTCTTATGGGGTAACCCATTTTTCAGATGAATATTGTGAGGCTTTGATAGGTCAAACAGGGAGTCTGATACCGGGGACTGGCCTCTTTTAGCTCTAACCTTGACCCCTGCTCTGAGGTTCACTATGTAGCCTTTATTCGGGAAGTGCAGTCCCACCCATCACAGGGCTTGGAGTGAGTGGAATCTCTTCATGGACCCGACCTGGCTCTTTGTGCAGAGGCATTGGGAGGCAAGTGCCTTTGTCTCTCTCTGCCGCTCTACTTGCCAGCCTTCAGAGTCTGGTGTGTACACACGTGTGCACCCTAGTGGGGAGTGTGCGCGCGCACATGCTCATTCCCCTGCTCGCTCATGTGTGGTGTGTCTGCCTCCTACCCTCCTCTCAGCCTCTCGCTCGCTCAGATCATCTTGACCTTTCATTAGGTCACTTCATAATTGATGGAAATGTCCCAGGTACCTCTCTTAACTCCAGGGTGATTATGACAATTATGATGATTATCAAGGAGAGAGAGAGAGAGAGAGAGAGAGAGAGAGAGAGAGAGAGAGAGAGAGAAGGACTGGGGGGGGGCTGGGAATTGCTGGAGAGCCAGGCAGTGCTGTCATTAAGCGACATTGTGTGCGATTGTTCCCCTTCAAAAGGCAGCTGTGAAAAGGAGAGTGTCTTTTTTTTTTTAGGCCCATTATGCAGGCAGCACGGGCACAGTGCTGGCGGGAGGACGGTGGGGTGTAATTAGGGCAGTGACAGCTAGAATTACACAGTTGTCTCTGCTAGGGTGCCGCCTCTCTTGGGTGGGTGGGGAGATGAGGCAGGAACAGGTAATGGTTGGGAAGTTCTGGACCCTTGCCAGGAATGCAAGGCCCCTTGGTGAGCCAGGGTGACCTGGGATTGGGCAGAGAGGACAGGGGAATGCTAGGCTACCACAGCTATTCATTTCTAGATCAGGGAGGCGGCCTCTGATTTTTGGAAGTCTTTTGTGGCGCTTTCCGCCCCATCCAGGCTTTTCCAGCATTCTCACCCCAACAGGGAGTAGGCAAAGGAGAGCCAATTGTGTGGAAAGAGGAGGGCGGATAAATCATTTCCCAGCCTCCCAGCTCCAGCGACTCGCCAACAGGAGGGCAGCCTCGGCTTCCTGCTGGTCTGCCCTGTCCCTGCACCAGCTGGCCAGGCTGGTGCTGGTGCACAGAGCTGGCTTCTGCCTCCCTGGTCCATGCCACACTCTTGGCCAGGCAGACAGAAGTACCTGCTACTCCAGCCCTTTCTAGTCTACAACAGAGTGACTCATGACTCAGTTTCCCCCTTTCACTTCTGACTTAGGGCTTCCTCGGACCATCCCCAGACTCTCATTGCACTCCCAACCCCTCTCCCAAGCTGCCAGCTAGAGCTTGGTGTTGACTCTCTTGTGCCTCGGTTTGGTTTGCCCTCCTGGGATGCGAGGATCCTAATTGTCCTTGTGCCACTGGGCTACCTGTGAGAATTACGGCAGACACTGTACACAGATGATTCATTTAGCACTCACAGTGAGGCCACAGGGACACGCCCTCTCCTTTTCCTTTCAAAGCTGCCTCTCACTGTGTAGCCAGGGATGGATGCAGACTGGTGATCCGCCTGCCTCGCCTTTTGGGGTGCTGGAGCCCCTTATACACCCTCAAAGGTAGATTTTCCTTGAGACCAGTCCCTGTGAACCTTCTGTGAAGATGGTCCTTCATGGCAGGGAGCGATAAGGAATGGGGAATTAGGCTGGCATCAGATGGCTTCTCCAGGGATCCCAACTTGGCCTCCCAGGGCTGCCTACCTGAGCATTCATGAATTCCTGCTTTTGTTGTGCATGCACCCAGTGCCCACGGCATGCCAGTTGTTACATGGGCATAGCCATGCCTGCGGAATAGAGGGAATGAAGGCTTAGTCCCTTGAGCTTGGCTCATCCAGAGCCTTGCTCCCCTCTCTGTCTAGATGTTCTGCTCTGAGTGTATCCAGTAGGAGGGGTACCCGGCTACCCCCCAAGGCATGAGCTATTCTTCAGAACAAACAGGGAACTGATAAACTGATATCTGTGGGTAGTGAAGACCTGAGGGCTGGAACTTTGCTCTGGAAATAGCTGAATATGGAGGGTTTTAGCACCCAAGACCTGAAGTCACTGGTTCGAGAACAAGCAAGCGCTTTCCTCCGCATCTACATCCCAGCTCCAAGCAAGCTTTAGCCCGTAGGCCACCAGGTCACTACTATCCACCAGGGTGGACTTTAAAAGTTATTATTACTTAAAAATAAATCTTCAACTTTACCAGGCAGAGTCAGAAGCTTGGCTTCCTGGAATTCATCGTGCTGTTGTTTAGATAAGTTTAAATGAGCTGTGATTAAGCTAATTTTGAGGTAATTAACTTGGGGAAGGAACCCTTCACTTCTTAAAATTCCAAGTGACTGTTCACTGTGAGAGGAGCCTTCGCGGAGCAGCCGCATGCCTTTCAGGAGTCCCGCTTAATTAAAACATAAGGAACTCAGCCACAGAGCCAGAGTTTAACGTCATTAATGAAAAATGAATATTCTTTATCTAATTACACAGCATAATTAATTGGAGTCTCCAACCACAGAGGCGGGGGAGGGCAGGGGAAGCCACAAGAAAGCAGTCTTCTGCTCCCGTAGACCTCAGGAAGGCTCAAGCCTGCCTGGGTCCTTGAGGTCTCAGCAGAAAGTCGGGGCCTCCCTGGTGCTGAATGGCTGTGCTCAGAGCAATTGCACTGTCTTTGCCGGCTCCTAGTCACTGGACGGTGCCTGGGATCTCTTTGGTGGCAGCTGAAGCATGTGTCAGCGAGCCCTGCCTTCTGTATTCATTTGTAGATTCAGCAAATTTATTGAGTACTCTTGTTCTAGATGGGGTAAAAGTTTTAAGTCCCTCCCTTAGGAAGCATGCAGGTTTGAATCCTTACTCTGAGCTCACTAGCTGTGATAGATTGTCTCTTCTCTCATCTGTAAAATGGGACCAACAAAGAGCCCTAGTCACTAGTATGAAGGTTCACGTGGATGAATGAATATTCAAAAGGCACTTATGACAGTGCCAGGCATATATAAAGGGTTGGTAATAAGCATTTGCTATGTAAATAAAGACAAGCCAGGGCAAAGGCGTCAGTGGACAATAGGAGGCAAGAGGGGGCATTCTTCAGGAGGGCTGGTTTCAGACTTAGTGTTCCAAGTGGAGGGTGGATGGGACATGGCTGCTTCTGTGTCCTCCTCCTCCTCCCTGCCCCTATGTCCCCAGCATTGCTACTCTGAGTGCTGTTGGCTCTGCTTTCTTTTTGACCTTCTTGGACTTCCTAAGTCAGCACTCAGTAAGTAAGCAACAGTAGTTGCTTTTCACTGTTGAGACAAAGTATCCAGCAAGAATCAGCTTAAGGACCCCTGAGCTAACTCTGCATCCCTGGAACCAAGCCGCAGAAGGAGAGAACTAACTTTCGAAAGTTGTCCAGTGGCAAGGTGGTACTGGTGATGAGTACAGCCATGCCTTCCCCACATACGTACACCCTCACCCATCCTCCCCACACTAAATAAAATGTAATAAAGAGATTTAAAGAACAGATTTAAGAAAGGAAGGAAGGCCCAGCTGGAGCTGCAGCTTGTCTGGTCACCTTGTATCCAAAGTCCTAAAGCAAAGACAGAATAACCACTTGGAACAGGGATAGAAGCCCTCAAGGTTCTGCCCCAGTGATTAGCTCCTTCCTAAAGGTCTCCAACCTCTCCAAACAGTGCCACCAGCTGGGGGCCAAGTATTGAACTGCATGAGCCCAGAGTGGTCATTTTACAGTCAAGCACAACAATGCTTATTCTTCTGCATTTTTATCATGGCTCCCCAGTCGATCCAAATTTCACCCCAGGCAGGCAACTTGGTTAAAGCAAAATCTGCCAACAGGGGAGATTGGGGCAGAGTTGTCTCATGGCTTGCATTCATCAGCTTTCCATTGCTGTGACATAATACCTGAGAGGCACAGCTTCAGGGCGGGAGGGTTTATTTGGGCTAATGGGTTTAAAGGGTCCGGCTGGCTGCCCTCTTTGCTTAGGCCTATGGTGGGGCAGAACAGCATGACAGCTGAAGTGTTGTGGATACTCCTTTACACCGTGAGAAGATGGGTCATTGTGATTGGTTTAATAGAGAGATGAATGGCCAATAGCTAGGCAGGAGAGAATAGGCGGGACTTCCAGGGAAAGAGAGGAACTCGAGATAAATCTTGAGAGATGCCGGTGAGACACAGCAAGTCAAACACACAGAATGGAAGGGAGTTACATAAAAGCCACATGATAGAATGTAGATTAATAAAAAAAATGGGTTAATTTAAGTTATAAGAGCTAGTTAGGAACAAGCCTAAGCTAAAAGCCAAGCTTCCATAATAAGTCTCCATGTCATTATTGAGGAGCTGGCCGTCTCAAAAAATGCCTGACAAGAAATCTTACTACTCTGGTGTGGATGAGAAAGGTGCTTGCTCGATGGTGGCCAAGTAAGGTGGGTAAGTAAATAGAGGGAGACACACACATACAGAATCTGAGGACAAATTATGTCCTCAAGGCCACCTCCCCTCAAGGACATACTCCTTTTAAGTAGATTTTACCTCCTACATTCCTATCACACATACCCCCGCCCCTGCAGATCATCCAATTATGAACCCATCATCTAATGCTGATGTTGGAGTCCTCAGGATCCTGCCGCCACCCCACAGCCTTGCTCCTGAACACTGCTGGACTGGGCGATTACACTTTTAGAATGCAACTCTTTAATATGTGGGGGGACATTTCAGATCCATGGCCAGGTGACCTGGAGATGATTCTACCCAACCTGAGGTCCAGAAGTCTGTATGGCAGCTGCCTGATGGGAGGGAAGCCTGGGTTTCTGGGTCTAGCTTCAGTTCTTGCTCTCCCTGGCTGGTCAGTATCTTGCTTCTCCCAGTCTGCTGGGCTGTCAGCTCTTTCCCTGAGCCCTGGGCAGCTGGAGTGATTCTTTGTCATAAGCTGAGGAATCTGTATTCCTTGTGTCCATTTTTTTTTTGCCTGATTTTGAGGGGTGGTAGTGCTGGGAATCAAACAAGAATCTTGGGTTTCTAATTCAGTTTCTAATTTGTCTTGAGGTGTTTCCCAGGAAGTTCATCCTCTTTGCTCCCACCCCCAGCTTCTTTCTTCTGTGTTGAGCTAGGCACCGAGGGAGTCACTGAATCTAAAGGACCAAGAAGGTTCACTTCTACTCTGGGCAGATGTGTTCAACCTTGTTGTCTCCTTTCTCTCCATCACTAGATCGTCTGGCTTAGCCAGTTTTGAGGAGGACCGAGGTGGGCTGCTCAGGTTTGTGGCCACAGGCCATATCTCAGCCAAGGCTAAGCATGCAACCTGGGAGGCTAGTCACTAGGAAGTCATCCTCCACCAGGCAGGTGGCCGCCTAAGTGTGCACACACTGGCTGTCCCAGAAGGACCCCCGCCCCGCACCTGCAGGAGCTTTGCTGTGTTGCCGTCACTGGCTGTGGCTGTGCCTTTGGTGTGGGGGCTGTGACAGCAGGAAGATGGGTGGGAGGCTTCCGGCTTCCGGCTGGGCTGAACCGATCACGCTCTACAAAACCATCTCCATCTCATCTCTAAAGCGTTTTGACTTTGTCCTCGGGAAGAGAAAGCAGTGGCCCTGGGGAGGGGGACAGGCAACTGGTGTGTGTAGGCAGAGACTAGCAGGCATAGAGCAGATGATAGCTCCTGAGAAGTGGCAGATGGAAGCGTGCTGCTGTCTGTCCCCAGGAATACACCGCTACTGAAGGATAATTTGGAATGTCCCCAGCATCCTGCAAAGTCTTTAGATTTTTGGGGACACCAGAACCTTCCCAAGAGACTCAGTCTCAGAGGGTCCGAGAGAGGACCAGGGGCTAAGAGTGTGCCCAAGGGTGGCCGTGCATAGCAAGTTACTACTTGTCAGAGTAGCTGTCAGCTAAGGACACTGTTGTGGCTCCTGACTTCCCTCCTGAGCCTGAGTCCTTTCTGGGCTTCCCTGTCTATGCAGACCTCTGTATTGTCCTCAAAGCCATGGTCGTTGTCTTGCAGCAAAAGACATTTTAGCAGCAAGGACAAAGTTCATGACAGGAGTGGGGGAGCCTCTGTTCCAAGTTCTAGGAGAACCAGTTTCTTCTGAAGCAGCCGCTAAGAGGCCTGGCTGAGACAGCCTCTCCGCTCCCTGTCAAGCCCAGCGGCTCCTTAATTTGATGTTTCTTGAGATAGCGGGAAGCTCCTCAGTCCCTTCTCACCAGCTCGGGTTTGTGTGAAATCAAATCAACTGCTCATGTCCGCCTTTCAATCACCTGTCAGGATTGCTTGATTTAACTCTCCAGTCAGAAGGATGGGCTTCAGTCGCTGTTCATTCCCCCCCCCCCCCGAAAAAAAAACCCATGGAGCGGGGAGAGGGACATCTTGCTCAAAAGCTCTTCATGTTATTAAAGAATAGCAGCACTCCCCAGCTCACTGGGAGCCTTGGAGGTGCTCTCTGAGAAGAGGCTTACAGTGCATCACAGAGCTGTGACTTAGCTTGGCAGTTTCTTTCAGATTCACTTTGCAGCCCTGTTAGCAGGAGGACAAATGACACTTGACTCTGCAGGTGGCGGAAGGAGAAGGTCCTGGAGGCAGCTGGGGGCCACGATGGTCAGATCTGATGGTGTGAAGATGCAGTCCTTTCCAAACACACACTTTACTGAGATAAGTCCAGTTGCTCTAGACTGCCTGTGGGATCTTCCTCAGGGGAGACACAGCTCTGGCCTTGGAATCTGTCAGAGCCGGGTCTGAAGGCTGGCACTGCGGAGGTCTGGGTGTGGTGGCCTACACCAAATCACATTACCTACTGAGTCTCAGTTTTCTGCATTGTCCAGTGGGGAGAAGAACAGCAGCTTGGTGGGATTGGTCAGGGCAGAGAGCAGTGTGGAGTGCCAGTCACAGAGCACCTTATGCAGAGGCACTCTGGAATGTCATAGGTGACCTGTGACTCACTATTATCCTAAAAGCACATACCCTGGAGGGGAGACTTAAGATGCTAATGAGACATGCAGGTGATGTGCAGAGCCATGTGTAGAGCTACACAGAGCAAAGCATGCAGGAAAGCCTGCACTATGCAAATGCAACAAAAAGTCCACACTATGCAAATGAGCCCCTGTTGACAGAGGTTTCTGTTCCTGCAGGTCAGACCCAAAGAAACACACAGAGGTCTACATTAATTATAAACTGGTTGACCTAATAGCTCAGGCTTATTAACTCTTACACCCTGCATTAACCCATAATTCATAATTAACCCATATGCCTTGGTACCTTTTATCAGAATGGCATTCTCATCTTGCCTCTTCTGTGTCTGGGTGACGACTGCAGACTGACCCTTTCCTCTTCCCAGAATTCTCCTGTTCTGGTTGCTCCACCTATACTTCCAGCCTGGCCACTGGCCAATCAGCATTGTATTAAAGTAATGCAAATGACAAATCTTTACAAGGTACAAGACCATTGTCCCATGGCAAGCCTCCAAACCCTAGCAGGACCAAGAAACTCCCTCCTCCTCCTGATCCACAGAGATGTGAGCGAGCTGCTGCTGCAAGCACCAGGCTGCCACCATGCCTCTCTGCAGGATGGGCTGCATCTCCTCAGACCCATTCTGCACCCCATTGCTGACTCCATGGCTGACAGGATCCCATCCACAGACTTGACATGGAGTTGGAGGCTGGTTTCTGTGTCTTCATATACCCAGTTCACTGACACAACACCCAAGTGAGGACATGGGAGGTGGCTGGAACATGACCAACATCTGCTTACTGCTTTGAGGGTCTCTGCGATAGAAGTGGTGAAATGGAACACACCATCGGATCTGCAGCTGCTGCACACCCTTCACTGCTCCCCCACCCCAGGCCATATGATGAACAAGCTATAGCCTTTTTCTATGGATTTGCATTCTTCTCGGAGCCTTATTTTTCTTATCTACAAAATAGACTTTCTTTATCCGTAAAAACAACAGGCCCGAGCACAGCAAACAGGACTCTGGCAGGCTTGTCCTTCCCCTCTTCCCTCTTTCTTGCTATGCTAGCATTCCTAAAGCTGGCCACCCAGCTCTGTTCTCTTATTTGACCACTTCCTCCCCACTGAGGCCGACTACCAAGGTCCAGCTATCAAAGTATTGAAGTCCAGCAATCAAAAGCCCCCTTTTGGCTGTCCTAATTAACCTGTCCAATCAAAATTAAACACCTTCTGCTAACACAGGGTTTCTCCCTTTTTACCTCTATAAACTGCATTTGCCTATGGGCCACACCTGTCTCTTCTCTATCCACAGGCAGTCCTTTGTCTCTCTCAGACAAATATCTCTTCTCCCTCTCCCTTGTTCCCTTCCCCTTCTCCTTCATCCTCTGTCTCCTGCCTTTGTCTTATTCCCTGCCCTTTGTCCCTCTGGGGCAAACACTCCCCTGTGCTGAGAACTTGGCCTTGGGGTGTCATGTGCTAATACTGTTGTTTTCAACAACAACAATAACAACCAAACAACCAAACAAACCTATGCATTGTAACATGGAAGCCCTGATCTTTTGTGCTATGTGGCCATTCCAGCCAAGTTCTCCCTCTGCTGCAGCTCACTTCCTCCCTTGGAGAGAGTCTTTCTTAATAGATTTCTTCACTTGCTTGCACCTATCCATGTTTCTCTGTGCAGTTCCCTGTGTTGGGACCAAAGAACCCAGCCGCCCTCTGGAGGTGTCCACTGAACCTCGCTATCTGTGACATCAGATTGCTGGGAGAACAAGAGCGAAGCCACATGTACAGTCGCCAGCCCCTGACAGGCTCGGCTGACTGGCTTTCACTTGTGGAAGGTTGTGCGTACATTATCATTTCTGAGTATTGAGTGTCTGGTGCAGATAAGGTATTTACTCATTTGAATACATGAAATTTTTATGAAAATGAAATTTATATATAGCCTTGAAATTTTGCTTTCTTTAGCTCTACCTGGGACTTGTGATCTTGAAAAACCACACATTGTGACGTGGGACCCTTATGCCTGGGCCAGGGCCAGGGCCAGTAAAGAACAGCCCGCAAGCCTCGCCTGTCTGCTTTGATTAGTAATGTTTGTGTTGGAGCATGGCCACTCCCAACATTTGCATGTGCATATATTGTCTGTAGCTGTTCCACCCCCTCCCTATGTCTGGAGCAGTGCTGAGAGACTGCAACAGGACAAACCTGCAAATCATAACTTATTTACTACCGTATCTTTTGTAGAAAAAAAGACAGGGGCTGGCAAGATGGCTCAGTGGTGAAGAACACTCTCTACCCTTGCAGGGTACCTGAGTTTGGTTTGTAATGCCCACATTGAGCAACTAAGACCTGCATTCCAGCTCCCGGGAATCTTACGCCCTCTTCTGGACTCTGCAGGCACTTGCACTCCCATATACAGACATGCATACATATTCTTTAAAAAATAATAATGGTAATACATCTTTAGTAAAAAATGATGGCTGACTTCTGGCTTAGGTCAATGGTGTTTAGACTTTTGCCGGAACGAGAGTTATCTAAAGCATGTTAAATGCAGGTTGCTGAGCCCCATCTTGGGAAAGCCTCATTGAACCCAGGCTGTGCCTGGACCTAGGACTGGGTATTTCTAGCAAATTCTGGGTGACAAGGATGCTGCTGTTGTTTTGTTTTGCTTTGCTTTTTTGGGCAGGATCTCATATAAATGAGGCTAACCTTGAACTCCTGGTCCTATCTTCATTTCTTCCTCCAGTGCTGGGATTGTTGGTTTTGTGCCACCACAGCCAGCTGAGAGTTGTGGTTCTGTGGACCCCACTTTGAGATTCACTGGTTTGTGCCATTTCTTACGTCCACAGTGTTCTCTTCTTACCTGCTCTGGTTTAAGGGCGAATTCCACCCTTCTTAAAAGACTAGGGCAAAGGCAGTCTTCAAGACACTTATAAGAACTGGGTGTTTGGGGCTGGAGAGATGGCTCAGTGGCTAGAGCATTGCCTGCTCTTCCAAAGGTCCTGAGTTCAATTTCCGGCAACCACATGGTGGCTCACAACCATCTGTAATGAGGTCTGGTGCCCTCTTCTGGCTTGCAGACATACACACAGACAGAATATTGTATACATAATAAATAAATAAATAAATTAAATAAATAAATAAATAAATAAATAATAAAACCTGGGTGCTTATGAGCCAGACTATGGAACATACTGGGATTCAACCTGGTAAACAAAATGGGTACACTGCCCTGGTGTGACCCACTGCCTGGCTGGGGTATGGGCTGCAGGGCTGCAGAGCAAACATAGTGAACAGTGCACACATGCAGATGTAAATACCATGCGTTTCCGTCTTGGTGGGAAGGTGGCAGTGGACTCAGCTGGAGGTTCTGAAATGCCTCTCCAAAGAAGTGGCATTTAAGTTGAAATCAGAGGGGGAGAGGAGGTCACCCTGAAGAGAACACAGGAGATTCTTCGCGGTGGGCGCCCTGGAGAGTTGCTTGCTGCATTGATCAGGAGGGGGACATCATTGCGACTGGAGCAAAGAAAGGGAATTCAGGAGTCAAGGGGAGTCTGGAGTGACGAGGGAGGGATGAGGGGAGACGGTGTTCTTTAGCTTCAGCTGCCTTTGTCTTCGTGCCATTGTGAGCTGAGTGACCTTCCCACCTCTTGTGTTTGGCCTTAGCCAGGTGCCCTAATAGCCATCACATCAGTGATTATAGTTTCAAGCCTAGGCCTTTGGAGTGTCCTTATATCCCTGCTTGCTCCTTTGAGTCATGCAAGAAAAACACATTGAGACTGACCTGCTAGCTCTAAGTCATGAGGGACAGTCACTGAGGCCACATCAGCCTTCATCATCTGACCAGGCTCTTTTGAGAGCACATGGCTAAGCATTCTTATTGCTATTGGCCCACTGAGTTTGCGGGAAGTTTGTTACACAGCAGTAGCAGACTCAGACAACTGTGTTAAGAACTCTGAATTCCATTTTAAGTATGATTGGATGCCATGAAAAGGGTTCACCTAGAAGATGTAGTGGTTGTTAATGATCTCCCTGGCTGCCGTGAGGAGAAAGTTGAAGGCCCTTCTGGGCTGTGTGCACCAATGGTGATGGCGCCACTTGTCACAAGTGGAATGGACTTGCCCTTCCCCATGCTCCCAGCATCCTCTTTGCCGCCTCCTGACCTTGACATGGCCGCGTTAGTAATCCTTATCCCTTTATCTCCCAGATTACAGGATTTCCAAGGCCAGGGACTTGCCCTGACTCTTCTCTGTGTCCCTGGGTCTCTGTATCCTGTGTGGAGTCAGTCTAGCACAGTGGCCTGAGGAGCTGGGCAAGGACTGGAGCCAGACTTGCTCACAAACCTTCCCCAGAAATGAGTGATGTGACCCATCGCTCCCAGCAGGTGACACCGATCTGTGTAAATGACTCCTAACACATTTACCTTCAGTATTTCCTGGGAGAAGAAAATCTGTCTTTATGTACACAGTCCAAGGTAAATCAGGAAACTGGTATGGTTGGGTTAATTTTGTCCACTCTGATGCTCATGGTATTTACACGAGAGACTCAGGATATCTAACCAAAACATTTTATGAGGAATACTAGGATTCTGTTTCAGAGGAGCAGACCCCAAACAGGACTAGACTCTGGTTTCTTCAGTCTCTGGAGATGTCACAGAAAGACGAAAGGGCCGATGGGCAGCAGTCCCTAGCTAGCCTCCAGATAGTAGCCTGTTTCAGAAACCAACCAACAATTCAATAGTGCAGGCTGGCAGAGCGGAATTGTTTGGACACCAACTCTGCAAGGGTTAGGGGGTGCTAGGTGGCAAAGAACACATAGCGTTTTCTTCTTGTTCATTAAAAAAAGTTACATTGTGCTAGAGTGGGGGCTAGCGTGCCATGATGTGTGTGTGGCAGCCAGAGGGCAAGTCTTAGGGGCCCATTCTTGTCCATCGTGTGGGTCCCAGGGATTGAAGTCAGGTTACCAGGTCAACCATCTTATCGTCCTTCTCAATCCACTCTTATTAACGTATGTATTTCTTGGGGGTGATTGATAGAGTCTCATATATCCCAGGATGGCTTTGAACTCCTGATGCTTCTACCTTCACTTCCTAAGTCCTTGGATTATAGCATATACCACCACACCCAGCTTCATTTTGTTCTAATTTATATGACTTATACAAAATAATGGGCCTTGTTATGTTTTCATATATATGTGTAATGTACTTTGATTACCTTCTCCATTAATCTCTCTTATCTCCCTTCTCTGCTACTGCTGATCCCCTTCTAGTCACCCCAATAGCCTTCCTTTCTATTTTCATGTCTTCTAAAAAAAAAAAATCTTTACTCAAGAAGCCAATATTTGTAGTTCTGAGTTTGGCTTATTTCAATATCATGATGATCTCTGGTTCCACTTTTTTCTACAAATGATACAATTTTGTTCTTTGGTAGTTATGCCCAGTCTGTGGGGACCCCAAAGACCACCAGGGAGACTGACTCACGGAAATACAAAAGTAAGGTTTATTATTATGTACGTAATTGCAAGGGACCTTGGCAGCGCAGCCACAAGAGGAGGTACCCCGCCCTTCTAGAGGGCACCATTTAAAGGCAAAAACTAGGGAAGTTAATTAGGGTGCGGGGCGATGGGTCCAATCCTGATTGGCTCATGTCTAGGGACTTTTCACAAATTTTATTTTCGTACCTTGCCTGTTGCTTGTCAAGTTTTCTTATTGGCTGACCTACAGATAAGGAGATTCTATGGTTATCTATGGTACTGATTCTACGGTCATCTGTACTTTCCACATGGCTACCCTGTTACTTTTGGCCCTAACCATTTCTGAGGACTGGAATGTTTTATGGGAAATAGCTTACAGAAGACACAAGATGGAGGCGGAGGACAAAATGGAGGAACTTTGGTTCTTCAGTGATGGCTGAATAAAACTCCATCTGGAGCATCTACCACACTGTCTTCATCCCCTTGTCTGTTGAGGGGCAGCTACTTAACAGTCTAGAGAAGGATGGCGTGGTAAAATCACGTTCAGAGCAATTAGTGGGTCCAAGTCAGCTTCTCTGACAGGGTTGACTGTAGGCTCTGTCGCCCACCATGTGCCTTGATCTGTCTGTAGACTCTGGCGGTGTGTGGAAAGAGCACACTGTTTCGCCCTGAGGTCTAATTGCATCGCAGGCTCGGATGAGTTTTAACACAGGTGCTCCATGTAACCAACACTTTAATCAATATCCACTACAGTGCTGCCTCTGTGTGTGTGTTGAGACAAGACCTAATGTAGCATAGGCTGACCTTGAACTTGCTGTGTGGCCAAGGATGATGTTGAGCTTCTGATCTTCCCACCTCTGCCTCTCAAGTGCTGGGATTAAGATGTGCACCACTGTGCCTGGCCAATGTGGGACTGGGGTTTAGACTTAGGGCCTCGGGATTTCTCCTGAGCCACGTCCACGGTTTGCAGTAATATATTTGCTTAACCTCATACATCCAAAATATTATTGCTTAAATGTGTAACCAATATAAAATTGGTGGATGAGATCATTTACATTCTTTTAGTCATCAAGAGTCTCTGCAAACTGACTTGTAGTTTATACTTAAAGCCACTTTTTGACTTAAGCCAGCCATAGATGAATAGCCACATGTGGTTAGACGCTCTATTGTAGAACACAGCAGAGGACCCTCACCATCAGGTTCAGAAAGTGCCTTCTGCTGGCCCCTGTGCAGCCAAACCCCATGTACCGAGACTCAGCCATGTTCTGACTCCTGTTCCCACAGGCCCACTTTGCCTTCCTTGAGCTCCACATGAAGGAACTGAGACAGTGTACATGTTCCTCTTAGGGTTCTTTTCAATCCACGGAGTGCCTTTGAGTCCTGTCTGCATGGCATGGCGTTTTGCCTTTGTGTGCATGTGTGCCCACATGAGTGTGGAGGTCAGAGGTTAATGTCACATATCTTAGCTTTTGAGGTAGGGTCTCTCCCTGCTTAGGCCAGGCTGGGTTGGCTGGCCATAAGCAATGGGGATCCATCTGCTTGGCTCTACTGCCTTCCCGGTGCTAGGTTTACAGACTTACTACAGGGCCTGGCTTTTGAGTGGCTGCTGAGGACCCAGGCTCAGGTCCCTGTGTTTGCATGGCAAGCCCATTATGGACGAAGCCATTTCCTCATCCGCCTCCCCCTGTTCCGTTTCCTTTGTGAGTGGCACTGTGCTGCACGTGGAGACCCTGTGTGCTTGTGTTCACGTATTAGTGTAATGTGGTAAGGGACATGAAGATACGTTTACCCCTATGCCCTACAAGGACAAACCAGAAAGATGACCAGAATTTAAAAAGCTGACAGATGGTCTAGGATCGTGTCCTGGGAAACGGAACACGGGGGTTGGATAGAACAGGCTGGAGTTCAATGGAGAAGGGGACAGGGCAGCATCCCAGGTGATGATAGACCCAGAGCAAAAATCTGCGGTGCAGGGACAGGCAAGGGAATAGGTTTATGGAATGACAGCCTAGCAAGATGAAGGCAGTCTAGAGCTGACTTGGAGGGTCATCAGTGCTACCATCAAAGGACCTTATAGAAGTATGACCAGGTGCAGGTCACAGCCATAGGTCAGAAAAGATCTTCCTAAAAGAGGAGACATTGGTCTTGGTCTCAAAGGACAGTCTTTCCTCTTGTGTCCCCAGCACCCCAAGATGGCTAACCTTGAGCGGTCCTCTCTAACTAGACTATCTTCACCCCTTCCTTCTTCAAGTGCTTCCCAAGAAGAAGGTCCTTTCCTGGCCTTCTTACCCACAACACGGTTTCCCTCTGGGGTTCATCACCACCCTAGTCTTTCTCCCCCAGCACCGGGAGTTTCCCATGTCACACACCAGCCCAGCCTGTCTCCTATGGAGGGCATGGTTGGCACACTTGTCCCACTGCTAGAGCTCTGGGCAGGGGTCACTTTAGTCTACAACCGTCTCTAATGTTCTAGGTGCTGGCCATGGAGAGAGACAGAGGACTTGGGTCTACCTGGCCTAGGGTCTGCTCACCACGACATCTGTGTGTATCACAGTCAAGGCAACTTAGGAAAGAGGCCTGGGCCACCCTGAGAAATGTATTGAAGTGTTCCTTCAGTGGGCTGGGCTGACCTGGAGCCTGAGTGCACTGGGTTTCGCTCCCCTACCAGTGCGGGGGAACGGTAACAACCACCTCTTCCAGCAATTAGGAAATTAGCCTCGAATTGTGCTATGGAACACGGATGGAGCTCTGGTCTGGACCCCAGGTGTCCTGGTGGCAACCCCAGGGCTTGTCCCACAAGACGGGGTCCCAGCTTCCTGGGAATGTCCTCTCCAAGACTTACCTCCTTAGAGGTAACAGATTTCTTTAACTTAAGAGGAAGAAAAAGAAAAAAGGGAGACCGAGAAATAGATTTATGACCATGTTGGAAACATTGGATTGAAGAATTGATCCCTACGGCTAAGTCGTTTCCCTCTCTCATGTAAAATATAAATAAATCTGTGTGACTTAGGCTGAGCGCTGAGTCGGCTGCCAGCAGGGTGGCCAGACATGCACGCCCTTCAGAGGCCAGGCCTCCTCTCCTTGACCCCATCAACGAGTTGTTCTAAATGACTCTGGCTTTCTCCTCTAGGCTGTGTTGGCTGTGCCCCTTCCCTTCCTGGGCCCACTGTGGCGTAAATGGATGCATTGATGGGGACTGGGGACAGCTCACACCATCCTGTCCTCAACCCTGCTGGACCTGCTCAAGTTCAGACTGTAACCAGCGAGCGTTGACAATGACTGGAACTTGGCTCTAGGCTCAAGGTGGGCTGAGGATCTCAAGTGTGTGATTGTACAACCTGCTACTTCACTCCCTAAGGGTTTCCCCTGATTTCTGAGCTGAGGCAGCCAGTGTAGCATGCCCTAAATTAATCGGGGGGGGGGGGATCGGGCATTTTCATTGTCCTGCTCTCACGGTGATTTAATTTTAGCACGCGTCCCTGGGGTAGCTCTCCTCTCCGGCTCAGCTCGGCCTTAGGTAAAGACCCGGGGAGAGGGAGTGTTGGCTAGCTCCTGCCGCTCCCTCTCCCACTGGCACAGGCTGTGCCCTGTTGCTGTCAGTCAGTCCTCTGGGCTTGGCATCCCAGGGAAGGATTTTGTAAAATGCAGTTTTTCGGAAGAAAGATGGTTTGGCTTCTTCGGTGTTTTTCTCTCTGTTAAGGGCACAGGCACACAGAAGGACGGATGCTAAGGGGCTGGAAACCTGGGATCCAGAAGGGACAGAATCTGCCTCAGGCTGAACAGACAGGGTTGTTTGCAGAAATGGCTACATGAGCTCCCCCATCGGCAAAGGTGCAGTGGCTTCCAGGGTAGATGTGGAAGGCGGGCTGGGTGACGACTATTCTCTTACCTGTTTGTATTCTGCAACCTCTGTCCTGGTCCCTGAAAGACCCAGATCAGAGGAGACTGTGGGGGCTTCTCTGATGATTCTGCCAGTGGCTTTGGCCCTCTGTCTCCACAGGATGCTCAGCTTAGACATGGATGCTTGCTTCATTGTCTGGCAGAGTTCATGAGGCTGGTGAACATAGTCTTCCAGTTCCTGGCTTTGAGCTGGCCACTGTTTGAAAGCAGAGGATCCTGATGGGTAGAAATGGAACCAAGGAGCTGGGTTGTACAAGACCTGGCTCCACGCAGACTTGCTGGTCTATATTTGTTGCATAGGTACTTCAGATGTTAACCGTGTGCTTTCCTACGAGCTGCAGCCCAGTTATCTTTGTGGGTCATCAGACCCATGCTCCCATGCTTAGCAATTCTATTAGCTTTTGAGTCTTGGGGGTAAAGCTGACAGTCTCAGCAGAGAATCTGAAGACTATTTCCTTCCACGAGGGCCTGAGAGGTGGGATACATTCCACCTGCCCTGTGACCAGGAAGGAAGGTAGCAGAGACCCACAGGATCTGTTCCTGGGAGATTGGCAGGTGCAGGGTGGCTGAATCTGATTTTAGCGGGCATTGGTGGGGGCACAGTGGCAGGAGGGAGGTGACTTGGCGACCTAGAAAGGAGAGGGTTGTGGTGGCATAGGGAGACTCTCCTATGTATTCTGGTGCCAGTCAGTGTTGGTATCGGTGATGCCCGAAGGTGGCCCTGTGTCTACCCCAGCAAGGCCCCCAGGGAAGAACTAGGAAGGTGGCTGCATAAGGAAAGGGGGACTCAACCTGGTTTCCCCAGGGAGACTGGGAGCAGGTGATCCTACTGCAGGACCTCTTCTGTAGCTGCTGGTTCCCCGAGGCCCCAGGGAGCGGGGCCCCAGAGTGAGTACAGATGGCCCCAAGGGATCTCTGTCCTGGTTTGCCTCTGGGCTTTGTTCCTGTGTCTCAGGGGATCTGCTTCCAGGTCCTTTGAGATTCGTCCAGAGCAGGGTCCCACAGAACAAAGAACTGTCCCTTCAGCGTGTGTGTGTGTGTGTGTGTGTGTGTGTGTGTGTGTGTGTGTGTGAGAGAGAGAGAGAGAGAGAGAGAGAGAGAGAGAGAGAGAGAAACACATGTCATGGCATGCATATAGATGGAGGTCAGAGAACAACTTGAAGGAATCACTTTTCTCCTTCTACCTCGTGGGTCCTGGGGAGGAACTCAGGTTGTGAGGCTCTGGATAAGCACACGCCTTTACTTTCTGAGCCATCTCTCCAGCCTCCCTGCACTCCCATTTTTCTCTCCCCACCCCTTCTCTCTCTTGTCAGGATCTTCACCATGTAGTCCAAGCTGGACCTCAACATTGCCATCCTCCTGCATCGGCTCCCATGTGCTGGGGTAACAGACATGTGTTGTCATGCCTGGTTTTTATTCTCCATTCTTAAGACCAGGCTCTGCATTTACCTAGTTTGTTTTTCTAAGCCCTGATCTCTGGTTATGGTTTGATCAGCATCAAACAGAGCAGGCCTATCACCCCATTTGGGGCTGATGTAATACCTTTAATAATGTAGTTTCTGAGCGCTGTATTGGTTTTGGACGTTGATCCATGGAGTTATACAGTCATTATAGACTTACAGTGTTACTGGAATTATCCCTTCTTTTCAAGAGCCGTGAACTTGAGTCTGCTCACGTGCAGCTGGTCTTTGGAAACAGTGGGGTCTGACTTCAGGGCCGGTCCCCATCCTGCCTGTTCTTCAGGCTTGTTCAGCTTCTTCAACATAAAGCGGGGTCTCTGTGCTTCTTGCGGCTTGCTCTGGCTCTCCATGTGAATATAATTGGAATTTCACAGTCATCAGTTTCTTAAATGATTTTCTGAGCTTTGGAAGATGGTGAGAGAGTCACAAAATATCATCAGAGTATTTTCTAAAAAGCTCTTGGCAGAAATGAACCTACTTTCTATTGGCTTTTGGGGGGAGCACTTGATAAGCTCCTACTGTGTGTATTGGGGTGGGGGCTGTGCTCAGCATCTGAGGGGGAGGGGGAAGGTACAGAGCCATAGCTGGGCTCCACCCTACTGAAGCCTTGGGGGTGAGATTTGGGTGAGCATGTGTGCTTTTAGGTGCTCAGAGCAAAGCCAGTGATAAATCCAAGGGAGTCAAGTTGAGTCCTGGGAGTTAGAGGGGGAAGTGGAGTGGTGAGGGCAGGTGAGCTCTTCTGCTTTTCCTGTCTGCAAAGCACTGCTTCGAGTTTCTTGGCACCATGTAGGGGTGTTTTCAAGGCACTGGAACGGCTGCAAGGATGTTCTACCAGGAGGCAGAGACCTGTCTGAAATCTGAGTCTGGCTTCTTGTTAAGCCCACCCCTGTATCCTTCTCCTTGTGATGTCTGGCTGCTTGAATGGTCATGCCTTCTAACGGCTTGGACAGATCCCTTCTAAACTCTGTGGCCCTCCCAATGGTTCCAGCTGTAGGAAGATCTTCCTAGGATGTGTCCTTTCTGTGGTACAGGCACCCTTTCCAGCTCCACCTTGGACAGTTCCACAACCCTTCTTTTCTGGGCTCTCTCGCTGACTGCCACCACATTGGTGATTAAAGCCGAATCCAGAGGCTGAAGTAGCTGAGTTACTGCTGATGCTGATGCTGATGCTGATGCTGATGCTGATGCTGATGCTGATGCTGATGCTGATGCGGTAAGAGGTCTGTCACGGTCATATCACATGTCCCCAATAAGAGCTGAGGAGTCTGCATGTCACCACTGTGGTGTGTTCTCCTAGACCAGACTCCCGCTGAGAAAATGTCAGATCAATTTAGAGATTCTGAGAAATGTCCTGTAATCAACCTGGCTGTGACTCTGCTGAAGGGCTAGGGTCATGACCGTGAGAAACGGCCACAGATTAACAGAGGTCGGGAGAGGATGCCATGGGGATGCTGGGTTACAATCTGAGCAGAAAAGGACATTCATAGGGAGCTGGGGACGAATCACACCATATCTGTAGTTTAGTTAACAGTATTGCACTTACAGAATCAACACTGTTATTGTTGTTGCTATTGCTTGAGACAGGGTCTCATGTAACCCAGGGTAGCCTCAAACTTGCTATGTAGGTGAGGATGACCTTGACTCCTGATCCTCTCAGGTTCTGGAATGTGTCTGCAGACAGAGTTTATCTGGAGCTGGGATCTAACCCAGGGCTTCATGCATGCTAGGCAAGCTTTCTATTGGCTTAGCTATATCTCTAGCCATTATTATTATTATTATTATTATTATTATTATTATTATTATCTTACTATACAGTGCAATCTGGCCTGAAACTCAAACTCACTATGTAGCAGAGGCTGGCCTCAGACTTGAGAGTCCCCTTCCTCAACCTCTTACGATTTGGGATGACATGTAATTATCACTGTAACTGGTTCATTTCTTAAATTTTATTTCTTTAGGGCTTCAGAGATGGGTCTGTGCTTAAGAGCACTTGTTGCTCTCGCAGAAAATCTGAGTTCAGTCCCCAGCACCCACATCGTAGTTCTCAACTGTCTGTAACTCTAGTTCCAGGGGGTCCGACACCCTCTTTTGACCTCTGCTGGGCACCAGGCATGCACATGGTATACATACATACATACATGCAAGCATATGCTCATACACATGAAATAAAAAAAAATCACTTATTTGTTGACTGCAAATGCTTTTACCCGCCGAGCCAACCCAGCCCATCTTACTTTTGATGACTGTACATGGTCAGGAGGTCATGGTCCCAGGGGAAGCAGGGGAAGCGTCTCAAGGACCAACCTACCACATTTGTACCTTGTCCATAATATGTAATTATTCCAAAAAGAAAAGGCTGGCAAGGTGAAAGTTCCTGCATCAAAAGCCTGGTGTATGGAGTTTGGTCCCAGGAAGCCATGGTGGAAGGAGAATAAAGTTGAGGTTTTTCTCTGACCTCCATGGGAGTGCTGTGGCATTTGTGTACACCCATCCCCCAATAATAAGACAAATGATTTTTTCTTTTTTTTTTTTTTGGACAGGGTTTCTCTTGTGAAAAGTCCTGGCTGTCCTGGAACTCACTCTGTAGACCAGGCTGGTCTCGAACTCACAAAGATCTACCTGCCTCTGCCTTCCAAGTGCTGGGATTAAAGCCTTGCACTACCATCGCCTGGCCAAGATAAACAATTATTAGGAAAAATTGTTCCAAACTCAGAAGTTTTAAGAAATAAAATGAACACATTTTATGGAAGCAGCCTCAAATTTGCTGCTTTATTCCTAACTGTCTGGCCTTGGGCATGATGCTCAAATTTCTGAGCCTCAGTTTCTCCATTTGAAGAACAAGATTAATAGCTGCCAGGCTCAGTGGGGATGAGGCCAGCACAGCTGTGACTCATGAGCTTCCGCTGAACCGAATCTGCGAGGGGCGGGGCCCGCAGGAAGCAGTCGATAGACTTAGCTGCTGTTATTGTTATTAATGAGGGTGGGAGTGGGGCCTCTGAAAGCTAGGAGGACTGAGGAATACTCAGGGTGACAGAATCCAATAAACTCTGAATAATTCAATGTGATTCAATTAAATAAGTGTCTATACATTTTACTTGCTGGTCAAGGGGTGTCCTGTGATCTGGGGAGCGAAATTGGGACTCAGGCGTGTGCCCAGGAGAGAGAAAGTGCTGATGGTGAGGGCAGGGTGGGGCATGGAGTTGGTTAAAGGCACGGTCAGGTAACTGTGAGGTCCCATACAGGTCTCAACTGAGTCTGAGGTTGCCTGAGAAATCCCAAAGGGATTCAGGATGTGGAAGGCCTTGGCTTGAAGCTTTTCTTCTTTTAGATTGGGTTTTGACATACAAGTCACGGATCTCCAGGTGTGGGATGGAAGTCAACAGCCCACACTCTGGGTACCTGTGCTTGGTGCTTCACTTGAAAGATCGACCACACTTTCTCTCCACGGCTCTGCAGGGAGGGGGAGTCTTGGTATCCATGGGTTGTGTGCAGCTGGCATGGGATGGTCTTCTGGGTGGGATGCGGCCAGTGTTGTCTTGAAATTAGAATGGCTGACAGTTTTGGAGGAAAGGTCACCAGATCCTCACCCGAGACTCCAGCCACTTTCTCCTCCCTGAAGTCCACACCCAGCTGTGTGTAACTCTCACAGCTGTAGGTGGTCTTAGGAAGTGCTAGCAGGCACAGCCCACCTTTTGACACTGTGACGTGATGCTGTCACCTACCAAGTTCATGCTCAAAAACCACACAATAGAGTTATAAAAATAATGTCACCAAAAAGTGTTTTAAGTAAGCCTAGGATTTTGTGTTGGGCTGTTTTCAGACCATCCCCTAGGCCAGGCTGTGGATCTCAGGCTGTGTGTGTGTTGGACACACTGATCAGAATGTGCAGAGTGTGGAAGGCTAGCCGAAGCAGGGATTCCATCTTTGCAGCTTCCTGGGTTCCACACTTGTTCCGAGGTTGGAGCTATTCTGTGGCTGCCAAATTCCTGTAGGTAGCACCAACAAACTCACTGCTTCCCCAAGCTAGACTTAGGCTGATTCATTCCTTCCCTTTCTTCTTTTCCTTTTCCTTCCTTCCTTCCTTCCTTCCTTCCTTCCTTCCTTCCTTCTTTCTTTCCTTTTCTTCCCTTCCTTCCTTTCCTTCTTTCTTTCTCTCTCTTTTTTTCTTTCAAGATTTATTTATTTATTGTGTATACAGCATTCTGTGTGTATGTATGTTTGCACACCAGAAGAGGGCACCAGATCTCACTACAGAAGGTTGTGAGCCACCATGTGTGCTGGGAATTGAACTCAGGACCTCTGGAAGAGCAGCCTGTGCTCTTAACCTCTGAGCCATCTCTTCAGCCCTATGGATTCAATTCTTTCATCTCTAACTGTTCCCCTATCTAGGGTGAAAAGTCATCTGTTCATCTTCCCAGGAAGTCACATGACAGCAGAAGCTCGTGAGGGGCAGAGTGTGCTCCCTAAATCACAGAGTATTGGTTGACAGAGTGAGGGTTCCAGCTCAGGCTGCTGACTCAGTGTGAGTCATGATACAGGAACAAGGCCATGCAGGCTGAAGGCCTGTGTGTCACTGCATGTTGTATTGAGGTAACCAAATTCTGGGGTGTGACCGGATGTCATGTGTAAGGAGGGAGATGGCTGGGGAGATGTGTGGGGTGAATGAATGGAGGGCTCTGCTGTTAGTCCTGGCATCCGGGTGACATGGCCGCCTGGCATGCTGGGAGAAGGACGCTCTGGTTCCTAGCTGAAGGCTGCTCTGTGTTCTGGAGGAGGGCATTGCTGAGTTCCTCATGCCCCACTGCAAAAGGGACAGTGAAGGGTCATACTTCAGGGTCAGGAGGGATTCTAAAGGGCAGAAACATCTTTACATAAGACAGAGCTGTTACAAGGAACTGGAGGGGGCCATTGAAAGGCAGGGCTGGCATCCCTTCTATTGTTTTGGTCCTTTCTGCTGCCGGCTTCTCTCTCTCTCTCTCTCTCTCTCTCTCTCTCTCTCTCTCTCTCTCTCTC
>NC_022016.1:59342662-59368331 GCF_000317375.1 Microtus ochrogaster | reverse complement strand
TGTGTGTGTGTGTGTGTGTGTGTGTGTGTGTGTGTGTGTGTGTATGAGTGTGTGTTAGTTACTGAGGTGAATCCAGGGCTTCACAGATGCTAAGCAAGTGCTCTACCACTAAGCTAAATTCCTGGTCTTCTTTTTTACTTTTACATTTAGAATCAGGGTCTCACCTCATATTCAAGGTTGTTCTTGACTATCAGTGCCCCTGTCTCAGATCCCCGAGCAGCTGGCCTCACAGGTGTCCACCAGCTCTTTCCCCGGAATCTCTATCCAGGTCTACCGAGGTTCCGTCTCCTGTCTGATAAGGACCCAGAGGTGAGGGTTGGGTGCAGAGGTTGAGTCCACTCCTCAAGGATTCGTCCTGTTCCTGAAGTGGGGGCTGCTGTCATTGGGGGACCTGTGTCCTGACTACTTACCTGCTTCCCTGGGCTCATCTCAACTGTGGGGACCCGGGGGTACCATGTCCTGGGATAGGGCCTCTGTGACTGACTGCTGGATTCTTCAGGTGGGGGTAATGATGCTAACTGACTCCCAGGAATGGGCTTGAAATTGGAATTTTCTGGGCTCCATGTCCTTGGTTGTGACATGTGATGCTCCTCACAACACAGGCAACTGACTTTGCTCTGAGGATGCTGACCATGTCGCCTGGGGAGGTGGCAGCAGGTGCCAATGGGGTACACTGGTTGGAAGTGTTGGGACAGAGCGTTGTCACCAGCCTACCCCACCCAATGAGACCTAGTATTGTTTTCAGTCCTGATCTTTTGCAAAGTCCTGGGAACTGGTGGGAGGGGCTTGATTCTGACTCCTCTGGCTCCTTGGGCTTCAGTTCTCTCTGCTTACGCTAGTGCTTACCACCTGATGGAGAGGCCAAATGCTGAACAGCCATGAAGAAACTTCTAGAACCTGACCTATCCCAGACTGTGTCAGTCTATGGATTGAAAGCAGCCAGCCACACAGCATCAGTCCTTGTCTGTAAGAGTTGCTTTTGGAGGTCTCCCTCTCCCTGAGGTCTCTTTTGGCTCTGCGCGCCGCATGGTGCTCAGTGGTGACTGTGGCAGTGGGAGGGGGGGAGGGGTTCTTAGATCCCTGCCTTTGCTGAAACACTGTGCTTTGTGGAGAATCCTCGGCTCACTGCATGAAGGTGGCCACCGGCCACTGGAGCTGTGGTTATCCTTAGTGGACCATTTCCCCAGCCCCAGACAGAGACAGCTGGCCACTGGAGCTTCTGTCCTTAGGAGACCCTTTCTCCAGCCTTGGACAGGGACAGCTGGCTGGTGATACTCCATATTTTCACTTTCTCCTGTCCTCCCTGCAGGGCTCCAGAGTTGAGATGCTCAGCAGGCCCATGTCTCCTTCCTCCTTGGGTCCTGTTGGCTATGAGGCATTTCAGCAGTCCTCGGAGAACCCAGTATCCTGTCTGGGCCAGGGCACCTCCAGCCTTTGTTTTCTGGCAGAGGGTTCCTGTCAATCAAAACTAACTAATGCTTACGGTATGAGTTGAATGGCCAGCATGGGGGAAAATTGCTCTTTTCTTTAGGAAAACAAAAACAAACCCACCAAACAGCCACTTTTCTGCTCTCAGCTCTTCCCGCAGGTTCCCCGGCCTTCAGGAAGGGGTGCCTTGAATTATTCAGCCCGCAGCTCACCTCTCTGGAGACCAGAGTCTGGCGGCCACTTTAATCACTGGATAGGTTTCGAGTCAGTTATAATCAAGCCAAGTCCACGCGGGAAGGCACTGCTGCGGCTGGAAAACAAAAGCATAGCAGGCAGAGGGGAGATGAAATCGGAGAGGAGGAAGGACTGGTTTCTGCCCAGCCTGTCCTTCCTGGTGGGCGACTCTGCTTTCAGCAAGGGGCTTCATTGCATCATTCTCTGACCTTTGCTAATGTCCCTGTCCCTGTCAAGATGGTGGCATCTCTCTGCCCAGGCAGAGGCAGACTGAGCAATGATGGGACTTCTGTCTAGTGGAGGCTGGGGAAGGTGATGGTCTTTTAAGAATTTGGAGCAGGGGCTGGGGAAGATGGTGCAGCTGGTAGGTGCTTGCCATGCAAGCCAGAGGATCCGAGTTCAAGTCCCAGTGCCCCGGTAAAAAGCCAGGTGTAATAGTGTGTGTCTGTAATTCCTGGAACTGTGGGTGGAGCCCTAGAGTTTGATGACCGGTCAACTGGTCAGATCTGTGAGTTCCAGGTTAGCAATAAACCCTGTCTCAAAAGATAAAATGGAGGTGATAGAGGAAGATATTCACATAACTTCTGTCCCCCCCCCACATGTGCACATAAACACACACATACACCACATACACAGAATGTGAGGATAGAGAAAGGAGTGGGCTGTGTCCAGGGGGGGCCTCTTTCTATCTAGAGTCCACCTGGGATGGGATGTGTCCAGGGCTGGGTCTATGCAAGGAGTGAAGGACTGTTCCAGGGGCCCCAGCGGGAAAGGAACAGCAGAGGGCGAGGTGGAGTTTGCACCTGCTTGGTTTCAGAGGAGGGTGATTTTGGGTCCTCATTTATGTTCCCAAGTGCACTGCGGGAGAGCAGGGATGGGGAGGCATGCATGAAGCACCACGGAGGGATGTTTTGAGGAGTCACCCAGAGGTACAAGATGTTCCAGGTTGTTCACTGTGTTGGACAGTGTGGCACGAATGTCTGGGCACTGTACCCAGCTTTTGAAGTGTGCTTCAGGGTGTACAGAGTGGAGGGTATGTGGAGGGTCCAGGCTGTTCGTTTAGTGGATGGACTTATGGTGACAGACAAGTCCCTATCTGCAGCTGCAGGGGCACCATTATGACAGGGAAGGACAGTACAGAGGTTTCTCTATCTTGGATTCTTGCTGAGGCCATTTTAGGTTTGATTAGAATTTGATCTTTTTTGATGGGAAGTCTGTGGAAAATTACCCAACTCTATTCTAGGAACCCGAGGTCAAGATGCCCCACGTAACTTCTGTTAAACTGCTTGCTTGTGTAGCACCTCCCCGTGAGCTGCCAAGCAAAGTACGATGATGCGGTTCTTGACTTTAAAAACCCTTTTCTCTTAAACACTCAGGGCTTCCAGATACCTGAGTGTAGTCCCAGCCAGCTGGAATAAAGACTTCCAACTGGCTATAGACTTGAAGAACCAAAGTTCCTCCATTTTGTTCTCTGCCTCCATCTTGTGTCTTGTGTAAGCTATTTCCATTAAAACATTCCAGTCCTCAGAAATGGCTAGGGGCAAAAGTAACAGGGTAGCCACCTGGAAAGTACAGATGACCGTAGAATCTGTACCATAGATAACCATAGAATCTCCTTATCTGTAGGTCAGCCAGTAAGAAAATTTGACAAGCAACAGGCAAGATTTGAAAATAAAATTTGTGAAAAAAGTTCCTAGACAAGAGGCAATCAGGGTTGAACCCATCACCCCATACCCTGCTAATGTAACTTTCCTAGTTTTTGCCTTTAATGCCCTCTGCAAGGGAGGGGTACTTCCTCTTGCTGCTGCTGTTGTTGTTGCTGCTGCTGCTGCGCCAGTTGCTTTGACGAGGTCCCCGCCAGCTTGTATTGTGCACACAATAAACCTTGCTTTGGCATTTTGGTGAGTAAATCTCCCTGGTGATCTTTTGGGGTCCCCATGGACTGGGCACAACAAACTGTGTCTGAGTGGGCTCCCCATAACACCATGACAGTGTGGCCCCCATATTGTAGGAGGGTGTCAGGTTCTGCTGCAGGGGTATGACTTGTTCTTGCTGATGAGGCTTGTGGGCAGCAGGGGCCTTAGTGGTAGATCTCACGGGTGGGAGCAGACGTCAGAGTGGTAGCTGAGAGGGTGTTTGGGGGACAAAGACTTTGAATGCCGCAGGGTTAGAAAGCATATTCAAAGAAACAATTACAGAAAACTCGGTCTTAGAGGGCACAATATACAATATAAGAAAGGTCAGGTTGGGCATGGCAGTCTATCCCTTTAGTGAGACCCCGTCTCAAAAATTCATAATAATAGCAAAATAATTAAGTATGGCAAGTAAACCTTTAGTGATCTCCTCTCCCAGCAAGTCTTTTCTACTTGGCTTCTTGTTGAATCTTCCAGGTGGTAAAACACAAAACCAAACAAAACCTCATCTTTTTTTTTTTCCCATCTTCTTAGTGACTAATGTCCTCCACTCACATGACAAGAGCAACGAGAGGGGATTTCTACGAAATGACATCAACCAGGAAATATGAGTGACACTGTGATCCCCACTGTTACACACACACACACACACACACACACACACACACACACACACACGAGCGCAAGTGCGCCATGAACAGAAAGAGGACCTGAACGACTTGTACTAGAATGTTAATTAATGACCCTGTCTGAATGGTGGGATTGGGAGGCAGATGTGGCGTTTTTACAAAGTTTTGTTTTTAAAGGTGCGTTAATGCTTTAGTCAGAGAAACTAATATTTGTTTATGTGTTTGCATGCACATGTTGTGTGTGTGTGTGTGTGTGTGTGAGAGAGAGAGAGAAGGGGGGGGATATGGTGGTCAGAGGACACTTGGCCCTTTTCTCCTTCTGCCACCGGTTCTAGAAGTCATACTCAGGCCACCAGTCTTGGCTCTAGGCACCTTTACTGGCTGAACCATCTCATTGGCCCCCAAATAATAGTTTTTCAAGTCTTCTGTAGAAGTGTTTCCTCTCTCAGTGTGATGTCCCCAGAGGCTGTAAAAAGATATTTTGTCTCTTTTATTCTATGAGTCTTTTGGGAACTGCAATGTATGGTGGAGGTGGGAGACACAGCAACAGAAATAGATGTAGATACAGGAAGATGTGTCTGTCACACTAAGGAGAGGGGAAAGGCTCCCAAACAGTGTATACACGGGCTGACATTGTTCGGGACACGTGATGCGGCTCTGAGGGTAGGAAGGAAGGGGAAGGGGGGCGGGAGAAAGAGGAAAGGCAGAGGACTGATTGTGAAACTGATTCTGAAGTTGCCAGGTAGCCCAGCTGGCCTCAACCTCTTGGCAATCCTCCTGCCTCAGCCTCCCGCTGCTGGGCTTGGCCCCTTTAGCCTCCCCACTTCCCTCTTTGGGGGCCTCCTCAGCATGGAACAGTGCTGGTGACTGAGGTGCGATCCTTTCCAAATCCGGTTACCTTGTTGTTTCTGGAAATTGCAGTTGGAGCCACGAGTATCTATTTGCATAACATCAGACGGGCCTTTCTGTTTTTTTATTTGTCCCGGAAGTGTGCGTTGGTGAGCTGCAGAGCACTGCTTGCTTTTTAAAGTGATCTTTAAAGCCTTGTTTACAATGACAGCCAGCGCTAGGCAATTGTCAGGTCGCAACCCCGAGAACAATTACTAGATCCCTGTAAATTTCTTGGCCTCCTTTTCTTGCCAATTCCGGCAGATGACCTCTATAAACATCCCAAACGAGCAATGATTGGGGTCAGGGAGGGCTAATGCGATTTCCCCAAACGACACTTGATTGTTTAAAATAAAGTAACTAAGAGAGAGTGTGCTTAATAGGAAAGTCTTCCGAACAACTCAAAGTTAAAGAGCCTTTTCTCTCTTCAGAAGGCTAATTGTGGGAAAAATCCTCAGGATTTTTTTTTTTTAAGACTAGATTAATGGAAGCCTGGCTTTTCCGTCTGCCGGCTACGAGCTAATTTATTTAATCATTCCTCTGTTGTCGGACAGTTCAATTATTTCCGCTCTTCTCCAGGTATAAATAACAGGGCACCTTCTGGAACTTGCTGGCACTTTACATACTTCCCTGGGACACCCGAGGGTCAGACTGTGTCTCGGGCTCATCCACCTAGAAGCCGTGGGTGGCGTGAGGACAACGGTAGTCATGAAGGGGGCTTTGCACTAAAATTGCAGTCTTACTTAACACAGCATGAGATTTTTTTTGGCTTTTGGGGGATAGGGGGAGGATAACAGGACCGCACGTTTTCCAGAGTAGACTCTGTAGATAATGGGTGCCCATAGGAGTGTCTGAGCAGGGAAGGTGCTCTAGCATCCGCGCCTGGCGTCTGGGTGGAGTCTGGGTTGGTGGTGATCATTCACATAGAGCGCGGTTGCAGAACTCCGGCGTCACCCAGACCTTTCTGGTACCTTCTGCAGGAGCAGGGATGCCCAGCAAAGATGGAAGATCCTCTGCCTGCTTTTTCCTTTCTCTCCCCCGCCCCTCCCTTACTCCCATAGGGGCAGAGCCGGGAGAGGATTTAGGAGGTGGAGCACAATCTGCAGGTTGGCCGACAAAACCAGACGCCTGGGACTTTGATTTTTTCAGGCTTGATTCCTTTGTTTGTTTCACAAGGCTACTGGAACCTTCACTGCCTTCTGAGAGATGGACATGAGGTGATGAGTATGTGCAGTAGAGCCAGTGCTGGTCTGAGAAGCAGGGTCATGGGTTCAGCTTTTCTGTGGTCTTGAGGAGTTGGAGTGAGAGAACCCACATGCACCTCCCTAGCTCTTCAGGAACACACCTCACTAGGTCACTGCTACAGTCTCACCATTGCTTCCTGACTGGCTGACCCGTGTCACCTCATCATTTGCTGATCATTTCCAGAGAGGAGTCAGGAGCTCATCGGTGTTAGGGGACAAGTTAGGTCACATAGCCAGGAAAGACTGGGGCTTGCCTCCTTCCAGAGTTTTGCTGGTTCCCAGGAAGGAGATTGCAGATGGGATGGGGCAGGGAGGCTCATCCTGGAAGTCACAGATGGTTTTCCGGCTGCTTGTAGGGTCTGGAGACTGTTCTAGTCACTGTTGGTGGAATGGAGCTAACACGTCTAATAATACATCATAGGTGTAGACCATCTCACACCCCCAGGTGAAGGACATCCCTTGGCCCGGTGGGCAGATGCCTCACCACCCCCTGGCCATGCTTTGAATTTTAATCACCAGAGCTAGACTGGTTCCTGCTGATCTTACAGGGAGGCCCAGCCTCCGGAATTGCAGTCAGATGTCTTTTCCGGAAGCTCTTTCTTCCCAATTCCTCTGACATACCAATGACCCCTTCACCCCCGGCCCACGGCTGGGGAGGTTTGCTCAAATTAAGAATTTGATCCATTCCTTCAGTCCCCCTCCAGGGGTTCCGGAGAGCAGAGGAAACACTGCCTTGTCTAACGTGCAGGTGCAGTCTGCATTTGGAAGGAGATCTTGACAAGCGCCAGGAAAAAAAAAAAAATTCCCCAGATGACCCCCAGTTCTTGGAGAGAAATACTAACCTGGAAATGCTGAAGGACCTGCCACCCCCAGAAGCTCAAAGCCTGCCTACCTGAGGGTCAATGACAAAAGGAAGGGCACACGTATGGATGAAGGTACATACATGTGCACACCCATGCCCGCACGTGTGCACACCCCTGTGTGTATCAGGGGAGGCTCTCTGTAGGGAGGGGCAGGGATAACACCCAGTCTGGAGGTCTGGTGTGCTGAGTGACCTTGGGGCCACCTTCACAAGGACAGCCTGCTGGCTCTTCTGGGCTCCGGGGTCTGTCCCCTCCCTGTCTTGCCTTGCAAACCTTGCAGGAGGTTTTGCAGAGAAGAAGGGCTGGCGGTGAGGAGTGAAGCGAGGGGCAGCTTTGTCCCGGCTTTGAATGAACGCTGTTATTGGATATTCGATATGTGAGGTTTACAATTTTAGATTGTGTTTATATTCGTTTTTGTGTGTGCCTTTATGTGCATACATGCATGCATATTGGTACATCTGTGGAGGTCAGAGGACACTTGTGGGAGAAGGTTCTCGTTTTCTAGTGTGTGGGTCCTGGGCGTCAAACGCAGGTCTTCAAGCTTGTGTCTTTACCTGCTGAGTCATCTCTCCTCCTTGTCCTCTTCTTCTTCCTCTTTCCTTTGAGTTCTGGGTTCACAGGCGTGCACCCCCTATGCCTATACATCTTGTCTCATTATGGTTTTCATTTCTCACTAGAGAGAGCTAAGTGTTGCTTCTGCTTAGGGACAATAGTTTTTTATTTTATTTTAAAATAAAATTCATTCCTCTATCATACTTTATTAGACAGACATTTGAGTACAGTTTTTGCCCTGGAGAGTTCATAGCTAGGGCTGAGAACATAGCTAAGTGCTCAGAGCCCTTGCCTAACATGAACAAGGCCTGAGTTTGATCCTCAACATTATAGACAAAACAAAACAAAACACCAGTTCACTGCTTAGTGAATATAAAACAAAGTAAAACGAACAAACAAAAAGAAAAAAGAAAGCAAGAAAGAGCATGGTAGCTGCTACAATAAAAACTTCACCCAGGGTTTAGAGAGCACAATGGCAGGAGATACAGGGAGGTGTGGGCATTTGGAAAGGGTATTGACAATGGGGTAGGAGCTTGTCTGATGGGGAAGGCTATCATATGAGCAGATCAGTGTTTAGTAAGACTAGACTAGAGGAAGCAGAGTCCAGGAAGAGCAGAAATGGACTGCGGTAAGGCTCGAGCAGTCAGCGCTGGCTCCTTGGGAGGGGACACAGATGCCATGCTCGGGAGTTTGAATGCCATCATAGAAGTGACAAGAGGCCCTGAGGGTTTTTTCTCTGGAAGAGAGACATGGCAGATTGACCTGGCTTGCGTTTATTTGTGTGCACACCATGTCCTGCTGCCTCCCACATTGTGTTCATCTGTCTCCCTGGCACATACCAGCTTTGACAGCATGTGGACTGGATGGAGAGTCAGGTTCCTGGGCTGCCGGGCACTGGCCAGCATGGGCCGAAAATGTGGTGTGGTTATGGACACATGGATTCCGGAGGCCAGGAAAGTGTCCTTCTATAAAAGATGGTCTTGGACATGGAACTCTCTAGAGGTCCAGGCTTCACATGGGATCCTCACAGGCAACCCCTATGGGCACTTGTTGCTTCATTCCTGGATTTCTTAGGGATGCGATGGCCTGCCCCAACAGTGACTCTGCCCGGCACTGTCTGCTCTGGAGCAGCCTTGATGGGAGTGAGCACCGTTCCTCTTCTCTCAGTTTTGATGAAGTTGGGTAGGGAACATGTGTAAACATGGGGACCTGTGCTTGGATCTCCATCACCCGTGTAATAAGCCCCAATGCTGTGGGAGACAGAGAACAAAGGATCACGAGGGCTCGGCTGCCAAACTAGTTCCAGGGTCAATGAGACACACGACATACACATACACACACACACACACACACACACACACACACACACACACACATACACACACACACACAGCCTTTTCTAAATCTCTTGTGCAAAAAATCTTCTACCAACCAATAAGGTCCTTTCCCTTGATTGTGAATTTGATTGATTTTCCCTCTGTCAAAATCCCTCCGGCATTGCCAGCTGCCTAATGGTCACCGAAGGGTCACAAGGGGTTCCTGTTGTCAGTGTGATGCCCATGCTCTCAGTCACGCCACAAAAGCAGGATTCTGCCCATTGCAGTGTGAGCTGGCTCTCTTGAGGTCCACCAGGGCCTGTGCTGGGTGCTTTCCTTTAAGGTCCAGTTCACAGGGAAGCCACTGAGGTCCTGAAGCTGGGGAGTAACTGGGAGCAGCATTAGCAATGGGTGATGCTTTGCACAAAGGCCATGGTCCCCAAGAGTCACACCGAAGCTTGGCCCACAACCCCCACTGTGGGTTCCCATTGTGGGTCTTAAAGGGCCCTTTGCTGATGGCCCCACCCCAGCCACTGGAGACATATTTCAGCGTGAGGCTCCCTCTGACGATGCAGGGACATCTGGATGACTGCCTGCTGCTCTGTCTACACAGGGATGAGTGCAGGGTAGGAGGTGTGATGATGGACAGATGGCAGTGGAGTTCGATCTGGAGCCAGAGTGCAGGGTTAAAAGCCTGAGATGATAATCAGGCTTCTGTCCTGAGCCACAGACACCTCACCAGGGCTAGGAGGGGGACACTAATGTCTCCTTTCTGGCCCCAAAGGAGCAACTCCATTGTTTCTACACACGTGGGCTCAACGAACCCTTGTCTCCATCTTCGGAATTAGTCTTCTCCTTCCTTCTCTTCCCCCTTTCCTTTCAGTATGGAAATAGGCTTACTACTTATCTGAATGTAGAAATCCAGGTGGTTTGTACAAAGAAATCAGACCATACAGAAGCTTAAAAACAAGTATTAAGTAGTCCCTGACTCCCATGGTACAGAAAAAGCCCCCAGGATCATTGGTGGGAACCCGCAGTCCTTTTGTGGCTGCAGGAGGAACCCAGGTTTGAAGTCCAACTCCCGCCCAGGCAGCCCACATTCCTGCCTGCAGCACACCCCTCCCTCATCGGGCTGTGATCTCCCAGCCACCCTATGGGCTGCAGTGACATCTCTGGGCTCTACTGGTGTTGATTGCTTCTTTAGTTCTTACTAATATGTTTTCCCCCTCTGGAGCACAGATGAACACCTCTGGCCACTGGGTATGGCCACTTCCATGCTGTCCAGCCTCTCTGCCCCATCCCTGGAGAGAGGATCCAAACTCTAGATGGATGGAGAGAGGTTCAGCATCCTCTGAGTAGAGTGTGTGTGAGGGGGTGAAGATGAACACATTCACCTGCGCAGGAGGTCAGTACCTTGCTGGGGGGACCCCGAGAGGCACACCCCGTCCATGACCAGGTGCAGTAACAGCTGTGGATTCCAGAGCTGAATTTGGCCATGGGAGCCTAGGACCTTGGTGTTTAATGGCTGTCTACCTTGGGGAAGTGCCCCTAACTCTGTAAGTCTATGTCCTCATCCTTCATGGGGAAGGGACACAACACTTTGACAGCATGATGATGGGGACTGAGCAAAGCTGCCTACTATGTGCCTGGCTCATAGTAGGTGCTTCATTAAGTTTATCTCCTATCTGCAAAGATCATCTGTGAGGTCTCTGGCTTCCCATCTTAACTAAGAGCTTCCAACCTTTCAGAAATGACCAAGTTTCCAGTTGCTAAAACTGCACACGATTAGGCAGATTTTTCTCCCTTCTCTGAATTTCTATGTTCTAATCCCTGAAATGGAGAAAACATCACCTATGCCCCTGTGCTATCTGAAAATGAACCAAGACAACCCAGTGAAGGCCTCCACCGTTCACCTGGCTGTTCCACGCTTTGTGAGTGGCAGCCTTCTCTGAGGGTGAGAATATGACCTCCAGGAAGCCTGGCAGGCCCTGGAGGACCCCTGATGGGGATATACCTTCCTGGAAAACACTACCAAATTCTGAGCCTGGCATTTCGAAGCCCCTCTGGCACGCCCCGAAGCAATTTGAAAGGCTCATTTAGGAAGGAAGTTCCCTTTGCTATGTCTCTTTTTCAGCTCATTTTGGTTTGATTTCCCGACTTGCCGCTAACCATGCACGGTACCTGCCTCTGTGATCTCTACATTAGCTGCAGCTCAGTGTTGGGAAAGGCAGCAATCACTGGTACGTTTTTTTTCTTTCTAGCAATGCAAATAGATTTTTACAAATATTTATTTTTGTTATTCTGTTTTTATTATTTTTAATTACGTGTGTGTGTGTGTGTGTGTGTGTGTGTGTGTGTGCCTGTGTGTGGGTACATGCACAAGAGTAACAGGTGCCTGACAAGGCCTGAAGGGAGCATCTGATTTCCCTGAAGTTGGAATTACAGGCCAGTGTGAGCTGTCTAACACAGGTGTTGGGACTGAACTCAAATGTTCTGGAAGAACAGCAAGTGCTCTTAACCATTGAGTTATCTCCAGCTGAAAATAGAGGTTTTTTTTCCTATTCTTTGGGACACTGTGCAATCTATTGTTCTTCCTGGGACCAATGGAATTAGAGGAGACTTCAGGGGTGTCTTGGAGCCTCTGGACTCCTAGGCTATCATGGATGCACTTGATGGGTGAGGTTGACATCTGCTACTCTGTCTGCTTTGAGACGTGATCTACACTTCATACAGAATAAAACTGAACCCTTTCACCCAGTCCCTTCTCAGCCTTTGCCCACACGCCCACATGCCATCCCTGGTGTGGGAAGTCCGTCTGCGTATGCGTTGCTTTTGTTGGTTAATAAATAAAGCTGTTTCAGTCAGTGACTTAGCAGAATAGGGCAAGGTGGGAATTCCAAGCAGATAGAGGAAAGATGTCGGAGTCAGAGAGAAGCCATGTATCCACCGCACGAGACAGACACCCCTGTCCTGGAGCTTGCTGGAACTTTGCCGGTAGGTCCCAGCCTAGTGGTAATGCACAGATTAATGGAGCTGGGTTAGTTTAGGATATAAGAGCTAGCTAAAGATACACTTAAGCTATTAGCCAAACAGTATTGCAAATAACACAGTTTCTGTGTGATTATTTTGGGACTGAGCAGCCAGGATACAAACAAGTAGTCTCTGACAACACATCCCCACTGTGTTATAATTCTACAGCTTGCCCCTTTTGGGGGGGGGTAATGATTGTTATTATAATGCTCTTTATTATAGACATTATTAATAAATAGTTAATATTACTTTGTTTCATCAATGAAGAGGCTTCTCCTAACCCTTTATTGCAACATGCTTTCCCAGCTCTCTCTGCTCATCATGGCTTATTTTCTCTCCTAGTACTTACTGCTGCTGCAATTTCATCATCAGTGGATCTATTATCTGTATTCTAGATGCTGAGGTTTTCTTTTCTTTTTTTAAGTATTTTTTGAGACTTATTTCTCTCTCTGTGTGTGTGTGTGTGTGTGTGTGTGTGTGTGTGTGCATATGCCACAAGAGTGCAGTACCTTCAGAGGCCAGAAGAGGGCATCAGGTCTTCGTGGAGCTGAAGTTACAGGAGATTGCAAGCTGCTCAATATAGGTGTCCTTTGAAAAATCAGAAGCCCTCTGAATTGCTGAGCTATCTCTCTAACTCCCTTTATTACCACTACCACTATTATTATTATTTTATTATGATTTGGGCATTGCTGACAGTGGAGCCCAGAGTTTTGTATATGTTCGGTAAGTGCTTTACCCATGGGCCATACCACCAGCCCTAAACCCTAAGACCTTTGGATATAGGAATGGTACCTATATTATGTTTTTACCCTCCCACCCTGGCATCAGAGGGCTGTGTTCCAGCCCAGTTATCTAAATGGTATTGTAGAACATGCGTCATTGCCTTCCATCTGGCTCTGTGGAGGAGCCTGGGACTCCTGGGGCCTGAGCTGCCTGGGCCAAAGTGAGAAATGCCTATGCCCTAGGGCTTTCTCAGCTCCCCTACTCAATCCCCCACTCTGGAAAGATGGGGAGGCAGGAGGTGACTTCTCCTTTGCTCTGGATGAAACACAAGGGTTATCCTGTAAGCCTGACTTGACAGCAATAAGCAGGAACAGGACATGGGTGTGAGCTCCCTCCCTTCCCTTCCCACCCACTGATCTTAGAGGCCATGACCTTTGCAGGAGCAGGTCTTGGAACTTGCAGCTCTGCCTTCTCTTGCTCACATTTATACAATGAGGTCTCACCTTCATTGAGGGCAGCTGCCCTAGTCACTGCACTGTGTGGATTAGCCCATTCACTCCTCCTGGTGACCCTCAGAGCTAGGTATAAAGAGTATCTCTAGTCACCGATGAGCAAACCAAAACACAGACCTATAAGGCACACTGCCAGTTGAGGGTAGGGTTGGGATTTGAACCCAGGTAGCTCTGGCTGTGGAGTCCTTGGCCTTACCTCTGTTAGAGCCAGAGGAGCAAGGAACTAGCTCTCTTGGAGTGGTTCAAATCCAGGACTCCTTTCCTGGACTCAAGCAGGATTTGGATTCCATGAGCCTGGTCTGGATTCCAATCTTGCCTCCCACTGACCATTTAGCTGCTGACTCCAAAACCCTGCTGGACTCAGAGACCTGGAAGCCAGAACACCTGCCCAGACAAAAGGTACTGGGGAAACCATAGGGCCACCATATTCCCTGTAGCCACCCTTTGTTCCTTGGATCTTTCTAGAAAGACCCGGAGGCCGTGATACCAGACTTTCTGATTTTCTGGGGGCTAAGGAGAGGCAGTTGATGACAGTGGCTTATTTAAGAGACACCAGAATGGCAGCTCCCAGGGTCTAGGCTTCCAGACTTGCAGCACCTGCTTGTTCAAGAGTTTGGAGGCTGCCAGTTGCAGGGGAGGCTTGTAGGTATGTATCTCAAAACAAACTCTTTAGTACTGCCAACCCTCCTCTGCACCAAGCCCCACCTCTGGTCCTTGCCCCTGGTGGCTCAAAACACCTGGCAGTACCTTGCCATGGAAAGGACTTGGAGCTAGAACACCTGAAGACTTTGGCTCTTTCAGCTGCTTGGCAGCTGACTCAGGGCAAGCTGTCCCCGCCTCTCTGCAGCCCCGCCTCTCTGCAGCCCCGCCTCTCCACCTCTCAAATGTCTTCCTTTTCAGAGGGCTGTGGTGAGGAAGGAGTCTATGTTCCAAAGTAAGTCAGAGCTTCCCGAAGTTTCCCACCAAAGCAAAACCCGACTGCAGAAGAGGGTAAACAGGTGCTCTGGGGGCTTGGGGGTGTAGCTTAAAACAGCCCGCCACAAGCAGGGCGTTTATTTGATGTCTTTGCTGCAGCTTAAAAATTCATGGGAATTTTGCATTCAGCTCCATAATGCATCCGCGTTGCTCCTTTCAACGCGAAGACAGTGTTTCAAGTTGCTCACCATCGGGTAATCTTAATGCCAGCAGGGCCAGCCATGGTTGTCATGTGGCTCATATATTCTCTGGCGCACCGATGGGAGTTCCCAGGGCTGTGTGTATCCAGTTTAAGTACAGCATTCTGGAAAGAGCAAAACACACTACATAAAGGTCAGGAGGTTTGTGTGTGAGCCTTGGCAGTAATGGGAGCACATCCACCAGACAGCAAGATGTATGGAGGAAAGGAAGAGGGGTAGGTACTTGGAAATGGGGAGGCAGCAGGGCTGGGAGTGGGGTGTGGGGAATGTGAGGAGTGAGTTTAAGCAGCGACCAAAATTCTAGAATGCAATTTTGAAGGCAGCTTCTCTTCTACTGGGTGTCACAGAGTTCCTGTGAGCCAGTGTGCTAATTCCTTGGACTCAGGTTGGCCCCCACCACCGTTTGTGGGCTTTTCTCTCCCTAGCCAGGTTCCTCCAGCTCAGAGTTCTCCTTGCTGTTTCTGAGGCTCTTCTGAGCCACCAACGCTGGCTGGGAGTTTTTGCAAGCATCCTCCAGTGCTAGGATTTCTAGACGGGGCTCCATTGGGACCTGAGCTGTAGGCACAAACCTTTGTCATCCTCTTTCTGCTCTTCTTAAGTATCTTTTTAAAATTGCAAAGCTTCCGTGCAGAAACACGAGCTCTCCATGATATTACCAAATGTCTGAGAGCAAATATTTCCCAAGAACTGTGGGGGCGCGAGCAAACACCCTCTTTTCTTCCTCTGTTATTCCTGGGCAGAAGCAGATAATGAGTTACCTTTTCCACAATCAGCGTTCGCTGGATTTTTGGCTACATTATTCGGAGCAAATATAAACAGGGTGAGTTAAAGGCATGGATTATTGCAAAATAAAATTGGGATACATGAAGCTTAAAAGTCTTAATTTTAAACCACTCCTCACAATAGGCCAGAAACTTGATCCTCTGTAATTCTTTGCAAACAGCGTTTCCATTTTATTATTGAATGTGTCTTCTCTCGGCCTGGGATGAGATTTGACTCATGTTTTCGCATAAATATAATAAAAGATGTTTCCTAGTGAATATAGATTTAGGAAATAGTGTTTACTTCTTTCTCTCAATTCAAAAGACTGCAAGCTGTATTTTTTTGTTTCAGTAATTTTTTTTAAACACAAAGACCGTGTATTGTTTCTTTTCATAGAGATCACAAGCCATTCAGGGGAGAGTTGCGGGTTTGTTTTTGTTTTTTGTTTTTTGTATTTCTCTCTAGGGAGTAAGGACTACACTGTCAATCTATCAGTTAGCAAACAAGGCTCCCCGATGCCTGACATGGTTGGCAGGTGACCGAGGTACTGCTCAGGCTCAGGACAGCAGCCAGTCAGTCTCTCCTGGGCAGGGTCCTATAAGAGCCCCAAGGATGGGGTTGAGCCAAAGTTGGAGGCTGGCAGGCTTCTATGGATCCTTTTGGTGTTTATCTAGCTCTTCCAGACATTCGCAGAGATAATTGTCAGGGGCAGATGTGACTCAGTGGCTGCCTCCGCTGCTTTTCTGTTGTGTTGGAATACCAGCACAGGAGCGACTTCAAGGAGAAAGGGCTTCTTTCAGTTTGGAGTCCAGGTCATGGAAGTCACAGTGGAGGATGCTTGAGGGTGCTGGCCTCATTGCATGTGTAGTCAAGAAGCAGAGAGCAGGGCCACCTTGTGCTCAGCCAGCTTTCACCTTTTTATGTAGTCCAGGACTCCGCCCTAAGGAATGGTGCCACCCACAGTGGGCATCGTTCCACCCGAACCAACCTAAGCCCTCAGGGCATGCTCAGAAGTCTGTCTCCTTGGTGACTCTAGATTCTATCACAGCCAGCTCTGGATGCACACTGGCCCTTTTGCAGCAGGATATAAAGAAACAGTGAAGGGCCAGGCCAAATCTTTCTGTCTCTCCTGGGCATGAGGTGTTGCTTCTTTGAGCCTCAGTTTCCCCATCTGCAGAATGGGATACTAGGACTTACTTTGGGACTGGTATAAATGTGTGCCAGAGGAAAGAGAAATGCATACATAAGAAACCTTTGGATATGTATGCATATATAAAACACCTAGCCAGCTTGAAGGTTCAGGGAGTGACATTCAGGTTTGGTGGGACTGGGCTCACTCTTGGTCTGCCTTGCATTAGCTCCAGTTCTGAATGTCTTTTGTCTGGGGAGTAGTGCTGAGGTTCAAACCCAGGTCTTCACATGCGTGCAATTGTCCTACCACTGAGCTACCCTCAAGTCCTCCAAATGTCACGATTGTAGCTAAAAGCTCTCAGAAAAGATTATTTTCAGCCCAAATAAGATTACTCAAATATCCAATATTTGTGTTTTGAATTTCACCAAATTCATTTTTTTTGTCCACAGTCAGTCATTTGTGCCACTTTTTCTGGCTTCCCTTTGTGTCAGGGCTGTTTTTGTCAGTGGCCCTCCCATATCACTTTTCCCTTTTAGAATACTCTCCCTGGGCCGCGCCGTGACCGCTGCTGCCGGCACCTGCTCTGCCATGATGATCCACGGCTTCCAGAGCAGCCACCAGGACTTCTCCTTTGGGCCCTGGAAGCTGACGGCCTCCAAGACCCACATCATGAAGTCTGCGGATGTGGAGAAGTTAGCTGATGAACTGCATATGCCTTTCCTTCCTGAAATGATGTTTGGAGACAATGTTCTAAGGATCCAGCATGGCTCTGGCTTTGGAATTGAGTTCAATGTACAGATGCATTAAGATGTGCAAACAAACAACTACCAAGGCTTGCTTAAAGTAGCTTGTGCGGAAGAGTGGCAGGAAAGTTGGACCGAGGGTGAACGCTCCAAAGAAGTTATTAAACCTTATGATTGGACCTACACAACAGATTATAAAGGAATGTTACTTGGAGAATCTCTTAAGTTAAAGGTTGTGCCCACAACAGATCACATAGATACAGAGAAATTGAAAGCTAGAGAGCAGATTAAATTTTTTAAAGAAGTTCTCTTGTTTGAAGATGAATTACATGATCATGGAGTTTCCAGCCTGACTGTGAAAATTAGAGTAATGCCTTCCAGCTTTTTTTCTGCTGTTGCGGTTTTTCTTGAGAATTGATGGGGTGCTTATCAGAATGAATGACACAAGGCTTTACCATGAGGCTGACAAGACCTACATGTTACGAGAATATACATCACGAGAGAGCAAAATTGCTAATTTAATGCATGTTCCACCTTCCCTCTTCACGGAACCTAACGAAATATCACAATATTTACCAATCAAGGAAGCAGTTTATGAGAAGCTAATATTCCTAGAAAGAATTGATCCTAACCCTGCGGACTCACAAAATACGCCCTCGGAATAGAATGCAGTACAGCATACTCCATGTGGAACCTGACTGGGCACCTTGGCTATTGTAGGTATATTTTTATGATGAGAATTAATTTCCTTGCATATGGTCAGATTTTCTGTAGCCTTAAAGGGAAATAAAAGAGCACTGCAGGCAGGTTCCACTGGAAAAAAAAAACAAAAACAAAAAACAAAAAAACAACTCTTCCTGCAATACACGACGACTGCCACCAGGTGGCAATAGAGTCCCGGTCCTCTCCAGGGAGCTGGGAAACAGTCGAAAATGGATTTCTATTTATTAAACCAGTTCAATGAGATTAACCTACTTACCACCCCAACTTTAAGCATGGCAAGCGTCGCCGCAGCTAATGAGACAAAATACAAAGTGTTTGGTACACTCAATTATCTCTTCTTAAGTAATCCCTAAAGAACGGCTAATCCGTGCTCATTCCCCAGGGAAGGCTTCCCCTACTCCGTCTCTCCGCTCCCCAGAGCTTCCTTCTGCTCCAACGCACAGGCGCTCGTTCAGGCCCGCTTGCGGTGCCTGTGCTCCGTGGAAGCCCTAAACTGGGGATGTTCTCAGCCAGAGAGGAGAAAGGTGGCATTCGGGAAACAGAGAGGGGTCACAGACCTAAAAGGCAGGGTAATGAGGATACATGGACCCTTGGACCAGGCTGAGGAAGAACTGGGAGGAGGGATTGGGGAATCTGAAGGCTTGGGGCTCAACTTAAAGAGGTCACAGTTGCAACAGTTACTAGGAGTCATGTGACCTGGCATTAGCAAGTCTTTCTATTCTTTAAGATATGCATAAGATGTATGTGCATACATATGCCCTGACTTTAAAATTCTGGACCAGATTTGGCTTTGGCTGAATGTGAGGCTGTGGAAGATGGGCAGGCAGGAAGGGGCTTAGCGGATAGGCAGGAAAGGGGGCTGTGTCCACTAACTGTGGGAGCCACGAGGAGGGGGCCCCAGCTCTTGACAGATAAATCGCTCAGTCATCATTCTTTCCTGCGGTCCAGAGAGCTCTGTACTGAGTGTTAACAACCCCACCTCCGTAGATTGCTGTGCTGCCCAACTGGGGAGACAGCCGCAGCGCTGAGTGACGGGAGAGTTTGGTTGTGGGCTGGAGAGTGTCGGAAGGGACCGGTTCTCAGTTCCCCTGAGGTGTGAGTCAGACAGGTCTTCCCTCAGGAAGTGGTGGTGTTTGGCCTGTGGTCTGAAGATTAATCATAGTTTAACTTGCCCACTTGCCAGGCCGTCCATTCCTTTTCTAGAGGTCACCTGGACGCCCGGTGGGGGTGGGGCTAGCTCAGACAAGGTCACGAGCCAGAGAAGGAGTTATTATCTGTCAGGATGGAGTCCCGAGGGGTCAAGGTCGGAGGCTCTCCTTCTGTGGGATGCATAGGTGCAGAGACGTGTCTCTTGTCCCAAACCGGGCCGTGTGTAGGAGCTGCAGCAGTGACAGTTTGCCCAGGCCGGGAGAGGAGGGGCCTTGGGAGGACCCAGGAAGGGGCAAACTATTGCGTAATCACACAGAGGTAAATAGAACCGATTTATTAAGGGGTTGCAATGGAAAGGGACGAACTCACAAATATAAAGAAAAGGCTGAAGCCGCTGCTGATCCCACACCGTTTCTCTGCCATCCTGGGTCCTACAGAGCAAGAGTCAGAGCAAGAGAGTGAGCATGCTTCTTCTTGCAGCTATCAGTGGACAGGTAGCACCTCAGACCATGCCCAAAGGGCTGGTACCCAAAAAGCTAACTGGCTGAATGAATTCCCACAATAACTCCCCCTTTTGTCTAAATAAGAGAGTTCTAAATCTAATACAAAAATTATATACAATAAGAATAAAGATCAAGTATTGCCTAGGAGAAAAACATGCAGAAAAATAGAACTACGAACAACACAAACAACAAGCAGGCAACACATGCTGAATGTGCAGTTTACGGTGGTTAGCAAGTAACGGAGATTATTTCACTAGTTGTGCTATACCCAGGAGTCTAAGTCTTGCACCTAAAATGTCTTAGCTAAGTTCTGAGAGGAAAGTAGCTGTGACTATCTAGTCTTCAACCCCTTCAAAGACCTGAGAAGGAAAAGAATGTTACCTGAGTAAGCTGGGAGAGAGAGAGCACCTGCCTCTGGGTTCTTGCCCTGCTTGAGTCTCCGTCCCAACTCCCTTCAAAGATGGACGACAAGTTGGAAGTGTAGGCCAGAGAAGCGCTTTCCTCCCCAACTTGCTTTTTGGTCATGGTGTTTCCTCGCAGCAGTAAAAACCCTAACAAGGACTGAGGGTTTGGGAGTCAAGTCCACAGTTTCTCAGTGTCTGACCAGTAGGGGCAAAAGCCCCCAGGTCTGTTCTATATTCTGTCCCTGTCATGCCCGAGAGGTGGAGCTAGGTGGACTTCCTGCACAGCTTAGCCCTGAACCTGGGCATCCTCATGCGTGAGCTAGAAATGAGTGTTTGCCTGGTGGAGTGGGGCGATCAGGCAGTGTCCTGAGCCCAGGAGCCTGGGAGCCCGGGAGCCCAGGAGCCCAGCACGCTGCCTGGCTTATTGTTGGTGCTGAGCCATCAGAGCTCCCTTCTGTTGCCTCTGCTCCTTCTCACACCACAGCTGTGCCCACACCTGCCAACCCCGCAGTGCTCACCTCCGCTTAGGGCCACGGGATCTTCTTGGTCACCACCACTTCACTCCATGCTTGTCTTGTCTGGGTCTCATCCTGGCCACACGTTTACCCAGGTTTGTTTGTTTGATTCTTTCTTTCTTTCTTTCTTTCTTTCTTTCTTTCTTTCTTTCTTTTTTCTTTTTTTCTTTCTTTCGTTCTTTCAAAGCCCCTACATATTTGACAGAAGACACAAGCACACACTTTCCAGCACATCCTCCCAGGGACTGAGAGGAATAAGTCACTTTCAGCCCTGGCACTGAATCTTTAGGTGAGTGTCTGGTGCTTGAGACTTGGACTGGATGCCGCCTCTGAGACTCCGCCACTGTGTGACCTTGAACATGACAATAGGGATGAGAGCCCAACACTTCACAGATGCCACTGTTTTTATTTTATGCAATGTTTTGTGATAGGAGCACAAAGAGCAGGGGCTTTTCTGGGGACTCTACTACCCCCTCCCCACCTTGTTTAAGTGAAGGACTTGGCAGTTTGCACCAGTCCGGCTGTTTAATTAATTTAGCATCATCTCCATCTATCAATGAGCAAGTGCCACCTTCGGCTCAGCGGGCTTCAGGCTCCAGGGTTAGAAGTATAGGAGATGCTCTTCCTACACCCCTCCCTCCAGGTGTCTCTCAGAGATCAGTCACAGCTCCCATGGTGGGTCTTCCACTTATTGGTGGGGGAGACTCAGGGCATTTGGGTCCTTCCCAGCCCTGACTCCTTTCTCTGGGGAGGACTTGACATTATTATCGATGTAAAGGTTTCACAGGGGCCTCAGGACCTAGCAGGCTATCATAATGGCTATAAATAAGATTATGTGTGAATCACATATATATATATAGACCTTACTCAGAGTGAGGGATCTATTGATTCATGGCAGCCATTTCTCATAATCATGATAATGCCATAATCATTATGAAAATGAACACATGGGGGCTGAAGAGGTTGCTCAGTGGTTAAAAGAATACGCTGCTCTCGCAGAGGAGCCAAGTCCAGTTACTCTTGGGACAGCTCACAATTGTCTGTAGTTCCAGCTGCCAAGGATTTGATGCCCTCTTGGCCTCTGACTGCTCTGTGCTCAGATGCACACCCCCATCAGACACACATACACATTGTGGAAAAGAAAACCAAGACTTAAAAAAAAGTCACATCAGATGCTTTGCTGACAGCTGACATTGTCACCCCCTCCCCCAACTCCTAGCATGAAGTGAATTCCAAGTGCCCCCTACCTCCCAGGGGTTGGAATCCCAACAGTATCAATTGAGGCTTTGTAGGTTCGCATCTCTCAGGAGGTCGTGAGGAATTGTGGGAGACCCCACCCTGTCCCTCTCCAGCCATATTTGTGAGCGCTCAGTTGTCCACGAGTCTCCAAGTGTGTATCCATACACGAGAACTCAACCATGCCCCCCACAGCCAGGCCTTTCCTCCTATAAGCTTGTGTTTACCTAAGCACGCACACGTCCAGATCTCACGGGCTCAGATGCTGCCCCCTTCCCACAAGCCGTGAAGACGTACATTTATATTTAGGTGTCTCCATTCCTCCCAGCCCCTGCCTTCCCACAGCTACACTCATCCTGGTGGGGAATCTGCACACATCCTTGAGCCTCCTGCCCTACCTCTGTTGCCACACACTCCAGACGCTACAGGCCCTTCAGCCCGGTACACGGGACCCCGCCCTTAGCCTTCTCAAGGACAGACTTAGGAAGGTGAAGCCCACCCTCTCCCAAGCTCACACCCAACAGCACATCCACCTGATTGCTACCCTGGACCTACTCAGGACTCCCTAAACACTCAGTCAGCCCATCTGCACGGGCTGGGGCCCCCTGCTTGGGGGCTTCAAAGACAGGTTTTGGAAAACAGTCTTGGCTGTGATGGAGTACTTCCCTCGGGCCTCCTCGGCTTGCAACAGATTAAGGTGAACAGGCATTTGTCACGGGGAAGTGTACCCAGTTGTGCAGGAAAATGGACTTTTCCATGAGCGTGAGAGCTTGAACCTGTCACAGAGGGGAGAGTCTGTGTTATTGCAGCCTGCCGAGCTGCTGTGGCCGTCGCCGGCTTATCAGCTGTGGCAGGCATCACCTCCAACTGAAAGGATCCCATTACAGTAAGTAATGGCTTAATCACAGCCAGTTTGTAATGGAGATGACCTCGCCACATCCCACTGGCCTCCTCGGATGGATCACACCTCTCCGCACCATGACTAACAGCGCCAGCTCTCTTCTCTTCTCCCGAGAAAGGTCCAGGGGCCACCGGGACAGGAATCAGACAGCTTGGGGGAGTAGGAGGGCAGAGAGAGGAAGAAGGGTCCAGGTGCACCCCTGCCTAGCCATCTGGTCCAGTAGGAAACCTAAGGCAGGAGAGGGCAAGAAGTCACACCGTGTCCCATGTGGTTACCACACCTTTACACAGCCTTGGCTTTTGATGGATAAAAGGCAAACCTTCCGTTTTTAGTGTGTGTGTATGTGTGTGTGTAGGAGTAGTGTTTTGGTTTCCCAATTTCCATATCATGCCAGCTCTGGCGCTAGCTCATCAGTATCCTTATGTTACAGAGAGGAGACCAAAGCTCAGAGGAGCAAAGGACCAAGGACGTGCAACAGGTCAGAGACAACACCAGGGCTTGGCCCCTAGCATAGGAACCTCTGAACCCAGTGCTCATGCTTTTCTGTCCAGAAATATTCCCATCAGCCCTTGCTGCCCTCTTTGCTAAGCAGGCCATGGCCAAGCTTTCTCCGCAGTGTGTCTCTTGGCAGGCAGAGATGCTGGGTGTGTGCTACAGATTTCAGTCTCTGGCTGCAGCAGCCCCTGTGAGGGGCAAAGGTCACTTCAGCTTCATCTCAAGGTTGAGAATTCCTTGGTGAGCACAGGAATCCTGTTGGCTGCTGCCTAGTCCATGCATCCCTGGGGCTGACTTGGGGATCCTGGGCTCTGAGTTAATGGCACTATGCCCTTTCTCCCATGCTGACTTGAACCCACTGCTGGGCCTGGGAGGGACACTGGAGGTTCAGGAGGGACTAGAAGGACACTTCCTTCTGTGCCTTCTCGTTCCTTCAGCGTGGACCCCAGGAAGAGGTTGACTGTCAGAAAGCTTGGGGATGGAGTCCGGGTTCACCATCAGACCTGAGCCTCCCAGCGCCTGGAGACTCCTCACTTGGACACTGCCCCTCCTCTGCTCACCAATCTGAGGTTAAGATGACCTTGGGGTTAAGAGCACAAGAGAGCTCAGGCCTGGTTGGCACTCAGAGGTCAAACACTCTAAGCTCTGTTTAGAGGTCGGTCCCAGGATCCTGCTAAGTGGGATTCTCAGACCCAGCCCCAGGCTGCTGTCCTAGCAGCTGTGTATGTCTGGGTTTGTGGTTACTAGGGTGCAGTGTTCTAGCTTGGGGCAGGAACTGAACCTGTCCCCCTTCAGAAAGGCCTCAGAAGCTCGCTAAAGAGGACAGCAGGGAGTGCTGGGGTGGGAACAAAGACGCAAAGACGGGGTTCTGCAGGACACGCTGGGCACGCTGGGTTTTGCAGACTGGCCTCTGTCGCCATGCTTACCAGCAAGCCTCCTTGCGACAAGGATGCTGCCTGTGGTAATAAAGGGGGAAGTAAGCTCTGAGTTTTAATTGCTCAGCAGTGTGTACTCCATGAACCTTTATTAAGTGGTGGTGTCCCAGACCTGGGCCAAGCCACCACTGCGTTACACTCACCTGACCATATTTACCCAGCAGACAGTACTCACTGTCTGCCATGGGCCGGGCCAGGCACTAAAGGATTCTGTGGTAAGCAAGACAGACATTGTGGTTGGCCCAGGAGACAAGCAAATCTGAGTGGTGTTCTGGGATATGCTCACAAAGGACACACTCTGGCTGAGCTGGTTTGTCCCTTCATGCTACCATCACGACAATGACAAGTCTACAAAGAAGCATCACAGTGACGGCCATTTCCAGTGAGGAGGCAGAGGCTTGGAGAGCTTACATCTGCCTGAGGTTGCACAGCTGGGAGGAGATGCTGCTGAGCCTGAACCTAGATCTGTGCACTCCCTGTGTGTCACCCAGCAGGACTCTGATGTCTTCTCTGCTGCGAATGCCCAGCAGATCTGGGGTCACACAGGGGTGTGGGCATGGGGATCAGTGTGTACCCCTGCCCTCTCTGCCCTGGGGTTGCTTTCTGACTCATCCCTCCCACCTCCACCCTCCCAGCTCCCCCCAGCTCCCAGTGTCTGGGCCTTGCCTCCTCTGCACTTGGGGAGAGCGTATTCTCATGCTAATTGCAAAACTAATTGTTCTTATTGCAAAATCCATTATATAGTATATTTATATTGCAGATAATGAGCTGTTTGGATTAAATAGCTCACTAAAAGTCAATAAAAAGAAATTTGCTTCACTGTTCCTCCCCTCATTTTTCACAGGCACTGTTAACAGGACGTCGTCTTCCCTGAAGGCTGGAATTCATTAAAGCACCCGGAGCTGTAAGGGGGTGTCTTTCTGTGCTTCTTCTCTTCCCTTCACAAGGTGCTTAGTGAGCGGGTGGGAAGGCAAGAAGCGGGGTCCTCCTCCTGGTTTTATTGAGGCAGGATGACTAATTGCGAAAAGAGAGCTTAAACATAATGGAAGCGAAGACCAGGACTCTCAAGAACAGAACCCAGAGCCTGGCTGAGTGGAGCAGGTCAGGGGTGGCTGAGGATTGAAGGTGACAGCCAGTGTGACCCCACATCTGCAGGGCATTGGCAGTAGAGAAGACATCTGCCTCCCTCAGAGGGAGAGAGAAGAGGAGACCTCAGAGCTGTGTTCTGTGCTCCTGAATAGGTCAGAGGATGTAGGGGCTGGGGGAGGGGAATGAAGGCCACCATAGAGCTTGGGTGTCCCTGTAGAAACCAGGCAGAGATAGCCTCAGGATAGGGAATGCTCAGTTAGGAGGGAAGGGTCTAGTTCTAGTACCACATTTCTTGTGGGCTTCCAGAATCTTTGAGATCTAGCCCCTATCCTGGTTCTAAAACCGAAGGTGTCTTTTTTAAGCTAAGGCCCTCCAAGAGGGTGGATCTGTGGAGTTCTGGACTGATGGCTCAGGCCTTCTGAGGTTATGGGGTCTGGATGCCTCAGGAACATCACAACCAAGTGAGAGCCCTGGGAGTGTACTTGGCCTTCAGTGGCATGATGGGAACTAGGAGAGAGAGAGAGAGAGAGAGAGAGAGAGAGAGAGAGAAGAAGGAGGAGGAGGAGGAGGAGGAG
>NC_022016.1:59317387-59342562 GCF_000317375.1 Microtus ochrogaster | reverse complement strand
GGAGGAGGAGGAGGAGGAGGAGGAGGAAATTGGCTCTTGTCTCTTTTTTAGGGATCACCCTTACTTTTCGTCTACTCGGTGGAGGAATTAAGAGTTGAGGTAAGGCCAGCAAGATGGTTCAATGGATAAAGGAACTTGCTGGAAAGCCCGATGACCTGATTTCTACTCCCGGGACCCACATGATGGAAGGAAAGAACACACACACACACACACACACACACACACACACACACACACCTCCCCTCCCCAGGTAAACAAACCTCACCTTACTAAAATAAATGGTGAGGTGAACTGGCTGGGGGCTGCAGCCCTCCAAACATATGCCAATTAATTTGTTCTGATCCAATCAATCAATCAGTCAGTCAATCGGTCAATCAATCAGAGAACCAAGCAACCAAAGTGTCTACAATGTCAAAATGGTATATGGGGTCCCAGAGAAAACTCCACAAGGGAATACACAGTCTTTATCATTCAGTTCGTAGTATGGGACAGTGTGGTGATTGAATAAAATGGTCCCTATAAGTTCTTAGGGAGTGGCACTGTTAGAAGGGATGACCTTGTTGGAAGAAGTATATCACTGTGTGTGGGCGGTACAGGCTTTGAGGTCTCATATGCTCAAGCTACATACAGTGTGACATATAGTCTCCTTCTGCTGCCTGTTGATCAAGATGTAGAAGTCTCAGCCCCTTCTCCAGCACCATGTCTGTCAGCACACTGCCATGCTTCCTGTCATGATGATAATGGACTAAACCTCTGAAACTGGAAGCCTAATTAAATGCCTTACTTCTGTCTTAGGGTTTCTATTGCTGTGACAACACCATAACCACAGCAACTCTAATTTAATTAGGTGGCTTGCATTTTCAGAGGATCAGTCATTGTCATCATGGCAGGAATCATGGTGGCATGCAGGCAACTGAGGGTTCTACATCTTGCACAGTCAGCAGGAAGTGAACTGAGACATGGGGTGTGGCTTGAGAGTATGAGACCTCAAAGCCTGCCTCCACAGTGACACACTTTCTCCAACAAAGCCATGCCTCCTAATAGTGCCAATCCCTATAGGTTTATGGGGTCAATTACATTCAAACTACCACACCTTCCAAGAGTTGCTGTGGCCATGGTGTCTCTTCACAGCACTAGAAAACCTAACTATAACAGGCAGATGGTCATGATGTAGCAGCTAGTGGAAACCAAGGCCAGTGTTGTAGAGGAAGACCATCCCCAGCAGTCCTGGCTCAGCTGGTGCTGACGTGCCAGAAGAGCTGAGTGGTCAGCCAGAGTCACTGGTCTGCCGGTGCTGGCGTCCAATGCACTTTGTCCTCCACCTAATGCTTCAGGTGCTGCTGTGAGATTCTTATCGTGAGCTGTAAGGTGGGACTTGATCTGATGATGAGCTTTAGAGTCACTCAGATGGTTAGGATGGGAAAGGTCATCAGGATGGAGTCCTGTGGGAAGAGACAGACAGACAGACAGGACAGAAGAAGAAACATGGATGCCCTCGTGCCACATTTCCCAGCTCTGGTTTTGGTTTCTGTTTTATTTTCTTTGAGACCGGGTCTCAGGTCGCCCATGTTACATGATTTACATAGCCAAAGGTGATTCCTGCCCTCACTTTCCAAGTGTGGAATTCCAGATTACAGCACCACACCTGGTTTATTCAGTGTTGGGGGATCAAGTCCAGACGCGAGGGAAGGCATGTGGCAATTGGACTGCATTTCCAGCTCCTACCCCTTCTTGAGATGTGATTTTCCTTTGTAGCCGTCCAAACTTTTGGTGATTACCTTGTTTCAGCCTCCCAAATGCTGAGCTTACAGGTTATGACCCACAAAGCCTGGCCCTGACTCTTGCCATGTGAACCACGTGGGGACTCTGTTAACAAGGAGATCATCACTAGATGTGCTGTCTTGATCCTGGACCTCTAGAACTGTGAAGCAAAACCTTTTTTCCTTATAAAGTCACCCACTCTGAGGAAACGTCACTATTGTGGTAGAAAATGCATGGATACAGGGAAGCAACAGAAGAAGGCAGGCGTGGGAGCCTGGACTAGGGACAGAGCAAGGAGTAGTGGCAGGACAGAAAAATAAAAGAAGTGAATGTGATGAGGGCTGGGCAGTGGGATGGGGTCCACCCAGCTCCTGTAGGGTCTGGCGTGTCAGTAAAGTACGGCATTCAATCCTCTCTGCAGCTGCAGGTGGAGCCTCCACGGTATCTAACAAGGAGGGACATGGTTAGTACTCATTTACTTATTGTTCTGTTGAAATATTCTTTGCTTATTCTTGTCAGTTTCATATTTCTTGATCCTACTCAGCCCTAACTGCCCCTTCCCATCCACCATTGACATCCTTGGCAGGAGACATGTTATTTCTCTGGGGAAGAAGGCCCGAGAATAGCACGGATGCCTCTCCTTGTGGTAATCCCATGGAGACCCTGACCCACCCAAGGACAATTTGCTGCAGGATTCCGAACATGACCCCAGGAGCAAATGTGCTCTGTGTTCCCCTTGCTTTCACCATCCTAGGCACACTGCTGGTCTGAAAGAGTCATAGTAGGTCATGAAGTCTAATATTACATACTTGCACAACTGGTCTGGAAAGAATGATTTTAATCACAAGAGTCTTTGGGAAATGCTATTAAATGGATGATATCAGGAGTTAATGGGAGCAGTTTAGAGACAGAGAATAAAGAAGAATCAGAGAAAGCCACAGTTCCCTCATTTCTGATAACCGTGCCAACATCATAAGAAGTTAAGAGAGAAGGGCATAAGGACGAGGGATAAACAGTGCCAACTATTCAGAGTAAGTTTCCAATAGGATAAATGGGAAAACTTGGTATATTCCCAGAGGAGACAGTAGTGCAGAACGCAAATGGATTGATCCAGCTTTGGCTGGAGAGTTGATCATGAGAACCCAGACCCTACCAGAGGTAAATATTACCCACAAGAGACAAAACTGTCTCTCACCCTACATGACACTGTAATTGCATATGCTGCCAGCTGGGCACCCTCTCCTATGTGTAGGTGTGCCTAGCTAGAAAACTTCCTTTGCAACGTGCAAGACTACTTATTCTAACAGTAGAGGTATAGATCAAAAAGGTCGCAGCTCCTGGTGGGAAAGTAGGGGGACAGAAGGGGAAAGAAGCAAGGAACAAACTAGTAATGACTGTAAACATTATTATAAACTTAAGGAAGCAAAACTGGTTGTAAAACTGTTCATAAAAACCATTTAAACTGTATAAACAAAAGCAGCCCAGGCTATCTGGGGCCACTTATTTGAACAACAGGTGGTCGCAGCCTCTTATTAGTTCAACTTCCCACATCTCTCCCAGGTCATCAAACCCATCTGGAGCAAGGCTTCCAGCACAGTCTCCAGCTTGTCCCCTATTTTTTTGTAACCCACTGAGTTCAGTTGGTGCAGCCCACTGGAGTGCTGACTGATCTTGTTGGCTTGACTTTGAGCAGAGCGTCATAGCTGCAGAGTGCAACAACCGTATCATGTCCAGAAGACAGCACTTCACAGCACCCATCCTCATCCTCTGGCTCTTGCATTTTTTCTTCTCCCCACCTCTTTGAACCTCGAGGGACTTGATATAGATGCTCCATTTGGGCTGAGAACTCAAAAGTCACTTGTTTTTAGCATATTATCTGGTTATGAGTCTACATTAACCACTACTTATTGCAGAAGAAGCTTCCCGAGCCAGGGTGGAGAGCAGCACTGATCTTTGGGTAAATATTTAGAGGACAGCTTGGCAATGTGTCCATCTAGTAAGACAATCATGGTAGGTTCCCTCCAGGGGCTTATGACCTCCTCATCCATGGGGTTTTGATTAGGTTTGCAGCACCAGGCACAAATTCCCTCCTGTACAGCAGGCCTCAAGCCTAATTAGAAAGTGGTTGGTTACCACCATACAGTCATGCCACTGTTACACCAGGGGATACATTTTACCTAGCAGGTTGGTATTAAAGCATTTAGCATCCACTGTTGGGTAATACCCAGAGATAGCTTCTCTACCCCAGTGGCCTGCTCAGTACCTTCTGGCACTATGAAAGTTAGCAAACAGGGAGGAATTGACCTAAATACTTCCTCCCTGTTGGCTAACTTTCATAGTGCCAGGGTCTTACCACTCAGTTATGGTGGGACCAAAAACAGTGGCTGTGCTGGGTTTTTTTTGGGGGGGGGCTAAGGTCTCTGTGAGTTGATTTGTGTTTTGAAATGGTCATTCTGTTTGCCAGTAGCACGTTAAGAGATGGTGCTGGCAGGTTGAAACCACTGAGATGGATGACGGATCCTGAAGAGAAAGCAGAGACCAGGTAGAAGGAAGGTAGGAGAAAGATGGTTTGCAGGAGGAAGTAGGAGCTGTAGCAGGAACAGAGGACTGCTGCCACCCAGCTTCCATTCAGTGCCACACTGAGTGGACAGAGCGTCGTTTGGGGGATGGACGGTGAGCTCTCAGATGGGGTAGAGCGGCATCTGACTTCAGCACCATGGGGAGTTCCCCAGACTGGTCTTGGTTCTTGTGTGACATAGGAATGGAGTGGCATCTCCTAACATTTCAACAACATTCTTTAGGGCCAGTAAAGTGACTTCAGAGCCGCCATCTGGGAGCAGGGAAAAACGATGCTGGGTCATTCCTGCACAGAAGCCCAGGGCCTGTGGGAGGGAGAAGTCTGTTGTGGGCTTCACGGCTCTATAGATCAAGCCCACCGCCTCAAGACAAGATGGGAGGAGGCCCGAGAAAGCATCAGTCCACTCCAGGCGGTGGAAATGGCTGCAATCTATAGTCATCTCTATTTACAGACTTCAAAGGGAGATGAGCAGAGACATCCATATCTGGATGCTGGAGCAACTTGAGTGCAGATGAGATCAAAGGCAAAGGAAGGCTTCACGGTCCACCCCTTCCCCAGTCCTTCACATCCATCGATGCTAGGGTGGAGGGGCTCTCCAGGGTGGGAGCAGAGTCTAGCAGAATACGAAAAATCCCCTTCCCTCTCAGCCTTGATTCTCCTGGGTGAGGCTGAGGAGCTCAGAGTCCCTTTCTTCTGGTACATCTGAAGTCACTGTGGCAGGAAATCAAGGGCTTCTGGGAGGAAGTTATGACTTCGCTGGGCTCAGTGTACCCTGAGGTTTATGTCCAGCGATTTGGTGTGGGAGTTGGTTTGTGGCATTTAAGTAGGGAACTCAAGTCTTGGTTCTTAAGTTGTGTCTGTTTGTCCAGAAGCTGCCCTCTGTCCACATGTAGAGATCTCTCTGCTTGGGAGCAGGGCATAAACCAGAGCTCCTTCTTGTGGTAAGTTCTTTATAACCCTTGATGGGACTGAGGTCTGGTTGGGGTCATTGCTTGCTGACCTGCAGCCAACAATAGCTGTTCCTGTTTGGAACTCCTCTCAGCCCTTGGATTCATTTATTTTTGTCTGGGTCTCTGTGGATGGCCAACTCCACAGGGCAAAGCCTTGGAGGAGGCACCGTCCATCTTTTTGGCTATAACCCAGAAAGGTCAGTCTTTAGTGAGTTAACGGAGAATGATTCACCTTCTGATTGCAGATAAAACTCAAGAGAGGGATCAGGTGGGGAGATGGACGGCCAGACTTCTGATTTTGGAAAGGGGGGGTGTTTAAGAGTATAGCTTTTAAAGCCCGGAAGTCAGAGTGGAGACTCAGAAATGAGGTGTAGAAGACTTATGGACAACGTGAAGCCAAAGGTCAGGGTTTTTGTGGTTGACTGTATGGCAAGCACAGGGAAACCCATAGGTTAGGAAGGGCCTGGGAGAGGGAGCAGGGCCAGCTGTTTTCAGATCAGAAAGAGGCAGGAAGTATCAGCCCCAAGATGGCCCCAAAGGAGTCTCCAAACACAGGGCACTCACATGGCTTGTGGGTCTGCAGATTGAAGACTGTGTATAAGTGAGAGAGAGAGAGAGAGAGAGAGAGAGAGAGAGAGAGAGAGAGAGAGAGAGAGAATTTTATCCCAGATCTATAATTGGAAGAGCTGCATGAAGATTGAAGATTCGGGGCCCTGGGTTCTAGTAGGCATTTGTGTGTGTATGATAGGGGAGTCTTTGGGCAGTTCTACCAAAGGTTGGACTAAAGAGCATGTATCAAGGAGCTGTCTCAGAGACACCTGAGAGGCAGAGAAGGCACTTCCAGGAGGGTAGATGTGGTGTTCTGGGGTTTAGGAGAGAAGAGGTGTCTCTGAGTCTTACCCTCCCAACTCTAACTGGAGTGACTAGCCAGAATAGGCCAAGGCTGTTAGCCCTTGCTTCTGCTAGAGGAGGAGGGGCTTCCCGTGGTTCTTGCCTCCTTGACAATTCCGTCACACCAAAGGTCACTCGTGTATGCCTTCATGTGTACCCAGCCACTGGGGCTAGCAGAGATAACCAGCAGCCTCTGTCCAAACTTACCTGGATTTGTCCCCATGCCTTCACCTGGGAAGTGGGGGCTACAATGCAAGGGAGTACTTGCAATTTCCTAAGAGGGGACTCAATGGTTGAGAAGTCATAGGTGGTAGTTTCTGCCCTAGAGGGTGGGTGGAATGCTTAGGTGCCCTGTCTCAGCTGTGGAGGGACTGGTGGTTTGTAATGGGCCCTTCGCAACTAGGGATGACTTAAGATGAGGAGATCTGTGAGTATGTGGGGGTCAGAAGTAAGTGTGCGCGTGTGTGCGTGTGTTAGGAAAACTGGGAATAAAGATTTGATGAATTTGAATCTGTATCTGCAAGCTTGGAACTTTTGTGCCATGCAGACTTGCTGGCTGGGGTGTCTCTGCATGCATCTCTGAAACTGTCCCTGTGTGTTGAATGTCTGCCCCTGCTGCATAGTCCAAGGGCAGTGCGAGTAGTGCTTCTTGGGAAGTGTGTGTGTGTGTGTGTGTGTGTGTGCTTGCGTGCACGCATGTGTGTGGATCTGGGGAGGGAGGGAGCGAGGGTGAGAGCGTGCCCAGTGGCAGGCATGACAAATGATTAATCTATAGAAATCTATATTCTATTCTTCCATGCGTCCACTCCGCCCTTCTCACGCTCCCATGCATCACCTCCGCAAATCCATCACTGACTCCCAGCCAAGGACGGGCGGTGAGGAGCGCGCCTGCCTTATTGATGGACTTGCGGCTGCTTTTTATACATCTGGAATGCGAAGGAGGAAAGCTCCCTCTCATTGGTTTATTCGTCCACTCCATCATTTGTCTAGCATATGGCTCTTGAGCACCTACTGTGCGCTGAATGGTGCTGTGTGCTCAGAGTCAGCTGCCGAACAGGCAACTGCCATCCTCTTGCTTTGAGTGAGGGAGGCACAGCATGTTGGCCATTTTGGTAGAAGGCCAGACAGAAGGTGCCATGGGCTTGTCAGACTAGCAACGGGTGGGAAAATAATGTGGCTGGAGGAGGGGGGGTGAGTCACAAAAGCTGCCAGAAGAGGGAGAAATACCGTAGGGGGGAGGCTAAAATGACAGAACCAAATGGGAAGAAGGGAAGAGGCTTTAAGTGAGGGCCACAGATGTTTAGCTCATCCTTGGTGGCCCAGATCCAGCTGGGGGACAAAGAGGTCAGAGGTCATCACAGCAATTCTAAGGAGGGACAGTGGTGGTTAAGGTTATGAAGGTGGCTCTGGATGAAGATCTGTGGAGAGCCCAGAGGTGCTTTAGAGGTAGAACTCCGGATGTGGTGATGAACTGGATGCTGGGGTGAGCATACCATCCTGACCCTGAGTTTCTGGGCAAGTGACCTTGCTGAGCCTCCGTTTCCATCTCTAACATGGAATGCTGGGTCTGGGTGTAGCTTAATGATAACTCCCTTACAAGCATGAGGTCTATCCAGGACTCCATATCTCAGGTTTTCCCCACAAGAAAGAAAAGCATAAACAAAACAGAATGGCAGTTCTTGGTTCCCAAAGTTGGTGGGAGGCCATTTGGTTTGCTCCCCGTAACTGACCACCCTTCACTGCCTGGGGAATGGACTATGTTCCTCTCTCCTATGGAATGGGCCACCTTCTGATTTATTTTTTAGGCATCTTTGGATAGATCTGGGTTTGAGCTTTGGGGAATGTTCCAGAGCCTTCTACTTCTGCTCCCCGAAGGACACCTGGAGGCGGTCCAGACCCACTCCCTGTTGCACAGAGAGGGAAAGAATGTGCCTGAGGTCACCCAGTGTGTCAACTATTCTCGTTGCTGTTTGAGATCACAGATCATCCTGGATAGACTGACTTTTCAATTCCTTATGTCCTGCTCTGGCCTTCTTAAGGCTCTGGGACCAGCAGACAGCTTATCTAGTTTTGCATGTCATCAGAGCGACAATGCTCACACGGCCAGAGCACATGGTCCTGCGATCTTTTGGGAATAGCCTGCTGGCTTAGGCCCCAAGGAGATTCCTGGGTTGCTAAGTTTTCACTAGTCCTGTGTGGCCAATAGAAAAAACAAAGAGGCAGGTGTTCGCTCTCATCCTAACAACTTCAGGTCTCTGAAGCTTTCTGGATCTATTGCTTCTGCCTTCTCACGGTGCTCCACTCTGCAGAACGTCTTCAGACGCAGGTATCATTGACACGTGTCACCTCCGAAGTTTGTCTTTGTTCCTCCCTGTCCCTTCTGAGTGAGCCTCCTACCAGCCGCGTGAAGTTGTGCAAGGGAGTCTTCTGGGGTGTGAAAGACCCGGTGGCATGGAGGTGGGCAGGAGGACGCCTTGAGGGGCGTTTGCCCAGGGTTTCTGATGCTCTGCCTGCATAGCCAGCCAGCCAAGGAGCACCAAGCTCTTCCAAGATGGAGAAGTGCCAAAGAAGAGGCCCTGAACACTTAGGATTATTTCACATTAAGTGACAGCGGCACAACACGATGGGGGAGACGGTGTGTGTTTCTTTGGCGCGTTCAGTCACAATTCATCATTATCCAATTTTTCCCCCTTGGGTTTTCTCTCGCACACATTTTTTATCCCAATCTGACAGCTAAATGAGGAATCACACTGCCTACGTTATCTGTTTTGTTCAGGAATTAATCCGTCCTTAAACACCAACTGCCAAGTGGTTAGTGCAAGCAGAGACAGGCTGAGTAGGCCCCCAGACAGCTTGGATGGGGTCTGAGGGGCCCTCTGGCTGGTCACTTCCCTGGGGTCCTGGGGTGCAGAGGTTCCTGACATGCCTTGAAATGCAAGAGTGGTGCTTCAGGCGCCTCCATTAGATACTCTGGGCCAGCCCAGAGGGTTCCCCTGCCAAGTTCATGGGGTCCCTGGCTGTGAGGCTGTTCTTCCCCTCCCTCTGCCTCTGGTAACGCAGAAAAGAGAGGCCTGGACTTCTGATTCTGTGGAGGTTAAATATTGGGAGTACTACACCCTCCCAGAACAAGTGTCCTTGTTTTATCAGCTAAGTGGGGCCTATGGACCAAGGGTAAGTCTGGACTACAGTGGCAGTAGTACAGAGGGCACTGGGCTCTTGATGTTTCTAAAAGGGGGCGGGGCTCACGTTTCTTCTCTTTCTCCCTCTTCCTTATTCTCTCTTTTCCCCCTAGTTTACCCTCTGTCTTCTCCTTCCTTCCTTCCCCCCACTTCTTCTCCTCCCCCATTTTTGTTCTCTGCTATATTTATGAACATGCATTGATGACAGACGGGCCTGGCCACTGTCGTCAGTTAGAAATAGACTTCTCCAGACTGTATGACAGGCAGGTGCTCCAACTGCAGGGCAAGCTTCAGGAAGCTGGTGATGGACAGGGCAAAGCTTGGAGTGGGAAGAGAGCCCAGGCAAGGATGCGTGGTCATAGAACCTTGGCTCTGTCTGCTGGTACCCTTGCCCAGAGACAGAGTTATGTGTGACAGGCACCACGCCTGGCTGTGTTCCAACTGGGGATCTAGCACTGACTGCAGATTTGTTGGGCATATCCAGTGTGGACATGTGTGAGGCACAACTCAGTGAAGAGGCAAAGGAGAGAGAGCATGGACCACATCAGGAGTCCCCAGGCTCCACAATGGCGATTGTTGGCTATAACCGAGGCTCCCGAAGTATTACCGTCTGCAGATGTCACCTGGAGCAGCCCCTAGGCAGTACAGGGGACAAGAGAACAACAGTATGACAGGAGAGGTTGCAAGGTAGCCAAACAAAATGTAGTGTGCAAAAATGTAGCCTTGAGGGTCTGACAGAGCTAGGTGACACTACTTCCCATCTGTGAGACACTGGACATTTCAGGTGCTGCCTAATCTAGTCTCAGCGTCTCATGTCAAATTATGTGATTGGGGGGGGGGATTAAATGACAGTGTCGCTAGGGCTGGACACTCCCACAGGGAGATGTGGAGTCGCCAGACCTTCTCTGGCTGTGGCTCCAGTGGCTGCTTGTCCTTGCCTGTCTCTGGCCAGCACAGTGACCTCCATGTTCCATGTCCTCTGCTTCCTTCCAGCTTGCCTAGGTGAGATTCAGAGAAGAAGCAGATGGCATCTGGGGCCGAATGTGATGGCGATTACACTGTGAAAGGGTGATAATTTATTCTGCTCGGCCACAGCTGAGAGTTGGAAGGAGGTATGTCTGACTTCTAGGAGGTGAGACTGGGGGTGGGGTGCCCCCTTTCTGACCTCTAGCAAAGAGCTTGTCCTTGCTCTGCCTCACTGAGAACAGGTTTGCAAGGCTGGGGCTTCCCTGGGCCAGGATCTCTGGAGGAACTGGATGTGGGGAGTGGGTTGGGGCTACAGCCCTGAGAGAGAGCTCGAGGCAGCCAGACCCCACGACTATGTGGAAGACATACAGGCCCACGAATGGGGTTCTCTACCTCCAACTTGACTGGGGGACGGGGACTCCGCCGGCATATGGTCTTCCTCTGCATTCTTCTTGTCTCCCTCATGAGTGGAGCATGACTTCTAATCGGTGGGGAGAAAGATGTGAAACTAATCCCCACTCTAATAAAAACAGTCTCCCGATTAAATATGTATGAACACATATTGATTTGGGGATTAAACAGAAAAGAAAATTGAGCCTGTAATTGAGCCGGGGAACATGTAGAGGGTGAAGCTTGGGTTGCTCATCTTCAAACACACCTGCTGGGGCTGCTGGGAGGGCAAGGGGCTAAGGGTGCCCAGGCCCCTCAGTTGGAAGGACTAGGCCAATGTTGGCATGATGTGGGAGGGGCCTGCGCCTGCTGTGGGAGGGGCCTGTGTCTGCTGTGGGAGGGGTCTGTGTCTGCCGTGGGAGGGGCCTACGTCTGCTGTGGGAGGGGCCTGCGCCTGCTGTGGGAGGGGTCTGCGTCTGCTGTGGGAGGGGTCTGCGTCTGCTCTCTTCCTGAGAACTCTGCACTGGAGGGCTGTGCTGTTCCTATGGTTGTTGGCATCCAGGGTATTTGATGGAGAACAGCTGCTTCAGGAGATGTCCATGCCTTGAGGAGTGCCCCTCGGGGGTCAGGCCCTGTGCTTGGCTGTCTCAGATAGACTATGTACAGCTTTTTAGATTCCCAAGAACGCTGTGACCCGGGTCTGATGGTGTCCCCCATACAGCCTAAAACACAGGCTCGTAGGTACTCCGACCTTGCTCGGCGTTACTGTAATAGTGGACGGTGTTTTTTGAACACCATTTACAGGCAGAATACTTCTCAAATGTGCTGCCTAGCCCAACGTTGACTTTGCAAAGCAGATTTTATCAGGTCCATTTACAGTGGGGAAACTGAGGCTCAGAGCTCGAGATGTGGCCAGTGCAGGACACAGCCCAGTCACAGAGAACCTGACTACTTCTTGCTTTATCCTGGAGAAGAGTGGGATCCTGGTTCCCTATCCCAGCCTCCTGTGTCCCAACAGAATGCCCATATCTTCCAGAACTACCTCCCTTCCTCTGGGTCCTAGCTCCCACATCACAGGCAACTAGTCCCTCCTAACCCACTTAGAATTTACCAGGACTCATTCTCTGTCACCCAGCCCTTGCTCCTTTCTCATTTTTGCTGCTCCCCAGCTGAGGTCCACCTTGCGTCTTCTGGAACCTACCTTCCCCTCAGCTCCCAAATCTTTGATGCTCCCACACTTTGCAATCTACAGAGTATTTTCACCTTTGTCATCTCACTTAAGGTTCACAGTGACCTAACATCCTGGATGATGGGAGAATCTGAGGCACAGACAAGTGGGGTAATTTGGCTCAAATTGCAGAGCCAGTGACTGACAATGCCAGCTATTTCTTCCCAGGTGAGACTGCACCTGTCCCTTTGTGCAGGACCCACAAAAGACACCAAGGCCACGTGATGAAGTGGCCGAGAAGATATAGAGTTGGGTGTAAGCTTTGCATGGCCTTAAATTTGAGTCCATGTGCTTCCCCTAGCTGGCCGTGTAGCTCTCAAGGGGTCTTGTAAACTCTGAGGTATAGTCTCCCTCTGCCCCCATGTTTAGCTTGGATTTCCTTCTGAGGATGAAGCCAGAACCCACACTGTCAGAACCCTAGGACTCAGGGTCGGCCCACATAGCTCATTGTAGAAAGATAAAATTGCCAGGCCAGCTACCCGCTGCTGTGGCCCTGGGAGAGAGGAAGGAGAAAGGCATTGCGCCATGAAATTTTGGACAGGAGTGCCTGGTGAGCGGTGCACAGCTCTTCAAGCCTCACGGGGCATGCTGACAGACTGGTCCCAGGAAGTACCACCTCCTCCCTGTGGTTATTAAAGTAATAATTTAATTCTAATGAAGGTGTGCATGTTCTCTGTGCAGCTGGCGCACCACTTCATTCTGTTCTGTAGATGCAGTAGGCGGGAATCCGGTCTCTGCCTGGTGAAGAGGAGCCATGAGTGGAGGTGGTGATGGAGGCTAGCAGCTGTAGGGCCCAGAGTAACCTGAGCTCTTCTGAGGGTCTCCAGGGCACAGAGGGAACTCAAGTTTTGGAAGCCTAGGGAACAGATGGCCCAGGCTTTTGCCACTAGAGTCCTGTGCTCACCTAGTGACTCCATTGTGACCAGTTGCAGGGATGTCGTGGACTGTACTTCTCTGGGTCTCAGTTTCCGCTTCCATGGAGGGGATAAACCTGACTCTGACTTTCCCAAGATACTATGAAAGAGGATGGCAGGCACATGGACAGACCCTGTGCCTGGGGTGACCTTTCAGCTCAGACAGCCGTTCTCCCTCTTGCTTTCAGCAGCCTCTCTGTGTTCCTACATCCACAACTATTACTCCAGCCCTGGGATCCCGAGTCTAAAGCCAAGGGATGCTTATGATCTAGATCATTCTGGAGAGGGAATCGGAACCGCTCATTCTTGTACAAGTTCTGTCTGGTGTCACGTCTATAAACAACAGGTATTTCTAAGATCTAGTAGGGGTCATTTGGTTTGTCATCCTTGGCTGGGGACTCTTCCTTCTGCAGGGGGCATATCTACAACTATTTGGTTTTCTTCTGTGTTGGCATCTTGACTCATACCAGAGAAGGAAGTGCCTGAAGGGCTGAACCATTTCCTAGTTGAACCCATTGAACTAGCTGAGTCCCACCACTTCCTCTGCTCTAGGTTTTGGGAGGTGTGATGGGCAGAGCTGATTGCCAACTTGGCAAACTCCAGAGTCACCTGAGAGAAAGGCTTCCTTGTGTGCTTCAGAGAGATTACCGCGACTGCATGAAATGATGGGAGACGAGCCATTTTCACTGTGAACAGGACTGTCCCCGGGGTGTGCAGGGGGCCTTGGTTGATGTAAGATGGGGAAGGTCAACTGAACGACAGTAAGCAATCATCCTTCTGTTTCCTGAGTGTGGATGTAATATGACCAGCCAGCTCCCTGCTCCTGCAGCTATGCCTTCCCTACCTCCCACTGTGCTTTCTCCACGGCGGGATGGGCTGACTGCCTCTGGATCTGAGACTAAACAATCCCTTTCTCCCTTAAGTTACTTTCATGAGGATCTTTTATCACAGCAAATTAAGGCAGGAGGTCACCCACGAGGAGTTCTCTGGCTTGGTGTATAGAGGAGTCTGGAGGGCTAGGTGTGGCTTTCCAGATGCTTCCCTCATGGACCATCCTTGGCGGGAGGGCCCAGCCTCTTTCTGGCAGCTCTCTCTTTGCTTAGCCTGTGGTTTCTAGCAAGTAGCATACCTCACTCCCTTGCAGGAATTGTTCAAGTTGAGGACACAGTTTACAGCTGAGGTCCCTTTAGACCTGTGCTGAGCCAGTGACCAAATAGTCCGACCATCACTTCATCTTCTCCCCAGCTCCTGCTCACCCTTCACCCTCCAGCCACATTGGCCATCTTTCTAGTCCTTGAACACACTTCCCTTGTCTGTCCCCACCCTGTCCCCAGCACATAATGTCCTATCTATGTGTCCATCCTTCAGGGGTTTAGCAGGAAGGCAGAATGTGCAGGTGAAAGCTTGAAGAGTCAGGGACCATCTGAGGGCTACAGCGGCTGGTGACAGGGGGGAGCTGTGGGACCTAGGCCTGAGGGACACCGGAGGGAAGGGACTTCAAGAGTCTACTGAAAGCTGGAGCTGCAGCCACAACCAGGACTGGAACCTGGGTGGCAGAGTCTGGAGGGAGCAGGGGCAGAGCGCCTACATCTCTCAGATCCTCTTCTCTGCCTTCTGCTTGGGTCTCCCATGCTAGAGACCAGCTGGCAGGGCAGCTCTGAGGTATGTCCCCCATGACCCAGCCCACACATGGCAGATCAGAGGGCAGAAGAGAGGGGTTGTGATATCAATGGAGGAAACTTAAGGGCCCAGTTGTGTGTTGCGGTTTAAATTCTCCCTGCCTAAAACAGCCTGAGTTATCTGCTGGCTTGGCCGCTTCCTGGCTTTCTGTTCTACTGGACCAGCAGTGCCATCAGGGTGGGACCTTAGTGGCTTGGTCTCTTGCTCTTTCCACTGGCTACAGGGCAAGTCTTCATGAAGCGCCACAGAAAGGAAGAGCCCTTGGCTCTGGATGCAACCCTGCTGTCTCCTGCAGGTGGCTCCCAGAACCACCAAAGTCCTCCCTTGGGCTGAGGTTGGCGGAGGCTGAAGGTGGCAGGCAGTCCAGGACAGGATGGTGCCATACTCGGACCCTCTAAACTGGAGCCTCGTGTTAGGCTTGACAGGAGCCCACTGCAGTGAGGCAGGTGGAAGCCAGGAATTCTAGATGACCCTGTGAGTGGAGATCTGAGTTCTGGGCTCAGTTTGTGAGAGAGAGGAAAGTGGGCAGTAGAGTTTAGGGAATAGATCTGGCAAGGTGGTAGGGACTGTGGGGATGGAGAGTCATATGACCTTCTCCATCAGATCTTTGACGTCCACTGTTGGGGGGCGGGCAGTGCTAGCAGGACTCCTTGGCAGCGTTGGATCCATCCGTTGGTTTTGCTGGGTACACTCAGTCCCGTAAGCCACAACAAGCTCACTAAGCACCTACCATGTAAAGATAACCATGCAAGATGTGGGCCTGTCAACCCGCACACCACCCATATTGATATGAAGCCCAATGGTGGCATGACTTCTGTCCTGAGTCCCACGGACACACTGATGCCAAACCTCCCAGGGGTGCTCTGGACCAGCCTGCTGTGAGCATTCCCTACACTGGTCTGCCAGCACTTGCTTGTGAAAACCACGGCTGGTGGTGTGTGAGGTACTCGCTATGAATGCCAGTGTGTCCTTACTTACGTTATTGTAGGCCTTTCTGGGCATGTGCATCCCTTGGGACCTGAGTCTTCATGCTCTCTAGGACATGGAGCCCACCCTGAAGAAGCGGTTACACTCACTCACTCCACTTGAGATTTCACAAGCCTCCGGGAAGACACTGTCAGGGTTGGCTAATGGCGGAGTGGGGGATGGTGCAGAGGGCAGGAGCTGGAGCAGAAAAGACAGAAGCTAAAGCCCAGTTGCTCTTGGAGCAGAAAGAGCTCCTTGCTAATGATGTATGAAATGAGGAGCATATGCTGGGAGCGATTCGTGCGCAGGAGCTTGGCAAGGATCTCCAGTTCCGGCACTGCAGGCAGTGGCTCCGTGCTCCCAGCTCTGCAGTGCTCCAGAGTGCTCCCAGGACGGCTCCACCTCCTCCTCTGGTCTCTTCCTAGCAGGATATGCTGCATGGACATAGTAGGCATCCACTTCACCTACCTTGGTCTCCTAAAGGATTAGCAGCAGTGAATCAGGGAAGTCAGGCCTGGAGGTTGAGCACAGAGAGGGACATGGATCTTCCCAAGGTCACATGGGGTGGGTGACTTGGGCTCTCCTGACAGCTCTGACAAGCGGATCTTTATTTGCAGTCCCGTGTTTTGGGACAAACTCTGCAACCTTCCTTCATCTCTGTTTCTTCATCTGTATAAAATGGGGGCAGTGGTGTTCATCTATAGAGCTTTGAAATTTGAAAGAAGGCTTAACACAGTGATGTGTGTGCTTAGCTGTGTGTGTGTGTGTGTGTGTGTGTGTGTGTTTGCCTGCACGTGTGCCTTCTGATGAGCCCTTTCTGTAGCCCCACCCCCACATCTCAGTGGTGCCAAAAGAAGGGCATACTCCTTTGTGCCCTCCCTTCCCATGGTGCCACCCTTCAGTTCTGGCTGGGGTCCTGTTGTGTGTTCTTTCTACCCCTGGCTTTGTCTTCCTGCTGCCTCTCCCCTCTGCCCTCCCCTCACTCTGGTTCTCTGGCCTATCTTTTAATCTCTGCATACCTCATGATGCTTTTCTTCCCTGTCCCCCGTAATGGGTTTAGGCACGAGAAGTAATTTACCGGTTCATGGAAATTCCATTCACAGGGTGTTTAGGTCAAATTGTCCTTAGCTTTCTCTTCCCCTCACATCCAAGTCTTGCGGGCACCACCTTCAGAACACATTCGGAAACTAGCTGAGTGATACACATTTGTAATCTCAGTTCTTGGGAGATAGAGGCAGAAGGATTAGGAGTTCAAGGTTATCCTTGGCTTGAGAGTGAGTTCTAGGCCATCTGGCTACACAACAACAACACCAAAAACAGCAACCGCAATAGCAGTAACAACAGCAGCAGCAGCAAAATATAACCAGCCAGAGTCCACAGCCCTCTCAGCTCCACGGCTTGTCTTCTGGTCCAAGCTGCCATCATCTACCTGAGTTGCTGTAATGGCCTCTTAACTTTTCGCGGGTCTCCGTCATCTGCCTCTGCGGTTGGGCTTACACGTGACCTACAGTTATCCCAGAACCACCAGATCCTAGCCTCTATTGTGGTTTGAATGTGAAATGCCCCCTCCTCCCAGATGGTGGCGCTGTTTTGGGAGACTGGGAAACCTTTGGAGTATGGTCTAACAAGCTAGCTGTTGTAGGTCACCAAGGGAAGGCTTTGAAGGGCTATCCCACTCCCTGTCACTGCGATGTGACCAGCCCCTGCAAACTCCTGCTATGGCAAACAGAGGTGCACTAGGCCCTCCTCCCCCGACCTTTCTTGCAATGGTGAACTTTACTATGCTGAGTCAAAAAGACCTTTCCTCCTCTAAACTGCTTCCTTCAGGTATTTGGTCACTGCCACAAGAGAAATGCTGCCTCTGGTGGCTTCTGCTCTTAGAAATGAATCCAAAGTCATTCCTGGTTCTTCTCCACCACCCACCGGCATGTCTATCCCAGCATCGTGGGCAGGCATTGTGCCTTCTGATCCGGCAAGCACTAGGGTGGTTCACTCCCCTGATTCAATCCAGGGTTTGTTCAAATGCCACCTTCCCAAAGAAGATTCTAGATGCTTCAAGCTGAGCTCAGCACTCCCTGATTCACCTTTCGAAGTCTTTCTGCTTTAGTTTTTGAATGCTCAATAAGCATTTGTGTGTGTGTGTGTGTGTGTGTGTGCGCGCGCGCGTTCGTGCATGTGTGTGTGCATGCACGTGTGTGCATGTATGTGTGCATGCATGTGTGTGTGCGTGTATGTGTGCATGCATGTGTGTGTGATGAGTGCATGTATAGACATCAGGTGTCTTGATCACATTCTACCCTCTCTGTTAAGGCAGGGGCTCTCATTTGATCAAAGCTTGCCAATTCCCATAGTTGGCTTGCTCCTGGGATCCCCCATTTCCACCTCTTTTAAAATTTTAAATCATTTCTTTACTTTTAATTTTCTTCATTTTATTTTTGTTTTATATTTATGGGTGTTTCGCCTACATGTTTATCTGTACACTATGTTGTGTGCGGCACTGGTATAGGCTAGATGAGGGAATCGGAATTCCTTGATCTGGAGTTCTAGAAGGTTGTGAGCCACCATGTGGGTTCTGGGAATTGAACCCGGGTCCTCTGGAAGCGCAGCCAGTGCCCTGAACCACTGAGTCTCCACTTCTTGAGTGTTGGGATTACAGGTAGTGCCACACCTATCTGGCTTGTACACGGTCCTCGCTTTGTGCAGTAAGTGTTTTACCCAGCGACCCATCTCCTCAGCCCCCTCAACAGATAGGTTTCACACACAGATGAGTGAGCCCAGGTGCTGTGCCAGGAGGCAGAGGCCCCCAAAGCTTTACAGCTAGTCCTGTGCAGGCGAGGGCTTCTGACTAGTTCATTTCCACTGCAAAATGGGTAACAGGGAACTTAAGCAGGGGTCCCAGAGACAAGAAAAAGTAAGGAGGCAAGATGTCTGGGAAGGCTTCCTTAGGAGGAGGAAGGGCAGGGAGGCGCTCCATTGGTCAGTAGGTGAAGAGACAGGCACTCAAAGGCAAGGAGAGAATAACAGAAACTCAGTGCTTCCATGTCAGAGGTCAATGGGACAGGAACTGGAGGGGAACCTTGCCTGGAAGCCCCCAAGGGACTTGGTGTACCTCTAGACCAACCTTGGTGCCAGCATCGTGCTGGCTGCATGATGCTCTGTGAGTGCCCTGGAGCAGGAGGCTGATGGGCCCCGTCTCACCTGTTTGTCCAGTGTTCTTGAGCAAGTGCCATGGCCGCCTTACCTGCTGCTGTAGGGACCTGTGATACTACCACTCCAGGGCTCTGGGAACATAGCCTGGATGGTGCCAGCTTGGTCCTGGAGGCCACGGTGGCTGCTAATGAAGGATAGGGATTTCGGGAGACATACAGAAATAACCTTTCTGGGCCTATTAAGAGCACGCTGTGGGTGAAGGGGCTTGCCGAGAAAGCCTGGAGACCTGATTCCAGGAAGTTGACCTCTGACCTCCACATTCATGCCATAGCCCCTCTCTCTCTCTCTCTCTCTCTCTCTCTCTCTCTCTCTCTCTCTCTCTCTCTCTCTTCTCTCCTCTCTCCTCTCTCTCTCTCTCTCTCCTCTCTCTCTGTCTCTCACACACACACACACACACACACATACAGACAAGTTTTAAAAATCCAAAAAAGAAATGCCCCCCCCCCCAGGACTCCCAGTGACCTCTGATAGGCCTGTGGCTTCCTTACCTGTATTTAGCATCAAAACCCCAAACAACTCCCCATCCGCTCCAATCCCCTTTTTATTCTTTCTCTGTGACCTGCCAAGCCAGTGTATCCCCAAGTGGACAGCCTGCTTCGGACTCAATTTCTGTCCCCTGGCAACACCGTGACGCCTGCCGTGAAACAAGATGCTTGTGTCTCACAAGGCTCGGTCGTAAAGAATGGTGACAACGAGCCCGGAGTCGTAGGTCATGTTGAGATTCTCATATTCGCGCTCTCTTCTTATTACACTGTGATGGATGGAGAGGGGATTTCATCATGGTCTCATTCCTGCTTTAAAGCGCTAATTCAGGCCCGAGTCCCCCCCTGCGTTTTGCCTCTCTGCATCCCGTCAAGGGCTGATGGCGTGAGGATTTGAGTGCGCAGCTGTGGAGAGGGCTGGGGAGTGGGGAGAAGCATTAGCAAACAGGGCTGTTAAGAGAACAGTCCCATCCAGTCATTTACGTGATGAAAGCCCTTTGTCACCTGGTGGTGGGGCCTGGGGCTCCTGGAGTAAAATAACAAACAAAAAATGCAACTGTAAGAACATCTTACACCCAGTATGGTGCTTTTAATTTTTCAGCGTGATTGATTCAAATTTTTAAATAAATTATTTATTTGTGCGTGGCGTGGTGTGTGTGTGTGTGTGTGTGTGTGTGTGTGTGTGTGTGTGTACAAATGCCACAGTATCATACCCATGTGGATGTGGGAAGCAAGGTTGTGGAATCAGTTCTCTCTCTGCCACATGGGTTCTAGGGACAAAATTCAAGTCATCCTTGTCAGACATCGTGACAGGCGCCTTTACCCACTGAGCCATCTTGCCAGCCTAGCACACCTGGTTTTCACACCATGGTTTTGGGGTTTGAACTCAGGTCCCCATGTTTACACAGCGAGGGCTTTTCCAGCTGATCTGTGCTCAGACCCACACACAATTTTTTTAAAAATGTTTTTATCTTAATCCTCAGTAGGTCTGTGAGATAGGGAGCATGTTATTCCTGTTCTATCGATGAGGAAACAGACTCAGCAAAGGGAAGTGATGTCAAGCGGTTCCTGTCAGCCTAGACGGTACAGCCAGATCTCCAAGACTGTTGCTGCTGAATGCTTGTCCCACCCAAGTCCCCAGAGGTCAAACACTTTGAGTAGCAAGGCTTTGATGTCATTTGTGGATGTCAAAGGCATTGAGGTCAATGATTTCATCTGTCCACAGCCCATCATGCCAGGCACCGCACCCAGGAAGAGTGACCACAGACCATGCTCAGGGACCTTATCATAAGTACAGGTAAGTCAGGGCCATTTGTAGACTTGGTGGCTTCCTGCCTGTTCGTGTTGTCTTTTAGATAGGTGATCATTATAGGATCCAGGCTGGCTGGGAAGTCACTGTGTGAACCCAGCCTTGTCTGGAACTCACAGAAAAGGCCTCAGCCTCTGGACTGCTGGGATTCTAAGCCCACCTGTGGCTTCCTGCATCCTTCCTACCTGACCACACCCCTCTTACTCCTCCGGCAGGGGAAGGATTCTAGGACGTTCATAGCCCCCCACCCCGCTTCTGTGTCATGGGCTCCCCTCCGTTCTCCCTACCCACTTCTCTGTCCTTCATGGAGGCCACCCCATCCCTGGGTTGAGTCTGTGGAAGTCTCACTGCAGTCCTGCGTACAAATCCATGTGAGTGCCTGGCTCCTAGCTCTCTTCCCAGAATGCTCCTTGTCCTTTTTCCTGACCCTTGCAGTTTGGATTCTGGTGGGTTGGAGATATATCCTACAAGGCAAAAGAGGGCCCGGAGCTATGCAAGAACTGGAGGGAGCTCTTCAAATCAGGAAACAAAGTTGTTGCAGGGATACAGAAACCCTGGGCCTGTGTTTAGCTGTTTCTGGCAGCCAGGAAGGGATAATGTGTGGCAGCAGTTAGTAGGTGCATTTTTTATTCATGAGTGCATGCCATTTGCCAAGCTTTAGAGCCACGGGGAAGAGCACAGTCAGTGTGCCGCCCATTACCCTAGAGTTCACAGTGACGTGAAAGAGAAAAATAAGTAAACAAAAACGCCAGCTCCTTGCCAAGTGTTTCAGCATCTGGGCACCCCCATATCCTCGCTGCCACCCACTCTTAAGACACCTGAAGAAACCGAGGCTCTAAGATTTTCTGTGATTTTGCTAAAGGTTGCAAGCCACTCCAGATGGAGCCTGAACTTGAGGCCGGGTCTTCTGCTCTCAAGGTCATTGCTCCCTGTCCCTTCCAGGGACACCAGTGTTTTCCTGAAGCAGCTCTTTCTGGGACTGTTTGGATGTTTCCTATATTTTGAACCCCAGCGTGGAAGTCACACCGCTAAGTCACTCCTGCCACCTGTAGCCACTCCCTGCCAGTGTGGGGCCTGTAGTGGGAGTTCCATGAATGGTAACTAAGTCTGTGGATGGTCCGCCCAAGGTCAGTGTGCAGGACCCCGGCTGACAAGCCCTGTGTTGGGTCACCTGTCTTCCAGCCGGCTCCAGCGTGCTCTTTTCCCTCTCAATAGCTTCCCCTCTGTGGCCTCCTTCTCAGACTCTCTGTTTCTCTCCCTCTTTGGGGAGAATCAAAATGACTGGACTTGGCATTATCTGCTGGTTTCCATGGTAATAAAATCTGTTTCCGATAATGGCCCCTTCCCTGGCTGTGGTTAGTTTTGGTAATTTTAGCAACACTGTTGCATAGGCCACCTGCATTTCAATGCGACGCAGGCTGGATGCAGCAGCAGCAGCTTTCAGGTTGAATAGAAATAAGGAAAAGTGCTCGCTCTCAGGTTTCTAGGCTGGCTACAGGCTGGAAAGGAAAAGCGAAAGTTACGTAAACCCCCACAGGCTTGGGTATGTGCTCAGCTTAACACAGCCCTTCAGCCTCCCACTTAAAACCCTTTTCACGACCTCGTGCCTCTCCAGGAGACCACATTCATCTTCTTCTGGGTTTAGCCCTTCTGCCATTTAGCCCCCATCATCTGTCCTGTCTTCTCTCTGGTCCTCTCGATGGCCTTTCTTAAGATTCTCATCTACCCAGCATGTTTTCCCTATTCTGATGCCTGAGAGTGCCCCCTAGGTCTTTAAGAATCCATCTTCAAAAATCCTGCATCCCTGGTTTCTACCCCTTCGTTCTTCATTTCCCTCTAGCCTGGTCGTGTGTATCTCATTGCACTGGTGTTTTTATTCATCTGTCTTTCTCTTCCATATCACAGTGAACTCTTGGATAACAGGGACACCAACTGTGTTCTTCTTCATGACTCCTGGGCCTGGCATATAACACGTACTCATGAATTAAAAAATATTATACATAAGAGTAGCTGCTTCGAGTTCCTCTCTGCGTGTGCCATCTCTTCACTGCTCCTCAGTCTTCTGTCAGGGTGTCATGACTACTGCTCCTAGGTGACAGACAAGCACTCTGAGGCTCAGAGTGGTCAGGATGCTGGCCCTAGGAGACAGAGCTGGCCTAGGAGTAGATGGCAACTCAACAACAGTGCAGACGAATGGATTCAGGGGACAGATTGGAAGGCTCGCATCTGCTCACAGTTTCCTTTTGGCTCTAGGAGAACACTTTCTTGGAAATCTTTAGGGGAAGTGACGAGGATTTTGGCTGCAGGCAAAAGCCCTTCTTTTTCCACTGGTACAGCTAAGAGAATGGAAGGGCCAAGGGCATAGGTGTGAGTGGCTTCCACACACAAGGGTGCTGAGGTGGCGATCTTCTAGGGACAGTGTCTAGCCAGAAAATGGGCCAATGGACCATCGAGCTGTCATGGCACCTTGAGAGGTCTGTAGAGTTACACTGTGGGCCCAGCACTGAACCGATAAGTCCAACAAACACTATCATGACGCTCAAGAAGGCCAGGAGGTAAGGGCCGGGGAAGGGCTAGGGAGGAGCCACTTAGCCCCTGTGGCAGATAGTACCTTGGCTTATATTCAGTCTCCTGCAGAACTGGCTCTGGCCATGGCTCTGAACTTGGAGCTAAAACACTTCTGATGAGGTGCTTAGGTAACCCGGATTAGGGTATGCTACCATTAGCCTGTTCTGGGTGAGGGCTGCCTGTGCTGGATGAGGGTATGCTAGTGTTAGCCTGTGTTGGGCAAGGGTGTGCTAGTGTTAGCCTGTGCTGGATGAGGGTGTGCTAGTATTAGCTTGTGCTGGGTGAGGGTATGCTAGTGTTAGCCTGTGATAGGTGAGGGTGTGCTAGTGTTAGCCTGTGCTGTGTGAGGGTAGCCTGTGCTGGGTGATGTCATGCTAATGTTAGCCTGTGCTGGGTGAGGGTATGCTAGCATTGGGTAAGCAAGTCACCCCCACCTTTTCTCCTGGACTCATAGGATGGTGGTAAGATTGAACACATAGCTAAGCAGAACCCTCAGCTTCCCATCTGGTTGTGTCAGTGGGACAGGGCCTGTTGGGCCTTTCCATGGGCTTCCCCCTCCTCCAGTTGTCTCAGTGAACTCTGGGATAACAGGGACATTGACTGTGTTTTCCATAGCTTCCAGGCCTGACATATAAAAAGAACTCATGAAGAAAAAAACACACCTAAGAGGAGCTGCCATGAATTTTGGTTTTGTGAGGGTGAGGTTGGAGCCAGACTTGGTTTCCCAACCTATCCGAGGCATTCGGTACTATAAGGGGTATGTGTATGTGTGCACATGTGTACGGCTTCATGATCCTCTCTTTCACTACACGTGAGACTGGATAAACTGTCCCCAGAGGCTGGCAGGGAGCATCACAGGGGTGGGGGTAGTTATTAATAACAGCCAACACACATACAGCTTTTCACCCCCAATATGCAGTGGCACTTGTATTTTGTAGTTTACAAACTGATGCTTAATAGAAAAACAGTCATAGAAGCTGGGTGGTTACATTTTATAAGAACTCATGGGTGCTCTGGGATTGGCACATTCTACAGTGATAGGGTGGGGGGGGTGGAGTGACTGCTCCCAGCCTCCCAGGAGGCTGGCATGACTTGTATGGTCCTTGGAGCAGCTATAGGTGCCTGGGCTGAAGGATGAGCCTCAGCTAGGTTTCGGAACCACAGGCCTGGGGCTCCACTCTGGCGCCCAACGTGGGGCATAAAGCTAACCATGAGGGAGCCGGGTGGGAAGTGGCCCACTGCTCATATCACTACACCACTCTTAGCTGGGCTATGTCCTGACTGTATGGTCTGGAGAAGAGGCTAACCCTGATGCTGTCATCCCTGCCCCGTGGAGATGGGGCTGTGCTTTATTCAGGTAGGGAGCACACATTTCACGCTGGGTCTCCAGCAGGCCAGCTGCCTTGCCCACAGGATGAGAAATGGCTCAATGCTTTCCAAATGTAAAGATCTCCCCAAGGGCAAGGGTGTTCAAAAATGTATGTTCTAGAAGGAATGACCTACTTTCCCTCAACAAGGGGGTCCTGCTCAGGGGTGTGTCAGAGCCACATTCTGTTCTAGAATCTCCCCTCTTCTGCAGGTGACCTCTTTTCTGGCTGTGCCATGTACATAGCACGGTCTGAACTATCTAGTGTGAATGATCCAGTGTGAACTATCCAGTGTGAACTATCCAGTGGTGATATGTGAGCTTGGAGATTGGGCCATGGTGGAAGCAGCCTCTGGCTGCCATAGCCAGAGGAGATTTCTCAGATTCAAATTTAGAAGTATGTCTAACTCTGGCACTAATAGGAGATGCACTGAGTCTCTTTGCTCTACTCCCAGTTTCCAGAAAGCGAAACCAAGGGGCTTGGAAAGCAGAGATAAGCCTAGAGCATCTGGCTTGTAACATGTGAAGGAGCTGCTTCTGCTCCACTTAAGATCTGGAGCAGGCGCTGACTCCATGTGGGCGAGACCCTTAGATCAGTCCAAGGACGAAGTCTTGCCTTCCCCCTGTGAGTACAGAATCTCCGCTGAGCAGAGCCTCTGATGTGGTCTCTCAAGTCTTCTCCCAGAGTAGGACCCCCTTCATACACACACACACACACACACACACACACACACACA
>NC_022016.1:59265924-59317287 GCF_000317375.1 Microtus ochrogaster | reverse complement strand
CACACACACACACACACACACACACACACACACACACACACACAAAACATGGCGGTCAGAGTTGGGAGGGCTTAGTGTCCTCTGAGACTCCTCACGTCTCTACAATTTCCTAAGCCGATCTTCCTGAAAGGACCGGGACTTCCTAATTCCTCTTCCTGTCAGGCAATAACTGTCTTGTTTAAACTGTTTCCAGGATTAGTCAAACAATTGGAGATCACAGCCAACAGCCGCCCTGTTCTCTCATTACTGGGTGCCTATAATTAATATTTATAAACCAAGAGGGTGCTTGTCTTTTTTTCTTTTTTGCGCTGAAAAGGAATTCAGGCTTTGCGGCTGGTGGCTGCAAACATACAGCCTCTTGTTACCCATCATGGAAAAAGAGTGTGCTGTCTTCAACAGACGTACTCATCATGGTAGCTGGCAGAGAACATCCCGGCTGTGTGGGGAGGACAGTGGACAGAAACCTCAAGGGAAGCCCTGAGGGATGATGGGAGGGGGAACGGGCTGGGGGAAGAGGGGCAATCAGAGAGGTATTGACACATGGAAAGGAAGAAATGGATGAGAGGAAGATTACAGCAAGCAAGAGAAACAGGGGTTCATTTAGCCAGAGATGAGGAGAAAGAAGTGGGGAGGGGGACGGAAGAGAGGGGGTGGAGGGGGGAAGGAGGGTGGACACAGATTGCAAAGTAACAGAGGAAGAAGTGGCTGGCAGGGGACACAGGTGATCAGGGTCCTTTTTTACCCACCTAGCATGAAGTTCTTTGTCTGTTCCTGGTCTGGAACCCGGTTGTTATACCAAATACTCACCCAGCATAGATCCCGACATAAGTGTCCCCAGACTGAGACTTGACATCCATCAGATATCCTCCCTGGACTTTAGAAGGTGTCCCTGCCTTGTGGTATGCAAGGAAAGATGACTATGGTTCTTGTGCTTTTCCCTGTGACAAGCAGGGGGCAGTAGAGTGTGCCCTGGGTAGAGGTTGGGAAATTTCTCTTCAGCTCTGCCACTACATTGAGCAAGACTCTTTCCTTTCACGTGCCTCAGTTTCTGCAGGTTAGGGGAGAGGTGATGTTGAGTTTCTCTCTAGCTCTAGAACTCCACGTCTTCAGATCCCGGCTCCTTCCGCCTGTCATCCTGCTCAGGTGGGCTGTGGGGGCAGGCAGGCCTGGCAAGGACAGCCACTTCCAAAGGCCACCAGAGGCGCTCAGATTTGCACATCAGAACTGGAGGAGGGCTTTTAGCTGCTCATGCCCCCAGGCCTTGGTGAGGAAGCTAGGGAAGAGGGAGTACTGCAGAGAGGTGGCCTTGAAGGTGGGGCTCTTGGGAGCTGTGAGCTTGACCCTGTGAAAGTGACTGCCGCTTGGTTATTTATGAGGGCAGAGCATGTGGGGAGGAGAAGCAGAGTTCTGGGGGGAAGGGAGGTGGACAAGAGGGGTAGAGAGGTAAGACAGGAATGGGGGGTTAGGAGAAATATGGTTAAAGAAAAGTCCAAGGCATGAAAGGAGGTATTAAAGCCAGGCCAGAGTTCCCGTTTAGTTTAGAGAAACACACATCTGATAAACTGAACCCCGAAGTCAGTGTCTAAAACAGCTGCCTTTATTTGCACATCTCTGCCGGGCAACAGTGAGAGTTCTCTTCCCCCATCTCCACTTATTTCTCTTGTCCATCCTCTGCCTCCTGAAACCAGTGGGTTAGCCTGGACAGGTTCTTCTTAAGGCCCAGGCAGAGGCCTAAGAGAGCAAGCAGGGCCACACCGGGTTTCCTGCAGTCCCTAGACTGGAGTTGGCATACCTCGCTCTGTGGCCTGAGCTAGTAACAGGGCCCCAATAAAATTAAGAGAGAGTGTGTATGTGCTGGGAAGGGGTCAAAGGATTCACACAGCTACAGCAAGGAGGCACTGTGGATTTTGTGACGGAGGGGCAGAAAAACAGGAAGAGGCTAGGCACTAAGGCCAATGTATAGTTTACCCATAGCACCTGACATATGACAGGAACTGTGCCCAGAGAGAGGGCTTCCAGGAACCAGGACAGACATGGCACTGCCCTCCTGGCGCTTAACATAAAAACACATAGACTGTGAAGTTGACAAAAGAAAGCCTAGGGGGTGTGACGGGAGGAGCAGATTTGCTGTTGGGCTTAGATCAGAAACTAGGGTGAGCACATTAGGGAGAGGGGAGGGAGCGCTGGGCGGCGGTGCTGTGGTTGGTACCCAGCCATGATCTCTAAGCCTTTGCTGCTCACATCTGATCTCATTACTTGTTTCTGCTACACCACACGGCACTGATGTGGCTGGAGTGTTTGAGGACTCAAGTTCCAGCTCGGAGAGTCCCAAGGGACTGGACTCCACCTCCCATGCCAGTGTACCAGTCGAAGAAATGAGTAATCGTGATAAACAGAAAAAGGAGATTGTGTGTGTGTGTGTGTGTGTGTGTGTGTGCGCGCACGTGTGTGTGCTGGGAGCAGATGAAGGTGTCCACTGAACCCCCAAGTTCATCTGTAGAGCACTGACACAAACTGTAGGTGTAGAAAAGGAAGAGCGAGGGCAAGAGGAAGGCAGAATGAAGCAGACCCAGCTCAGGTAAGGTCTGGTTGGTCACTGTCTCAGTCCTGGTTCTGCAAGGTGGTCTAAGAAGCCTTTGTTGTTCAGGGGACAGTCTAGCTCTCGTGATTTCTCCTGCTCCAGGGTGCATGGGAGATGGTCGCTGTGGGGGCGGGGCTGGGGTATGTGCTCTGTATTGCTGGACGCTGGTCTTCCTGGAATCCATGGTGAGTGCAGCTTAGGGACAATGACAAGGGACCTCTAGATACCTTTGTGGGTCTGGATCAGAACATCAGGGTTCACTTGTTTGTTTTGTGTGTGTGTTCATCTCTGTGCAAGTTCAACTCATGTGCATGTATGAGGTGGCCGGGGACAACCTTGGATGTCATCCCTAGGCAGTGTCCACATAATTTTTCGGCAGGGTATCTAAATGGGCTGAAACCTGCCATGGAGGCTAGGTTGGCAAGCAAGTTCAGGGACCTACCTTATCTGCCTCCCCCAGTGCTGGGATTCCAAAGGCATACCACCACACCCTGCTTTTTCTGGGGATTAAACATTTTCAACCGCATGGACCAGCACTTTGTATAAGCCTCAGTTGCTCTCATCTTTGAGTGTTCAGCCTTGAAGAGGGACGAGAGAAGCCAGGCATCACATGCTTCCACTGACACACGTCAAGTGGCCAACAGGCCAACGCAGGGCCCAGCAGGTGACCCAAAGCAAAGGAGACAGAAGCAGAATACCATGTCATCCTGCTTTTGTTGCCCAGTGAGCCTAAGTGAGGAGTCAATGTGTTTATTTTATAGCAAAAATGGCAGTTAAGTGCCTGTGATAGGGCTTAGTGTGGGAACCCAGAGGGACCCGAGGACCCTGTATCTCTTCCCACATTGCCACACCGCTTCTGTAGCTAAGTGGACAGTGAACTCTCAGAGTGTTAACTGCCTCTCCACCTCCGTCACTGGATCTGCCTGGACGTCACAGAAGAGGATCTTCCACAGTTTGTCAAGACTTTGAAGCCATTGGTATGCTCTGGGGGTGACACCACGCTCTGCCCAGTGATGGAGGAAGGTCATTGGTTAATTAAATAAAGAAGCTGCTTGCCCTGATAGGTTAAAACATAGGTGGGAGGAGTAAACAGAACAGAATGCTGGGAGGAAGAGGAAGTGAGGTCAGACTCGACAGCTCTCCTCTCGGGGGGGCAGAGGCCTCAGAGTGACACGATGCTCCACTCTTGCGGGCAGAGGCGAGAGCTCTGCTCTCTGAGGCACATGCGATGAAGCTCCGACCCAGGATGGACGTAGGCTAGAATCTCCCTGGTAAGCCACCTTGTGGGCTACAGCAGATTATTAGAGATGGGCTAGTCCAGGTGCGAGAGTTAGCCTAAAAGAGGCTAGATAGAAATGGGCCAAGCAGTGCTTAAAAGAATACAGTGTCCGTGTAATTATTTCGGGTAAAGCTAGCCTTGCGGGCAGCGGGGTGCTTGGGAGGCATCCCCGCCGCACCTATTACAACAGCCCAGGGGGGGGTCTCTTCACCTTTTCTCAGCCATAGGCTTGTCCATTCCATCCTTTGTAGTCCGACTTGGTGACAGGCAGGACTGTTTGGGAGAAGGAGAAAGGTGAGGTTCACTTAGAGACTAGAGAAACCTGCCAAATCCTCCAACAGGCTCTGGTTGGTGGAGCTTGCCATTTGTCTCCAAGTCTCCATTAACACAGTGAGTGGGGTGGAGCCAAGTGGTCCAGTACATACTACGCCTCCATGGTTTGTTGATTGAACCATAGATGGTTTTGTGAAGGCTTCTGAGACTGAAATCTGGTCCTCTCTCCTGGTACTGGAACCACTGGGAAGCTTTGAAGACCCTCCAGTCAGGCGTCCACTGCAGACAAGGGAAGCCCGTGCCCTGGGCAGCATCCCAAGTGTGAGACCTTTGCAGCAAGTGCACTGAACAGAGCCACTTCCTCTCACAAGTGTCTGGGAAGGCGTTCAAGGCTGAGAAAACTGTGCCGGGAGACGTCGAGTGTGCAAGGGCAGGTTTCTGTTAGGCCAGTGGTTTCATCTGTGGAACCTTGGTTTCTGTCAGGCTCAACAGTCTCAGTGATGTAAAAAATGTTGACTATTTTTCTGATTCTAAAATCTGTATATACCAGGCAGAGCATCCATGAAACAAAGACGACACTCCCCACTGTCTTACCTTGGGGAGAGCCGGAAGTTTCAGCACAGCACTTTCTGCTCTTTTTTATTTTTAAAGTCACTATCCAAGCATTGTAGTAAATGCAGGTTCTCACTCTAGTAACATTGGCCAAAGCAAATTTGGGGTACTAGTCACAAGCATTGCCTCTACTTTTTAGTATAATGGGGATTTTAAATATAATTTTTACATTTGTTGTGTTTATATGCAGGTGTGTGTATGCGTGCAGGTATGTATGTGTGCAAGTGGGTGTGCAGGTGTGCGTGTGCAGGTGTGCGTGTGCAGGTGTGCGTGTGCAGGTGTGTGTGTGCAGGTATGCATGTGCAGGTGTGTGTGTGTGCAGGTGTGCTTGTGCAGGTGTGTGTGTAGTTATGTGTGTGCTGAGGTGAGCATGTGGAGGTCAGAGGATAACTTGCAGGAAAAGGTTCTCTCTCTTCCACCCTGAGGGTCCTGGAGGTGAGCTCAGGATATCAGACTTGGCCGTAAGCATCTTCATCCACCGAGTCATATTGCTGGCTTGAGCGTTGAATTTTTAAATGACAATTTAGTTTTGAAGGTATGTTTGTATTATAATATCATAACTCCTCTTTCCATCTTCATACTGGGGATTGGGTGTTTGAGACCAGCCTGGGATATATAGCAAGACTCTGTCTTCCCCCAAAAGGAAAAGAAAAGAGTAGGGAGAAAGGCAGATGCCAAGAAGACCAAGAAGATGTGCTTTGCAAGAAAAGCTGCACAGCTGGCTAGCACACATGATGGAGCTCTGCCCTGTAGCATTGGACTGCTCCTCCAGAAAAGCTCATCAGAACCCAGTGACTTCTCTGTGCGCCGGATGGTGAAATTCAAAAGGCCAGCATTATTAAGTGTTGACAGAGCCGTGGAGCCCTGGGACTGCTCATCTGTCGCAGGTGGAGTTGAAAGTAGCATAGCCATTTTGGAAATTGGTTTCTACTAAGATTAAGCGTGCCGGCAGTTGACGGAGTGACTTCGTACCAGCGTACTTACCCAGGAGAGAGTGTGTGGCTATGAGAGGAGACTTGTTTATGTTTTGTTCATCTGAGCCCAGGCTGGAGGTGCCCAGACTGCCCATCAGTGTGTAAGTAAAGAAAGTGTGGTCTGTCCGTAGGATGGAAGAGCAGATGCCAGGGAAGAAGGAGCTGGAGTAAGCCTGAGGGCGAATCGTGTTGAGTATTTGCTATGCTATGTGATCGGCTTAGAGGGAGTTCAGCACAAACCCATGGTCATTAAGAACAGAATTGCGGTTATCTCTGGGACAGACACAGGCTGGAAAACAGAGAGAAAACTACATTGCAAACGAGAGCAGATATATCCTGTAAGCTACAGTGTGCACAGATTATGTTTCGATTTTAAAAAGCGGGGTGGGATTTCGAGGCTGTCTAAAAGTTTTCCTGCTGGGGATTCTGAAAATGCCAGAATCCAAACCTCTGACTGTAGACACTCATATCTGAGGTGACCACACTGAAGAATGTGGACCGAGCATCTCTGTGACCTGGGTTAGAAGCAGGAAGTATTAACAAGGTTGCCCCCATCCCGCTCCAGGGAGCCACCTTGAAGGCACCAGTGCTCAGGTACCTGAAGTCACCTTTGTACCTAAAGTCACTGGGGACACTTGGATAGGGCCACCTGAGGCATCCTCTTCTTTTCTTGACTCCTAGAAATAAAAACAAAGGGAAGGAATGCTGGGGACAAGCACCAGGTTGCCCTGCAGGGAGTGTCTGTCAACTTCCACTCAGCAGGGGGATGCCAGTGTCACCAAATCCTTGGCAGAATTGAGTACTAGGGTTTTGGGAGGCACTTAGCTTGCCTTTGACCTCGCCTGCAGAAGTTGTCAGGCTTGCCTGGTCTGTACCAGTGAGAAGGCTGGGCGAAACCATGCTGGTAGCCCCGCCCCCTCCCCGCGCCCGAATCACTTATTTCTAAATCTGGTTTGTCTCACTTAGCATGCTCTTCAGCTCCATCCATTTTCCTACAGAATGATGTGATTTCTTTCTTCTTTATGGCTGAATAGAACTCCGTTGTGAATAGGTGGCACATTTCCTTTCTCCGTTCGTTTATAGATGGGCGTCTGGGCTGCTTTTATGATTCAGCGCCTGGCGAAGCAATAAACAGGGCGGTGCGGGCATCCCTGTGAGCATGCATTTCCCAGCCTTGTTCTAATTTCATCAACAAACAGCCCCGTGGTTGTTGATCTCGAGGTTTCTTTGACTACAGGCGAGGTTGCGCCCTCCTGTGTCAGTTTCCTGGCCGTTTCTGCCTCCATTTCTTGGAGCTCTCAATTAGGGTTCTGTCTGGTTCCCCTACCCCCAGGGTCCTAACACACGGCCCCTTGAGACCCAGAACTGAGAACTGCCTGTTGCTTGGTGGAGCTGAGGTCACCGTTGCCTCGCAGGTCCTCAGCCATAAGATCACAGTGCGCATGGAAGTGTTTGGTTGTTGATGTAGCACTTGGCATTTTTTGTCTCCAAGAGCTTTCCCTGGAAGCTGTGTCAGCCGGCAATTAGCTCCCTCAATCAGGAAAGCAGCTCGCGTGAGCAGAGGCGCATCTCGGGGCTGATTGCCGCAAGCTGGGGAGCGGCTGCGAGCAACTCTGCTCCGTCTCTTTCTGGGTCTCTTTTCCTTTTTCCATTTTAAATAACTGCTTGATTGTAAAGAGGGATGATTCACGACTCGAGATGTCTTCAGTAACTTTGTGGGGAGGTTAAGAGCGAAGAACCATCTCCCCCTCCTCTCTTTCCCTTCACAGAGACCAGAATCCCACTTGTGCCACTTGCTCCCTCGGGAGGGGGAGAGGGAAGAATGCAGATCAGGCGGAGGGGAGGGGGAGGGGAGGTTTTCATTGCCAACAAAAAACAGGTGGCTTTCCCTTTTATACTGGACCCGACTCTTGACCCTCACCTTGGTGCTGGGAACACACTTTGTAGCTCTAAATCACCCCTATTCCCACCTGGCTCCTGTTGCTTACCTCCTGGTCAAAAGGTACTTCCTTATGTCTAACTGAGAGTTCCCAGTGCACCTCATTTTAACCTAACCCAGCTCTCTCAGAAGCTCTCTTCACCAGGGTATTCCAGTCTTCTTTGTCTCCCCCTCCCTCCTTCTCCCTCCCCCTCCCTCCTTCTCCCTCCCTCCCTCCTCCCTTCACTTCTTTCCTCCTCTTTTTCCAACAAATATTCTGAACCTAAGGCTGGGAGAACAAACATCAAGAAAGCTAGATCTGGCCCCTGCTCTTAGGCAGATTACTCTGGGCTGAGGCTCAGCAAAATCATACTGATCTGTTTCCCAGGTAGAGAGGCCAATAGTGTTCAAAAGGAGAGCCAGGCACCGGGGTGTAAGCTGTCATCCCAGCCAGCTGAGAGGCTGAGACAGGAGGATGAACAGGTCAAAGCCTGCCCAGACAGTCTCAAGAGAACCCTGTCTTAGACCTGAAAAGAAAGAAAAGCTGAACAGAAGAACTGGGGTAGTCACTCAGGGGTAGAGTTCATCTAGTAGTCAATCCAACAGGCAGGGCAAGAACAGCTGCTGTTTTGTGGTTGGTCCCTGGCGCCTGGGGGAGGAGTGGGAAACATGGAGAGGCAGCAGGGCAGAGTTGGCAGCCAGGTTGGGGCCCTGTGGAACACTTTGGTTTCCTTCTGAAAACAACGGGGAGTACTTGGCCAGTTTTGAGTGGAGACGCCATTTGAGTGATCAGCATTTTGAGTGCTCTGACTTGGGCTTTGGAAGCTCCCTTTGGAGTGGAAGGAAAGAAATGACTCCAACAGGTTTTGTTGTCTGGGGAGCACCCGTCCCTGCAGCTGTCATCGGGAAGGACCCCTTGCTCACACAGCCCAGTGCCTCTGACGTATATCATTCCTCTCTTCCAGGGAGGGTTTCAGAACCCAGACTGTGATGCTTGGCCCACTAAGTTAGTCTTTGTATAAGCATCTACTGATTTCCTCCTTTCTCTTTCTGATGTTTTGTTGATCGAATTATATTCTTGACAAGTTGGGAACCTTCTGTGTTTTCCCAAACGCCACCTAAGGGTGGCAGAGCGCTTGTTTGCTGGCAAGAATAATGGGAACTTGTCAGCTTCGCAAAGGAACAAAGCCCAGCGTCTCAGCATCTTTACAGCCATTTCAGTTATTGAGGCCGTTATTCTTGTTGCTCCTGCTTGGCTGGAAGAAGCCGGGTGGGGGTGAGTGAGAAGAAAAGGTGGTGGGGATCTTCAGAGTAAAGCACCCACAGTTTCATCTAGCCCACACCTCATGCTTTGTGTGATGCTAGATACATGGCACAGCCTCACCGAGCCCCAGTCTCCTTACCTGTGCAGTGGGTGCACGGGCACTACCCGAGTCTCTGGATGGTCGAGGAGTCAGCCACGCCTAGATTATTGTCAGGGAGATTTGTGTCTCCTATTCTCCTACTGTTTAGTGTTAAGTTTGTATCTGGAACACTTGGATGCCACAGTGGCTGTAACAGGTTGTTTGTCTTTCTCTCCCTAAGTCTGACAGGGTTAGGGTTTGAAGGGGCTTAGATGCTTGAACACTAGGTACCCAGTTGGTGGTCTGTTTGGGAGGCTGTAGAATGGCTGGCTGCTGCAGGCTGCCTGAGATGGACCTGGAGGATTATGATTATAGCTTAGCCCTACTTCTGGCTCCCAGATCGGTTGCATGATGCCACTGTACAAATGGTGCAGCCGGCTACGCCTTTTCCACCATGATGGCCTGGAGCCCTGGCAAGCCTTCCTCTGCTGAGTTGCTTGTATTGGATATTTGGTTACAACAAGGTCAGTGGGTAGTGAAGAGCTTGGGTCTTAAATCCTCAAGGACCCAGGGTTCTTTCAGCTTCTTCATGCAAACCAAAGCCCCATCCATTACACCTACTAAAGCTCCGTTCATTACACCTACTGTCCAGATTGCAAGTGGGGGAGGGGAGGCAGAGAAGGGACCAAGGACTCTGGCCTTCTACCTTTAAGGAAGACTCCTTGATGCTGCCACACAATACATGCACTCATCAGCTAGAATTCAGGCAACATGGTCAGATCTAGCTGCAAGGGATGCTGGGAAATGGAGTCTTAATCCTGGGATGTCCTTTTCGTCCAATTGAAGATGGAGGATTTGAACATAATGGAAGTCAGCGTGAGTGTCTATCAGTTCTCTCTCATAGGTCATCCTAGGAGAAGGAGAAGCTAGGGAGGAAGCAGAAGTATCCATATCCTTGTAGACATCCCCCATAGGCAGCCATTGTTGCTTTTTCTGTCTGCCGTAGCCAGTCAACTACCTTTTCTGAAGGTACCCCACCCTCCCAGTTTCCATGGAAACAGCCCCAGCCCAGTCTGAAGCATCACCCACTTAGGGCCTTTGAAGACTCTCTGCCATCTCTCCTCCCAACTTCATTCCAGTCTATAACCGAGATCCCATGGGGCCCTAACTGCCCTATAGGAGAAGCATATCCCCCCCTGACTCAGCTGGAAGTCAAGGTCCTCCAGGAGGCCCCCAAAGTCTTGTCCATTCGCTCATCTCTTTCCAGCAGCTGAGTAGACAGTCTTCCTGACAACTGAGTGTGCCCTGGCCTCCGATTTCCCTGTTTTTTTTTTTTCTTTTTTTCTCCTGCTTTTTCCTAGACCTTTTCCATCTTTCCTGCTTGGAAAACTTCTGACCATGTTTTAAAACCCATATCCAATTCTCCCTCCGTGAGGTCTTAGCGATTGTGCTACTCATTTGTCTGCGGCTTCCTCAAATCCCTTCCTTATTCTCTCCTCCTCCTTTCTTCTTGGGGGCACAGGCTTGACTCCACAGACTATTCTCAGAAGCTCATGGAGGGCCCTGGTGGATGGGCTGGTGACAGAGGAGGTACTGGCAAGAGTCTGGAGGATGGAAGGGAGGGAGACACCAGAAACACTTCTCACATGCATTTCCTGGGACAGACCCTGATGGCAGCCATCTTCTTCATGCCCCTGTGTGATCCCAGGTTCAGACAGCGCCCCCACTCCAAGTCTGACTCCATGCGTGACGACCCTAGAGCGTCACGCTGTAGTGAAGACATCCCTCTCACGGGCTTTCCCTTCCTGGGGTGCTGGTGGCTTCCCACTGTTGCTGACTTGGAGGCGACATTAATTTGGCCTCTCAATTCTTTGATCACCTGGGTAGTCAATCCCTTGCATTGGATGCCAACTGCGTGAAACACATGGGGTGGTTTCTGCTTTCTTTGCTGGACCCGAGTGAATTCATGTGCTCAGCCCCTGAGTCTGTGCTCAGGCAGGGCTGCCGGATGGAAGGATACTGATGAAGGCCGGACTCTCAGCCCGGCTTTCCCTAGCTCCCTGGTTCCCTTCTACCACAGTATGCGCTGTGCTTACTCCTTTGGGATGTGGATTGGGACACTGACTCCAGCCCAGCCACCCTGCATCCTGGGCAATGTGGTTCTGCTTTGTGGCTGGGCAGGAAGGAAAGGGGAATAGACCAGAGCTAGGAGGATGGCTCCCTCTTGTCTCCTCTTATTTTAAATTCAGGGCCTTGTTTCTGGGGGTCAGGCAAGGATTTATGAGTGTGTTTAGGCTGCGACACGAGGGGACCGTGGCGAGAAATGTTCTCTGTCACGCTCTGCCGGCCTTTGCAGGAGAGAGGTTTTCCTCACAGCCTGAGCCCTATGGCCCTTTAAACACAACCTAGAGACACTTTGCTTTGGAGAGGCGGGGCTTGTTGGGGGAAACACCAAAGTGCTCCCAGATTTGTCTGTTCTGAGGACAGACCAAGATGAGAGGTTTAAGCTGGATTTAAGGTTTAAGATGGACTTGAATTAGACATCAGGAGGGACTTCCTTCTTGTCCACAAGCGTGAGATGCCGGGTCCTCAAGGACATTGTCTCCGCCAGTCTCCTCAGCCTCAGAGTTGCGTGCCTCTTGACTATGCCTCAGGGCCTTTGCACTAGCTCTTCCTCCGCCTCCCTGCTCTTTCTCCTTGTTATTGGGCCCTTCTTACCCTTCAGACCTCACAATTCAGTTGTCACCTCCTCAGGGAGGTCTTCCCACCGCCTGGTTTTGTTTTATTAACCCACACAGATCGTCATCTGCCACATAGTTCTTGATTCCCTACCCAGCCATTATGTGTCTGCACACACAAGAATCCCAGTCCACCAGCTTTAGGAATTATATCTAGAGAGTTCTTCCACCAGTTCCTGCCACACAGAACAGTAGCACACCAACATGGATGTAATGAGTAAACCAGTTGGTTTTGGGGTACCCCAGAGTGGTCCTGGCTATGCCTACTTAGGAGGAGTCTGGCAAGTTCAGCTGGGGTGTAGGGTGAGGACAAAGTGGGACTGGTGCCTTAATGACAATGTCCCTCAGGATTCCATGTAGCATCATTAGGTGAGTGCACAGCCCCAGGCTAAGTCCCTGTTCCATGGCTCTCACGTGACAAACCTCCTGGATACTGGGCTGATGTCTAGGCTTGTCTGGGTGGCATGTGAGCTGCTGAGGTGGTGCATTGAGGTTGTCTGTGTTGGCCTCACAGTGGAGGCTTCAGGGCTTTGGGCACCAGGAGATGGCTCGCTCCCGGGTCAGGCAAGAACGGCTGTGTTGGGGCTGCCAAGGACCTCACCTCATAGACTGACCAGCACATGCTATAGATGCTGAGAGTGTAGACCGAGAGCCAGGTGCCTGGATTCCAATCTGTTGTTAATTAGAGGGCAGGTTAGTTCACCTCCTTGTACCCCCACTGTCCCCGTTTATAGAGGTGATGATACCAGACCAGCACCTTCCTCGAGCTTCTGTTCAGATCTGGAGGATGTGATGAGCCCCCAGGATGCTTGCAGCCCTATACATGCAGGGAGGTTAGCATCATGCATAGGGGCTGCTAAAAACAATGACTATTGTTATTTCCTCTCTCTTGGTGCTATGTCTGAGTTATAGCCCCACTCCCAAATGCGTAAGCTGGAATTCCAGTCTCCCGGATGTCAGAGGGAACCTCTGTTTTCAGATAGGGTCTTAAGTAATGAGTGTGGAAACGAAGCTGTTGGGGGTCCTAATCCAACTGGATTGATGTTATTAGAACAAGGGGTTAGGGCACTGGGTGGGGGCATGTAAGCACAGAGGAAAGGGGGCATGTAAGCACACAAGTACACAGAGAACTGACCACCTGCAAGTCAAGGACAGAGGCCTCCCCGGAAGCAAGCCTACATCTTGTTCTTGGATAGCATCTTCACAGCGATGGGACCATGAAGTCTGGACTTGACACGGCTTGTTTGGAGGGAATAGGTTTTGTGATATCCAGAAGACACTGGGTTAGGAGCGCCCCAGGCTGAGCTGAGTGTGGCACAGGTGCACAGTGTGGCTGTGCAAACATGAGGACCCAGGTAACTCACGTACTCATGTCAAGGCTAACCATAGAGTGTGCCTGTAATTCCAGCTCTCCTAAAGCAGGATGGGGTGGGCAGAGGCAGGAGAATTTCCCAGAAGCCACCAGGCTAGCCAGCTTAGCGTATGTAGCAGTGAACAAAAAGAGATACAGTCTTCTAAAAAAAATAGAAGCTGAGGACTAAGCCTTGAGTTTGTCCTCTTGACTTCCACACATACACGAGTGTACACACGCATACACACACACGCACAAGACAAACACAAAAAATAAAAAGATCTCAGGCTCAGAAATCTGGCTGTGATCTCCTTCCATCTAGTCCTAGCTGTCCCCACCTTGCCCAAGAAGGGGTCACAGTGCCATCGGAGGTCACTGTCTGGGATTTGCTCACCGGGTTAGAGCTGAATTAAGGAGGTTGAGATGTTGTTTGTTGACAACACAGCAAACAAGCAGGGTGGCCCCTTGCCTGGGCTCCTGGGCAAGCGCAGTTTGTGGCCCTGGGCCCAAGCTTGGCTCTTTGTAAGCTGGATCTTGGTCCCTCTGCTTCCGCCACAGGAGGCAGTGAGGGAAGAGGCAGACTGCTGTCTCCTCACCACCTTCTGGCTGGAACTCCATTCTTCTCCAGGTGATGCTGGTGGACAGAGTCAAGACCCAGATGGAGACAGCTTTGTTTCACAGATGGGAAAACTGAGGCCCGAGAATGTCAAGATAGTCCTGGATACTCAGGACTGCCAAGTGTCTCAAGCAAGGGTCCCTTCCACAAAAGTAAGCTTATCATCCATCCTTCTCCCTCTCTTGTCCTCACCGCCAACACTGGAGCCTTATATACTCCAAGGCTAGAGCCAATCCGAAAGAGGCAGGTGAGAATACGCCCAATTGATTGGAGCAAGACAAGTCTAAGGCGGAGGCAAGCGGTTGACTGACGGCAGGGGCAGCGGGCCATGGGCCAGCGCTGAGGCTGCAGGCGAGCCAGGCCCTGGCTGGAGGGCAGGGAGTGCAGAGGCGCCGGAGCAGCTGGTCAGCCCGAGGCCTTTGGCAGCCCGCAGCGGCTCCGCTCAGCTGGTGAAGTGATGTTTTCTTCTGATTGAGCTAATTATGCTGATTGAATTTCCTCCCTCTCCCTTCGGAGCCTCGTCTGCCGCCTCCTCTCCTGTCTCTCCCCACCGCTCCCGGTAGAGAAAGAAAGGGAAGGTTTCCTTAATGTGACTGGTAATTGTTATGCACACAGTGTCAGATGTTAATGTTGGCCCTGATTGACAGCTAATCAGCCCATCAGCTGTACAAAAAGAGTGAATAACTCGGTAATTTGATTTCCCCTGATTCCCCTGCGTGGGACGGCAGGGAAGTCTAAATTAGCAATCAGGGAGGCTGTGGCAGATCCTGGAGGGCGAGGAGGATGAGGATCCAGGGGTTGGGGCACAGCTGCGGCTGGGGGCCGTTTCCATGGTGGGGAGCCCTGCTGGTGGAGAGCAGCTCAGAGCTGCGCCCAGAACGTGGAGCGATGGTCGCATTCCAGGACTCCCTTTCTTTCGAAGAGGGAGCACCTAGGGTCGTCAACCTATGCAGTCCTCTGAAACCCTGCGGTGAGGAAGAGAGTTTCCTAGGTGTCGCAAAGTGGCTCTCCTCACCCCAGGTCTCTGGAAGGAGGTTGCCAGGGTTTCTACGGGGTGACCCAAATTCTTCCCATTTTGGGGAATAGGAGTCCCCTAGCTCAGCTTGTGGCAGATTCCAATCAGGTAAAATGGAATACCTGGGGATGAGGTGGTCTTAAATAAGGCCTGTCTGGTCCTCCTGGGCAGGTCAAGGGAGCCTACACTGGGGAGTCACAGTAGCCCAGCGACTGTGCCAAGCATTTCTGCTGCATAGAGGCAGAAGAACATCATTCTAGCTTGTGTTTTGCAGTAAGCGGACAGCTAGGACTCAAACCCAGGGCAGCTCCAGCTTCTTGCCTGGTGGGTGGGTGAGCAGGTATTTCTACTGTGGTGGTGAAGTACCCAGGTGGCCACTTCCTGCCCACACCTTCTGAACATGGCCATGAAGCCTGAACTCAGGACACCCCTACCCCCAAAGCATTCCTGCGACTATAGCCACATATGTGTGTCTATTTGTCCTTTTACAGTTAGGGAAACTGAGGCTGGGGGAGCACAGACACTTGCCTGAGATCATGTTAGAAGCTATAGTTGCAGCTGGGGTCAGTCCAGACCCTCCTGTTCTGTTTTTTCCACTCTGGCAGGGGAACTGGGTGTTTTGGGATTGGCATTGGCAACAGCTCAGCCTGGAGATGCCCAGCACTCTGGATGGCTACAGCTCAGCCTGGAGATGCCCGGCACTCTGGGTGGCTACAGCTCAGCCTGGAGATGCCCGGCACTCCGGGTGGCAACAGCTCATGGTTGATCTTGGATGGCGGAGGCAGCTTAGTGACTGAGGAGGAGGCAGAGCCTCTGGTTTGCCACCTTGGGTGTCCTGAGAACATAGTGGTCCTGAACTAGGTGTTCTTCCTGCTGTGCCACAGGCACTTGCTGTCCGAGGATTAGGGTTTCCCCATTGGGCCTCAGCCCCTCTTCCAGCTCCCTGTCACCATTCCTAAGGGAGCTGGGCATGCTGATTGTGGACCCTGGTCCTGCTGTGCAGAGTCAACCTCTGCAGAGCCTGGGTAGGGGCTGGGTACCCACCCAGATCAGGGTCGGCAAGGCTGAGACTTGAGTTGCATCCCTCGGGGACAGCTGAGATCTCATTTGACTCCAATGGACTGGGGGGATGGGGGAATGTTGCGTCCATTTTACAGATGGTGAAACTGAGACGACTCAGGTGAAGAAAGCCATCCAAGTCTGACTCCGACAACAAGGGAGTGTTCTGGTTCGGCTTTGCGCCCAGTTTCACCCTTGCTCTCCTGGGAGGCACAGCAGGGATTGAGGCACAGGGCAGGGAGAAGCAGCGGCTAGGGGTGCCGAGAGTGGGCAAGGTTCAGATGAGGGACAGGGCTTGGGCCTCGGGTTCTAACAAAGTCCGTGGTGGCCCTGGGGGTACAAAGCAAGGTTTCATCCCAGGGAAAAAGTGCTGGGTGGGCGTGGGAGGAGAGCGAGAGGGTAGAAAGCTGAGTGTGAGCAGAATATGTTATATACACGTATGAAACTAAGAGTAAAATAATAGGGCTGGAGAGGTGGCTCAGAGGTTAAGAGCACTGCCTGCTCTTCCAGAGGTCCTGAGTTCAATTCCCAGCAACCACATGGTGGCTCACAACCATCTGTAATGAGATCTCGTGCCCTCTTCTGGCCTGCAGGCAAACATGTGGGCAGAACACTATATATGTAATAAAATTTTTAAAAAAATCTTTAAAAAATTTGTTTTAAAAAAAGAACAAAATAATATAAAGGGAAAAGTTCATGACTTAGTTAGGGTTACTGATGTTGTGATGAAACACCATGGCCGAAACAAACTGAGGAGAAAAGGGTTTATTTGGCTGACACTTCTACATTTTAGTCCATCACTGAAGGAAGGCAGGACAGGAGCTAAAATAGGGCAGGAATATGGAGGCAGGAGCTGAAGTATATGGAGGCCATGGAGGGGTGATACCTACTGGCTTCCTCATCTGCTTTCTTACAAAACCAGGACCACCAGCCCAGGGATGGTACCACCACAATGGGCTGGGCCCTAGCCCATGAATCACTAATTAAAAATCCATCCTATAGGGCTTTCCTGCAGCCCAGTCTTATGGATGTGTTTTCTTAATAAAGGTTCTCTCTTCTCTGATGAGTCTAGCTTGTGTCAAGTTGACATAAACCTAGCCAGGGCAGTCCAAGAAACTACCAGAGCCAAGAAGAACCTAAGAAGACATGAGAACCAAATGAGCAAATGTGATTCTAAAAGGAACATTAGGGGAAACCAAGGAAATCTAAATAAACTGAGGCTATTGTTTAATAATAGATTGTCAGCATCAGCCCAGTGACTGTAAAAATGTACCAACGGATTTTGTTAATTGGGTTAACCCAGTGTACAGAACATGGGACCCAAGTCTATCTTTGCTGTTTTCCTATAAATCTAAGACTGTTTTAAAGGGGCTGGATGGGTCCGGGGACATAGTTCAGTTGGTAGAATGCCTAGAGTGTATGAGGCCCTGGGTTTGATCTCCAGAACTGTTTAAACTGGCAATGTTAGTACACACCTGTAATCCCAGCACTCTGGAGGTGGGGGCAGGAGGATCAAAAGTTCAACGTCATCCTTGGCAACAAAGAGAACAGGAAGCATTCTGGGATACTGGAGATCCTGTCTTAAAAATGGGCAGAAGCTGGGTGCAAAGACAGAATCTAAGGCCACACTTGATATCTAAGCTTCCCGAGGACTCAGTGAGGCTGCCTGAGACAGTAGGGGCACTGAGCATCCCATGCTGCTAAATTGGCCAACAAGTTTTCTGACAGCCAGTGTGTCTGAGCAAACGCTGCACAAAAGACACCAAGCAGGGAACTGAGCTACCCCAGGACACTCGTGGATCCTGAGTAGATCTCTGTTCCCACAGAGCTCACTGTTGTGTGCACACATTGCACTGTGTGACCGTGCATTTGTGTGTGTGTGTGTGTGTAGGGGTGTTGGGAATGGGTGGGTGACATCACAACAGCTCTTGCAGGACAGTGGTGGTGGATGCTACCAAGGACTGAGTTCCACCTTCTGACCAGGCTCTGATTTAAGGGCTTCCCCTTGATAAACTTGTCTAATTCTCTTGGTTGGCCATCTACAGGGGGAAACCCCAACTCTCCCAGAGGCCACTCAGCTGAGAAGCAGTAGGACTGACCTGGGACCTGGGCTCGTTTCAGTGGTCACATGACTGTGTCCTTCTGAATGGTACTGAGGCCATGGAGGAAACCGAGGACCTGCTGAAGTGGCCAGCATGGGGACTCACAGGGTACCCACCCCGCCTGCATCATGTTCTCCTAAGGACCAGAAAGAGAGCTGGTTAGGATCCCATCTCCTAGTCAAAGCAGTGCGGCTCCTAGGATGTCACAGCTACTGAGGCTCAGAGCTACCACTAAGTGGAGCGAGTGCCAGTTCTGAGACACGAGAGATCATTCAGTCCCATCCTTACCTTCAGCCCTTGGTAGTAAGGGTGGGGGATACAGACCCTGAAAGACCTCCACCCCCACATCTCTTAGTAACATTTCCCTGATTGGTTATGCTGGCCCATGAGTGGTCCCTAAAATGGCCTGCCACACCAGAAGGGACAGCTCAACTAGAGGTCTGGACCCAGAAATGCCTGCTCCCCCCCCCATTTCTTCCCTGGTTTCTGCCTCCACAGGTCGCTAAAGGAGCCAGCTGGCGATTAGATCTCTGCCTTTGTTTCCTTGGGGGATACCTGCCTGACTGGGAAGCAGAAACTCCAGCATTCTGGGCCTATGGGACCCCTCTTTCCACTCTTTGAAACTCCAGGGGCCTCATGAGGGTGACCACGTCCCAGAGACACATGTCCATTCTAGAGGTGTGCTCACCCTGACCTCAGGCTCCTCTTTCATTGGGGGGCATCTGAGGAGACCCTGCTGGCCCACTGACACTGTCTTTGGCGGCTCTTGCAGCCTTACCTGGAAGTTGGTCTCACACGCTCATTGCAGACATGAGAAGCAGACACTGGAAAGGGTGGATGACTGCCTCTCCACAGCCACCTGGAGAGCTGTGGAGGCACAGGGAATCAGGAGTTCAAGATTGGCCTCGGCCACATTTTGAGTTGGAGGCCAGCCTGAGCTACATGAGATCTGGTCTCGAAAACCAAATAACCAAACCAAACCAAAAGCACACCTGTACTGTAGCTTGAATTCTAATTGGTCTTAATAATATAAGCCCAGAGTAAGATATTAGGGGGTAAAAGCTGAAAGATCTGAGAAGCACAGCAGCCAGCCACTAGTTCTTACCTCATTGAAATCCTCAGACTGAGTGGATTATCCTGTCTCCACAAGTCCTCAGGCTGAATGCCTTTCTACGAAGCCTCAGACTGAGTCCTGAGATTCTGTCTCCTCCCATCTTATATTCCTCTCTCCACCCAGCCATATCACTTCCCATCTCCACCTCCCTAGTGCTGGGATTACAGGTGTGAGCCACCATCACCTGACTCTGTTTCTCTTTTAGACTGATTCAATCTTGTGTAGCTTAGGGTAGCCTTGACTAACAGAGATCTCTCTGCCTCTCTCTCCCGAGTGCTGGGATTAAAGGTGTGTGCCACCACTGCCTGGCCTCTGTGGCTAAATAGTGGTTTAGTTCCGCACTCTGATCTTCAGGGAAGCTTTATTTGTTACAGCACAAACAAAATACCACCACACTCTACCTTCTATTCCTGAGCTCAGACAATAGTGGCATCTGTTGCCCTGTTGTCTCCTGGCCCCTATCCCTTCTCTCTCTTGGACAGGTTGAAATCTCCAGCAAATGGTCAAGTTCATGTTGAGGGCACATATATTCTTGTGCCTCTGCCAGGCCTGGATCCCAGGGCTAGTGATGCAGGGGCTGGGATGTTTAGTATAAACTGAGGATGGAGTCAGGCACATCGGGATGGGGCTGGGTGTGGGCTGACCTAGAGGTCAAAAGGAGAATAAGGGCTGTCCAGCCCAGCAGTGGCCTGGAGACTTGGCAGTGGCCAGAGAAGTTTTAAGGGGGCTACAGTGAGGTGGTCAGAAAGAGAGGATGGTATTGGCAAGTTCTGTTCCCACTCCTCTCCTGCTTTGTAGAGTACAATGCCTTGTGGGCCAACAGAGGTCACTTAGGTAAAGGTAACCAGCCAGAAACAAGCCCTCCGGAGTCCTGGCTCAGCTACGTATAATCCTCCCTTCTGAATTAGCCATGGCCTCTGCCCCAGCCACTGTGGGTCCTGTGAGGCAGGAGCCTCCTGGAGCAGGAAGTCAAAGCCTGGGCAATATGATCAGGATGGCTGACCCTGGCTGCCTGTGGAAAGAAGCCTGTATCCAACCACGCTCTCATGAAGAGAGACAGGCCCTGGGGCTCCATGTCTGTTTGTCCTTTCTATGTGACTCTGAACATTCCGAACCCCACTCAAAGGTTTTTCCTTGTGGTTGTGTCATCTCAGCCTCCCCAGATCTGAAAATGCTCCCTCTACAGCCTCTGTCGTCCAGGGGCACCCAGAGCACCTTAGAATCGCGCTTGCCTATTTAGGAGTCTACACTATCCCCTCCCAATGTGAGCCTGGACCACCCTCTCTGGGACTCCAGACAAGACAGTTCAACCTTCACGCTCCGAACATCGAGCCTCGGCTTTCCCACTCTGGGGGCTTTGACCTCTCCAGCTAGCTGGGGCAGGGCTTCCTACCCACAGGTCCGTGAAGATGGGATTGCGAGGTTTTGGGGTGTGTGTGTATGTGGGAGGGTGGAGACCGTTTCCATTCAGTTGTCCAGACAACTGACGCTGCAGATGGTGGCGCTCCCTCTGAGTTGCTTCCTGAGACTGAGCTGCCTGTTTCTCAACTGCTGCGGACCACAGGCCTTGACTCTATTGCTTAGAGCAGCAAGGACAGCTACTCTTGTGCCACAGAAGTCCCGTCTTCATGCACAGTGCCGTGCAGTGGGAGACAGACAGGAATGCAGATAAAGCTGGAAGGGAGATGGGAAGAAGCCAGGCTTGTCAGTGTAGTACGACGGTTCTCAAGCTGTGGGTCGAGACCCCTTGGGGTGGGGTGTCGAATGACCCTTTCACCAGGGTCTCCTAAGACCACCAGGAAACATAGGTATTTACATTACAATTTCTAAGAGCAGCAAACCTTGCAGTTATGAAGTAGCAACAAAAATAATTTTATGGTTGGAGTCACCACACCATGGGGGACTGTATTAAAAGGTCACAGCATTAGGAAGGTTGAGAACCACTGGTGTAATAGGATGGCTAGGCACCCAGTGGGCAGTACAGGATGCTCAGTCCCTGCCTTGTCTGTGTGGCCCTGGGCAAGTTCTGAGCCTCTGACTCGGTCTTTTCACCTCCTGAGTAGCTGAGCATTATCTACGCAGTTTCCTCTCAGAGGAGCAGGGCTCAGGAATTCACTCTGCAGGGGCAATGTTTACGGTTGGTGAGGAACCAGTTGTGTACGGATATAAAGTTGTATGCAAGGGCAAAGACCCTGTGAGAAAAGTGGGAGGAGTTGGGAAAGGCCACAGTGGGTGGAGAAACCAGAGAAGGTCAGAGGCTCAGGGGCTGCCCGGCAGCCTAGCGTGGAATTCACTGTCACAGTCCAGATGCTAAACTAAGGCCAGTAGGCATTGGTGTGGGTGTGGGTAGAGTTGCCATCTAATGTGCCTCTTCAGGCCCCTGTGCCTAGTGGTACAGGGCTGGCTTGTAAGGAGCCAGGAGGAGGCGGCCATGGAAGGGCTGGCACCCCATCACCAGGCTGGCCTTGAGCCAAGCTCATAAACCTAGTCTGGAACTCAGGCCAATTTGAATAGCAGGAGAAGTGCCTCCCCACTGTTCCAGAAACTTCTTAATCCACCAGGGCCTAGAAGGGAGAAGCAGAGATGCCCAGAGGGGAGCTTTTGAGGGATGCTATTTTGCATCTTAATTGCATGCTAAACAGGCCCGTGGGCAGGGCCAGCTGCAGAACATTAGGAGCCACCAAACTGCGGTGACTCAGGCCATGGGGCCTTAAAATATTCATGTTCCTCTGCCTGTGGAATTCAGAGCCTGTGAGGGAGGATGCAGTACTAGGAAGTGGAGCTAAAGACCTGTTGGAAGCAGCCAGATGGAAGGTGGAAAAGACGGACGGAGGTCCTGAGGCCTCACTCTGTTCCCTGGCTCCATGCCATCTCTGTGTGAATTCTACCATCTTCCTGGAAGGGCTTTGCTGCTGGGGCCAGAGCCTGCTGCCTGGGGCTCCTGTTCCTTCTGGGTCCACATGAGAACAGAATCTAGTTTCTCGTTAGCACACAGGAGTGTGGGAGTCCTAGATGGGATGAGTGGGGACATGGTGGCAGAGCAATCTGGAAGGTAGTGGGGTTGTGCTGGATCCACCCCTGTCGGCCAGTTCTTGGAAGCTCTCTGTTCTTTTGAAGAAACACTTGGGCCATGTGCCCACTGCCCAGAGCATCATCCGGCTTACTGGAGGGGGCTCTTACCCCTCACAGGCCCGGTACCAACTTTGGGGTGTTCCGGGCAGTATGTAGTAACAGATATTAGCATCCTCTATGGGACACAGGCCCCTCTGACCCAGAGGAAGCTGGCTGAGGACCCCTATGCTCAGGATACAGAAAGGACTAGGACTTAGGATGAGAGCCAGGGAAGGGGGGTGTGTGGTCTCCTCCTCCCTACAGATGACATCTGGGGGTGCGGTGGAGGACTTAACTGATGGGTGGGTGACACGGGTCTGGGGACTTTATCACAGGTGTGAGAGGGTCGATGCTGTTTCCAGCTGGGCTGTTTGCACTGCCTGCTGGGCTGGCTGGCTGAGGATGACTAAGCAGAGGTGCCTGGGAGAGCTCTTGGGAAGGCAGACCTTGGGAAGAACTTCCTGAAGAAATACCTGAGGACTGAGGCAGAGAGGATGGCCACAGGAGGAGTGAGCCAGGACATGCTGCTCCTCCCACATGGAGGAACTGGGAAAGGAGCTGGGAGCAGGGCTTGGGCAGTTCTGCTTTGCTCAGATATGCAGCTAAGTGCCGAGGCTGGGGTGGCAGAGGGACCCAAGATGGCTCTAGAAACCTTAAGAAGCCCCGATGAGGACAGGAGTCAGTGGTTGGATGGCGTATTAGTAACTGAGGGCTTGGAATGGGGCGGGGCTGGGGGGAGTGATGCAGTACAATTCTATATTCTGTCAATTTATTTTAAATAAACGCTGATTGGCCGGTAGCCAGGCAGGAAGTATAGGCGGGAAAACCAGACAGGAAGTAGAGGTGGGACAAGGAGAACAAGAGTATTCTGGGAAGAAGGAACCTCTTTCCTGCAGTCCTGTCCAGACACCGAAGAAGCAGGATGTGACCTGCTGAAAAGGGTACTGAGCCATGTTGCTAACATAGATAAGAACAATGGGTTAATATAAGTTACAAGAGTTAATAAGAAGCCTGAGCTAATGGGCCAAACAGTTTATCATTAATATAGACCTCCCTGTGTGATTTGTTTGGGGCTTAATGGCTGTGGGAACTGGGCAAGACAGAAACCCTAACAAGCAGGCCCCATGTTACAGGGAAGTCTGGCTTCTTACAAAGGACATGGCCTTCAGCTCTCTGCCTTCCTCCTTGTCTCATTTTCATTGTTTTTTTTGGTAAGTTGCCATCTTTTCCAGGCAAAGAAAAAGGCCATGTGTAGTAATAGGTGCGGCGGGGCTGCATCCCCAGAACCCCGGCCGCACCCCGGCCGCCTCCGGCTAGCTTTACCCGAAATAATTACACGGACACTGTATTCATTTAATCACTGCTTGGCCATTTCTATCTAGCCTCTTCTAGGCTAACTCTCGCACCTGGACTAGCCCATTTCTAATCATCTGTGTGTAGCACCCCAAGGTGCGCTTACCGGGAAGATTCTAGCCTACGTCCATCCTGGGTTGGAGCTTCATCGTGTGTGCCTCAGAGAGCAGAGCTCTCGCCTCTGCCCGCAGGAGTGGAGCATCGTGTCTCTCTGAGGCGTCTGCCCCCGAGAGGAGAGCTGTCGAGTCTGACCTCACTTCCTCTTCCTCCCAGCATTCTGCTCTGTTCACTCCTCCCATCTACGTTCTAACCTATCAGGGCAAGCAGCTTCTTTATTTAATTAACCAATGGCCTTCCTCCATCAGCCATGCATCCATCCATAGTGGTCTAGATGGCACTTGAATCCCTGGATTCTACTGGCTCCTACTAAGAGCAACTGAAGCCTCAGAATCCAACAAAGCCCCAGCCTGGTCCTACTCCAGACAGACACAGTGTGAGGCAGAGGGCAGAGACTTGGAGCACCCCTTCCCCATAGCTTCTTCTCTGTTCTCCCCAGAAGTGAGTCAGGGTACTTAGTGTACAAGGAGGAGGTCTCAGACAGGTTACATAAGCTTCGCTTCTGCTCTGGGTCCCTTCGCTGCTCACCGTGTGATGTAGGCAGGCACGGTGACATTTGGTTCCCTCATCCACAGATTGTGAGTAATGGTCTTCCTGGTTACCTGATGCTGTAGAGCAAACAGCTAAAAATCGCACACAGTGGTTATCTCAGTTCTTGTGGACTAGGGTTCGGGCCCAGCTCAGGCAAGCCCCCTGCTGGACTCTCACAGAGCTGCTGCCTCAGCAGAAGGCGAGGCTGGAGAAGAGTCCGCAGGATTCAACTTTTCATGGGCTGTGAGGTGGGCCTCAGGTCCCTGCTGCATTTGCTAGAACTGTCCTCAGTTTCTGGAGACAAGAACCTCTCCAGTCAGCTCTATCAGAACAAAAGCAGGAATAGTCAGTGAGAGAAATGGAGGAGGAGAGAGAGAGAGAGGGAGAGAGAGAGAGAAAGAGAGAGAGAGAGAAAGAGAGAGAGAGAAGAGAGAGAGAAAGAGAGGAGAGAGAGATTCACATGTACACATGTAAGTAGCATAGACACTGTAGCCTCTTATAATCTAGTCGTGGAACTGACAGGCAGTCTCCTTTGCCCTCTTCTCCTCATTAGATACAAGCCATTATGCCCACACGCACTCCGAGGGCCCAGGAGAGGACCAAAGGACATGAGGATCCCTGGCAGCTGGAATGCAATGCTATTGGTTTCGTAGGAAACTGCTAACGATTGCATGAGGACTTAGGCTGGAGCCGGTGCCAGGTACCTGCTCAATTACCCTGATGTCCTCACTCTGTATGTTGTATTCTTGGAGCCAGGCTGGACAGAGACAGCATAGACACCAAAACTTCTCTAGCCAATCACATCTCCCTGCCTTGACCCCACCACAGAACATCACTGTTTTCTTTCCCCCTAGACAGGTCTACAGCATTTGAAGTTTACAGATTTCCTAGAAATAGCAATGAAAGGTGTGCATGTAAGTACACACACACACACACACACACACACACACACACACACACAATCTGGGAAGAAAGACTGTGACGTTTACCTCTAACAGCTGTGACTGGTGTTTCAGGATTGACGCAGCTCTTTTATGTCCTTTTGACAGTTCCAGCTTGTTCCTGACAGCTACAAGGTTTCTCTCCCTCCAGAAAAATTGGGGGAGGGAGTCACGTGATGCCTTCCTACACGGAGTGCATGGCTCACGTTAAAGATGAGGAGATTATGATTCAGGGTAGCTAGGGCCCTGGTCCAAGGTCACAAAAATTGTGGAAGTGGGATGTGAGAGACTGCGCTATCTTTGTCATTCATCTATCCACTCATTAGAGACATAGATTCCAGTCCCTGTGAGGGGCCACCCTCTATCTGGGTACTGGGTCCAATGAGCAAGCCCTTAGATCAAGCCCTAAAGACCTTAACATCCTTTTTCTCCAGGACATTAAAGGATCAATCTCTAAATTAAAGTCTACTTTACCAGCGTCTCCTCTCCCCTTCCTGCTTCTACTGCTAGGCAGGAGCTGTACTTTGGGAAGGTTCTTAAGTGGAAGGTGACAGAAATGACCCAGGATTCCAGGAGAGAAGAAGCTGATGAGGTACAGTAGTTGGGCAGTAGAGGGCTAAACATGAGCTGCCGTGGAAAATGGGGACCAAAGTTTATGGGCCCAGGCAGGGCTTGACCCTTCCCCTGGGGCTTTTCTCTACCTGGCTAGAACCTAGCCCCTACCCCTCTGTGGCCCTTCAGGAGTTAAACCCAGGCTGCTGCCTTCTTGCCCAGTGAGCCAGGTGATGGGACTGTGCTTGATGGCAATTTGCAAGAGTTTGGTCAACTAAAAATACGTAAGGAGATAGAAATATGAAAATGCCCTGGGAGTTTGTCCAATTGATATATTGTAGCTCAGCCGCAGGAGACACAGCAGAAAAAATTGCAACCAGCCTTGCATTTGGGGTCTAAACCTCTGCACTGGGGAAGTTGAAGGAGTCAGCAGTGTCTCCAGGAATAACCCCATACTGCACTGCCCTTCATGCTGCACTGCCCCCATGCTACACTGCCCCCCATGCTGCACTGCCCCCATGCTGCACTGCCCTCCATGCTGCACTGCCCCCATGCTGCACTGCCCTCCATGATGCACTGCCCTCCATGCTGCACTGCCCCCATGCTGCACTGCCCCCCATGCTGCACTGCCCCCCATGCTGCACTGCCCAGGAAATCCTTCAGCTCAGGACATTCATGTTCCAGGCTCTCTGCTAGGCACTGGACATGGGGGACTGAGTCTCCATGCTAGAACGTGAGTACTGTCCATGAGTACTCGAGTCTGGGAAGGAGACTTACTGGGAAGACAAGAAGGCATTAGTGGGGAGGGGGAGAGAGAGAGAGAGAGAGAGAGAGAGAGAGAGAGAGAGAGAGAGAGAAGGAAGAGTGATTTGAAAGAGGAGAGCCAGCTTAGAGTGTTCTAGATGAACCATTGGTGCCTTAACTAATTCTGGGGGCCTTGTAAGGAAACCCACTTCTCTGCTCTCCCACTTCCCATCCCATTTATTAGCGGTGTGCCTTTGGGGAAATGACCTAATCATTCTGAGCTTCAAATGCCTCACCCACAAAGGGAGACTAACCCTCTCTGCCACCGGATTCTGTGAGGTAAAGTGCCTCGAAGCTCCTTAGCATCTGTAAAAATGTTCAGTGCCCGTGAAATGTTACGACTGCAATAGGAACAAGCTGCACCCATTCCCTTTTTCTTCCCTGCATCAAATTAGGATTAAACGTCTTCGTATTCAAGAGCACCCCACTCGTGGTTTGCCATTCACGGCGGCCAAACATGGGCAGACTGTGACCCTGGTGGAAAGGGGCTGAAATATTTGAATAGCAATTGATTGACGCTTCAAGGTGTTAGCAGGAAGTAGACAGGGTGTGTCTTCTTGCAGGTTGTGTGCAAATGAGTGAGTTTATCTGAGGAGACTCAGAAGTCACTGCAGAGGGCCTGGCCATGGCGGGTTCTGGGATTTGAACAAGAACGGCCCCCATGGGCATACATGTTTGAATACGTGGTCTCCAGTTGGTGGAATTCCTAGGGAAAGGTTAGGAGGTGTGGTTGTGTTGGAGGAGGTGTGTTCCTGGCGGCAGGATTTGAGGTTTCCAGCGGCTCATGCCATTCTCCATGGGCTTTCTGCTTCCTGTTATGGCTCAAGATGTGAGCTCTCAGCTGCTGCTCCAGACGCCTGCCACCAGCTGTCTTGATTCGGCCCCAGTGAACTCTGATCCTCTGAAACTGTACACTCCAAATAAACTTTTTAAAAATATGTTTTCTTGGGCATGGTGTCTTATCACAGTAACGGGAAGTAACGAATACAGAGGGCTTCAGGGTCCTCTTGCTTTTTTCTCCCCCAAGGACCACCATGCATTCCCAGTCAGAGGGACTTTGGTTCTGACTCTGATATTCCAGAACAGAAACCCGATCCAGAGAAGGACCCTGGCTCTTGGCCCTGTTCCTCCCGGTGCCTCCCTCCTTGTAGGCGGCCCTTGCAGTACCTTCTTCCTGTGTGGGACCTTGCCTCGTCCAGGTGCCTGGCAACCGGACTTGATGTGCTCAGGAGGTTCTGCCTCAGCCTGCAGTCCCCGAATGGCTTCTGTCCTGGAGACCTTCACTGCATTCCCTCCTGCGAGGGGGTCCTGGGACTGTGGGGGATTCATCTGTTTTTTTTTTTTTTCTTCAAGTTTCAGCAAATGAACAAAGTTGCTTGAGAACTGTGGGTCTCATTGGCTGTCCCACCTCTTGGTGTCTCGGTACATCTTCTACTAAGGTCTCCACGGAGGAGTAGGCGCCTGGCCCAAGCCGTCCCTCCAGTTCACCCCATCACTGCTGATGGATCACCACCACCAGGCTATGACAAACAGGGATAAACGCTGTTCTCAGATGCATCCTGTTCTCCATAGATGCACAATGGGAGCAGATTCCTCCCTCCTCGTGGCATGCCCCCAAGCCTGGCTCTCCATTTTGGTACCCTATCACCCTAAAGTTTCTAGAGAATACTGGTGCCTGTTCCACTCTGGGTTGACAGAAGCAGAATTTCAGAGGAGCGTAGGTAGGTAAAGCTCCTCAGGCGATTCTAAGAAGTGTTGAGGACTGTGAGCCCTTGCTTCAGAGAAAAGATGCTGCTCAGTTTTGCATCCTCAGCCGCCCCAGCTCTTGAATTTTCCCCTCGTGAGGTTCAGTTTTCCAGCATCTCTTCGTCCTTGTCATTGTGCGCATTGCATCCCCCAGCTGGTCAGCATCTCTTGAGAAATATGACTTCCCCGCTGAACTGGGCTGATAGAGCAGGAAGACCAGACCTCCCTTGCTAGGATGTTATACCTCTAGTAATATGATTACAAATCAAATAAGCCTTTCTTTTCACAGCCCTCATTCTTACGGCCAGCCAGTCTGTTTTGTCCAATAACACCTCTACTTTCCTCCTTTGCTGCCAGTAACCTATGAAGCCCCATTTAAATAGATTGAAAAGTTACTTCAATGGACACATTCATTAGGTTCCAGCTGGACTCTGCAAGGTTCTGCAGGGTTCTGGGCTATTACTGACTTCTGTCTCAACAGGTCCATTCTGAGGCTATCGGCTCCTATCATCCCTGCTTTGGGATGTTTATAACAGGCCTCTAACTCCCAGTCATTGACACTGGCTCCTCTTAAATGTAAATATCAGATTCCATTAAAAGAGCATTAGCATGGGGGCATCTGTAATTAATTTTCTTGGGAGAACGAATCGTTCCGAAGTCAAGGAACAGAGCAGGGCCTCACACGTGACTCCGTTCATTTATTCTAATTGATTTATATAAGAATCGTGGGGGCATTGGGACTTGCACCCACTGACCAAGGGTGGGGGTGCCATGTGGGGCCCTGGAGTCGGAGCAGGCAGCAAGATGGATAGCTGGAGCTGAGGCCAGCGGGCGCTGATCACAAACAACATAATGGGCCAGCCTTGGAGGTGGGCTGGCCCTGGAAGCTTTTAGAGGCTCTCAGCAGCCCTTGTAGTGCACCCAGATTACACACCGAGCTATTTCACATCATTAAATCCTCCTATCTCATCCCTGGGTACCACACATGCTCTCAGCATCAGCCTGGGCTTCAAAGCTACTGCTCTGCCAAAGCAGGTGTAGCCACTGCAGCAAGCTGACCCCGGGATGCTGCGTCGCGTTTGGCAGCTGTTTGTTTGCTTGCCAACCTCACAGCCATGAGAGGACTCACATCTGCTTAGCCTATCTGTTTGGGTCCCTGCTGTTGTTGGGCCGGAGGCTGGGGGTGGATGTCACTGGTCAGAGACTCCAGTGCCATAGTCTCCCTCCTTCTCCTCTGGCCTCAAAACCACACTTCCTCATCTGCCTGCCATTCCTCGACACTTTGGAATGGTGCCCCCTGTGCTGGATCAGACCAGGGGACCAACCCTGTGTCTGTTCTTCTCTTGAAGCAGGAACTAGGCATGAACAAAGCAAAGCGGATATCAACCACAGGATCTGGGTCTGTGACACTGTTTCTGGCCTCTTGGGTATCTGATCCTCTCTAGGGTCTTTTTTTTTTTCTTCTTGTAACAGGATCTCTCATGTAGCCTGGGTTGGCTTTGAAGTTACTATGTAGCTAAGGATGACCTAGAACTTCTGATCCTCCTGCCTCTTCCTCTTAAGTGCTGGGATTACAGGTGTGCGCTAGCTCACCTGGTGGATGTGACACTGGGGGTAACTTAGGGTTTTTGTGGGCTAGCCAGACATTCAGCCAACTGAGTCACATCTCCTGTTCTCATCTGCTCATCTCCTGAATTCCAGTCTGAAATCCTGTCTGATACCTATGCTTTTCCCTCCCAACTCCCACCATCTGGCACCTGTACCTCACCTCCTCTGCCTCCAGGCTCTAGCCCAGCCAGGTCTCCATTTTTCCAGCCTTCATAATGCCCACTTCCTCCCTGAACATCTCTGTGGCTGGTTGGAACTGGCTGGAGTCAGGTCTGAAGTTTGTAAACAGACCCCTGTTTCATTCCCTCAGTAGTATGCTGCTGATACCCCCTCCCCACACACACACACTCATAGGTTTCCTGGGTGCTCCACCAGGACCTGCTGGAAACAGTCTCCATCTGTTCTACTCATCCCATCTGGCCAGAGTACTCATGCGCCTAGTCCCAATCCAGCCCTTGCAAGCTGTGTGTCTGTCCTCAGGGCTGAATCCCATTCCCTGTGTCCCTGGCAAAAGCTTATGAACCAAGGAAGTCATGATGTTTCCCATCTCCCAGGTGTGGCAACCTTTTGGGTGGTGCACTAACGATGTCACTCTGGGAATTTGGAAATACCACATTCTGTTTTTGCCTCTCCCTCTTCTGTCTGTCATGGTCCTGATTTCCAGGAAGGCTACCCACCAGGGCATATCTTCAGGCTCCTTAGCTTGTACCTGTGTGGCCTTGGGTAATGCCCTTTCTTCCATCCTTTGAGTTTCTGATTCCTTATCTGAGATGAGGGGGTTTAGGATAATGATTCCCAGGGGTCATTTTACCTTTGAAATAAAATGGAAAACAAGAGGCCCTGAAGATAAGGGGGATTATTATGGTGGCCAAATCAAGCTATGCTTCCTCTTTCCTCTGCCCGAGGCTGCCACAGCATGCAGGGTTTGGTACTAGAGTCAACAGAAAACTCTCAGCGCAAGGGCCCTGGGCTCTCACCTTTGGAAAACGGTGCAATTTAATGGTAATGCAATTACAGATGTGCTGAGATTGAAACGGCCCATCTTATCTCAAACTCATCTTCCCCACCAAGTATCAGGGCAGGTGCTGATCCCTAATAGCTGCTGAAATGAATTCACCAGACAGCTGGGGGCTCCTGTAGAGGAGAGCTGTGTGCAGAGAGAGGAGGGGATGAGGGAGGCAGCTGGAAGGAAGGAGGAAAGGAGCAGGGAGAGGGAGAGAGAGAGAGAGAGAGGAGAGAGAGAGAGGAGAGAGGAATAGAGGTACCTTTATTTTTAAAATGTCACTAAATGGGATGATGGAGGAGGATGGAGGAAACTGGAAGGCAAAGAGGAGGAGAGCAAAAACAGGGAGAGAAGGAGGGAGTTAGTGAGAAGAGGGGAGGAAATAGAAAGGTGGGAGGAAGTAGTGGGAGAGGAAAGGGGAAGGAGAAATAGGAACAGATGGAAAAGATGAGGGGAGGTTGGAGACAGATGGAAGGGAGGAAGGAAAGAGATGAGGTAGTCAGGGGTACTTAAGAGAGATGGAGAGGCTGGCAGGATAGTACAGGGGGATAGCAAGAGAGGATGGGAAGCAAGGATGAAGGGAGAAGACGAAGGCAAAGGAGGAGAGGGAGAGAGAGGAAGGAAGGTAAAGAGCTTACTGTGCAAGCATAGAGACCTAAGTTTGGATCTTCTGAACCCATGTAAAAGCCAGGTGCTGTGTGTGTGTGTGTGTGTGTGTGTGTGCATGCATGCACATGTGTATGTGTATCTTATGTGATTCCAGTGAGAGGAGGTAATATAGGAAGATTCCCTAGGTTCACTGGCCAGCTAGTTTAGCCAATGAGTGAGGACTAGTTCCTGCGAGGAGAGACATTGCATCATAAAATAAAGTGGAGGGCAATGAAGGAAGAAATTCCATGTCTAACCCCTGACTTACTCATGTACACACACCACACATGTACGGGGGGGGGGTGGAAGAAGGGGAAGAATGAGAGGGGCAGGAAGGGAAAGACAGAGCCATCTGTGGAGGGTAGAAGGGAGTTGGGGAAAGAAGAGGGAGGAAAGATGGAAGACGGGGTGGAGAAGGAGAAGGCAGGTAAAGAAGTCATACAAGGGATGCATAGTGGGTAGGAGCAAGGGCTGGTGGGAAGTGGGAAAGGGATGCTGGGGAAAGGGAGAGGAGAAGGGGAGGGAGGGGAGAGGGGGAAAGAGGCAGGAAGGGGAGAGGGGATGAGGAGAGAAGGGGCAGGAGAGAGTGAAGAAGAGGGAGAGAGAAATATTGGGGAAGAGATTTCATTTCTGAAATCTCGTCTTTTCAGGTGCACCCAGTTGAGGGAGAGACCAAGAAGAGAAAAAAAGAGAAGAAACCTTGAGCTGGGCAGTAATACGATGAGCTTTCTGGGGTGAAGCAAGCGTGAGAGGAGGCGCTTGAAAAATCTGACTGAGAGCTAATAAGAAGTGGGGAGTCCTTGAGAGGGGAGAGGGAGGATACAAGGATCCAAGACCCAGAAATAGGCCCAGCTCCCGGCACCCCGGCCTCTGTAACTTCAGGACGACGGACAGGGGCCTGGAGCCTCAATCCTCCAGCAATAACCTCAGACAGCACCCTTCAGAGTCCCTGGCTTCAGCACCACGGACAGCACATCCTGCTGGGGTCGGGGCCTCCGCCCAGCCCCGCCCTGGAAACAGCTCTTTGGGGCAGCAGGAATGCAAGCCTGAGAGCGGCTGAAGAGATCAATTATTTTTCAGAACATGGTTTTGATCCCGATGTTACCTCTCAGGATCACTGAGTGGAAAGGGCTCGCGGAGAAAATGGCATTTTTTATCACCCTGGCAAAATGCTCCCGCGCTGATGAGATGAGGCACCCGGCGAGTGCGCGCGCACATGTGATACATAACTAACCAGAAGCATAATCTTCTAAATTGAAAGCCATAATGTTTGCTGTTGGAGCTAAATATTAACAGGGCGTTGTCTCCCCCAACGACCCTCGGGAGGCAGCTGGCTTAGCGGGAGGCTGGCGTCATATTCAAGCAACTTGATTAAATTCCTTTCTGCCATCAGAATTAAGAAATGAATAGTTTTATGAGAGTCATGCCACAGAGGACAGGAAAATGAAACGTTCAGGAGAGAGAGCAGGCGGGTTGCCTGCTCTGTGTTCCTGGAGGGAGTGCTGTCAATCTACCTGGAAGGGGTGGGCTCAGGACTGTGTGTAATCTGAGGGATAGGCAGCCTTGGCTCCTAGGGTCTTTCTAGTACATAGCTCCCCTCTGGTCATTGTATGACACACCACGGAGCCTCCTCAGGAGATCTCTGAATTGTTCACCGGAGAGGCAGCAAAATGTGCACCTGACTTCACTGGATTCAGATCCCATTGCTGTCCCTTTCTAGCTGTGTGATCTTAGGCAAAGTAACTAACCTCTCTGTGTCAAAGCTTTTCTATTTATGAAATAAATTTATTACAGGACTTAGAGTGTTAGTGTTGAGGATTGGTCGAGTTCCAAGACTCTTTTAACTCAGTAAATCACATATACACATGATACTGTTATCATTAGTGGTATAGTGAGGTCGGATTATATAAAATTGCTGTTTAGTAGGTAAAAACAAATCACATTGCCAGCAACTTAATGTTATATATGCACGAGCTCAATGCTGTTTGTGCAGCAAGATTTTGATCTGCTGTGGCACTCTCTCCCACCCCTATGATTCTTCTGCTCTCAGAAAGGACAAAAGCACAGTTTCTCCATCTGTAAATTGGGTCTTGCTACCACCTTAGTGGATTATTATATGTGAAAACTTAAAATTCCAATAAAGCTGACAGGGCAGGAAAGGTTAAAGGGTACAGTTGGAAATCAGCTCCCAAAATATACTTTATAATGGAAAAGAAACACTCACAGGACAATAGAGAGACAATGCAGAAATTTGTTGTTGTTGTTATTATTATTATTATTATTAGAAAAAATCCAAGCCGGGCGGTGGTGGCGTATGCCTTTAATCCCAGCACTCGGGAGGCAGAGACAGGCAGATCTCTGTGAGTCTGAGGCCAGCCTGGTCTACAAGAGCTAGTTCCAGGACAGGAACCAAAAACTACGGAGAAACCCTGTCTCGAAAAATTAAAATAAATAAATAAATAGAAAAAAATCCCAGATAAAGTCAAGCAAGGTGGTGCATTCCTGTAACCCCAGCACTCATGAGCCTGAGGCAGGAGAACCAGGAGTTTTAGGCCAACCTGGGCTCCTGGAGCGAGACTCAGTTACAAACAACACATATCCATACCGACAGACAGATGAAGGTGATCTACGGCTCAGCAAGTTTTCTCTTGGAAGAGGAACACACAAAGAACCAACCAGGAGGAGTCGCTTTACTGGGTTAGTTGTTGTGTTCCAGGCAGTGTTAAATCTGCCTGAAGCTCTCAAGAATCCTGTGAGGAGTCAATCTGTAATCCCACCACTTGGGAGGTGGAGGCAGGAGGATCAAGAATTTAGGGTTATCTCGGGCTATATCGTGAGTTTTAAGCCAGCCTGGGCTACGCGAGACCCTGTCTATAAATAAAATGAATGCAGTGTGGTGAGCCAGGAACCTTGTATTACAGATGAAGAAACTGAGGTCCAGGAAGGTTGGATGTTTTTTGAGAATCACACAGCTAGTGAGGCAGAGGAGGAGTTTAAGCTGCTGCCTCACCCTGGAGAAAGAGGTGGGGTTGAAGTGGATGTTTGGTGAGTGAGTTCTGACCATGCTCATCCATCCTTCATCCTCCCTACGGTCCTCCCCTCAAGTCTCCACGCAGGCCTGTCCTTCATCTTGTGAAGTCATAAAAACACGAGGCTGAGGCAAGAGCCCTGCTGAGTCTCGATTTTTACAAACTCTGTCCTAGGAAGAACTGTTTTAAATGCCTGGCCTCGCATTTCTGGGGCGGCTGCTCCTATAAATAAGAAGCTCGACATAGTAAATAGTCCAGAAAATAGTAGAAGGGTGTGGGCACGAGAAACTGAGTGGGCTGGTGGGAGGGAGAGTGAAAAAACATCTTCCGGAGACATCGTTTGTTCTAGAAAAGAGGCAGTCACAGGGGGATGGGAGCAAGCGCACGGAATTCTATTTTCTTCTTCTTTCTTACACTGAGTCCATTTGAGGCCCAGAAGAGAATTGTGCTCTGAGCATTAATAACCCAGTGAGCCTGACAGGGAGAATGGAGTCCATTTCTCACAAGAGGGTGGACAAGTCAGAAGACGACAGGGGCCTTGTCGAGCTTCTCCTTAGGGGGACACGATGGGGGACTAGCCTTCCTGTGTCTCCAGCAAGAGGATAGCTGTGTGGGATGTACTCACGGGGTCACAGTGGCAATGGCGGTGATGGGGACATGGTAACAGTGGGGTTCATGGCGGTAGCAGGGGTCATGGTGGCAGTGACAGTTAAATTAGCTGAGAGGGGGCTGGGGAGCCAGGTCAGTCAGGAAAGTGCTGCAGCAAAGCCGGAAGACCCGAAGACCTGAAGACCACCGAGGGCTGGAGGGGCAGAGACGGGCAGATGCCCAGGGTTCACTGGCCAGCCCAGTCTAGTCAGTGGGTGAGTGCCAAGCACAGTGAGAGATCCTGTCTCAAAAAGTTAGGAGAAGGGCTGGACAGATGGCTCAGAGGTTAAGTGCATTGCGTGCTCTTCCAAAGGACCCGAGTTCAATTCCCAGCAACCACATGGTGGCTCACAACCATCTGTAATGAGGTCTGGTGTCCTCTTCTACCCTGCAGGCATATATGCAAACAGAATATTGTATCCATAATAAATAAATAAATATTAAAAAAAGTTAGGGGAAGGGTCACAGAGGGAGGCCCCTATGTTGACCTTTGACTTCCAACTGTGTAAATATATAAGCACACACACACACACGTGCATGTGTATGCACTCACATACACATACACACTCACTCATTCACACATACACACATGTGCATGCACTCGCACACACACACTCATGCACACATACACACATGTGCATGCACTCACATGCACACACACGCTCATGCACACATACACACATGTGCATGCACTCACATGCACATACATATATACAATCACTCATACATGCACACACACATGAACACACATTGTACACACATGTGCATGTACGCACATGCACACACACACGCACGCACACAAACATACATCACATGGCTAAGGGTGCACCACTGTCCAGGATGACTCACAGCTCTGAGGTAAGAGGACTTGAGATAGAGGAGGGTTTAACTGTGTTGCCATCAGGTTCTGCAGCAGGAAAAGGTTGGCTTCCCAGTGAGCTGTCTGTTTTTTTGTGTCCTCACACCGGGGGATCACTTTTATAAGGCTACCAATCCTATTTACCTCCCAGGGACCCCACTTCCAAACATTGTCACACTGGAGACTGTTTCAAAGTAAGAATTTGGGAACCTAAACACGGAGTACACGGATATCAGAGAGAGCTGCTTTCGTTAGGTGACAGGGTATCAGGCGCTGAGTGGCCACCAAGTGTGTGGATGATCTGGCTTAGCTTGGCAGATCGCAGCTGAGCCACCCGTGTGTCTACTGGGCTTGGATGGATTCCAATAGCCGCCACACATCTGGTGGCTGACTGATAGCCAGGCTGGGAAGGGTGACGGGGTCACACACACATCTCATCCTCCACCAGGCTGGCTCCAGCTCAGTCACATGATAATTGACAGAACTGGAGAACAGTGTGAGGTAGCTCTCCGACAGCACAAGCTTCTGGTGGTGATGTATATCTAAGAGGGTCCCATTGGTTAAGGCGAATCATGTAGCTAAGACCAGGGCAGTGTATAAATAGCCCAGGTTCGGGTGGGGGTAGGGAATGTGTGTGTTCATGCCGACCCGGTTATCATTTTTCTCTGCGTTGGTGTGCATCCCTGTGGCGTGGATTGTACAGTTCAACAGGAAGTCCTTGGAAGGCCACCTCTACATGTTCAGAACTGGAAGGTCTCGCCTAGGACTCTGAACTGTTCCTGAATGTCCAGAAGGAGCAACTTCAGTTCTCCTGCCTGGGCTGAAACGTGATGAAGACATCGCTTATGGCTGTTCTTTACAAGTGGTAAAGCCGTGGGCTTTCTAGTTGTACCCCAGCAGGAACATGAGCCCTATATTCATATTGCCAGCAATTATCCACTTCATGGTAAAGCCTGGGCCTCCAGTGCAATTTAGCCCCATTCCCCGCCCACTGTGGGAGCGGCTTGGCTCAACACCAAAAGCCAAGGAGTGCAAAATCACTTTAATATTGGCTGGAGACAGCGTAATTAGGAAGGTAAATCTGCAGAGGAAAAGAATCGTATTATGCAGATGTGATTAGCAGTGACTTTTGGGTTCTTTGTGGCTGGAGGGTTCTGCTCTTTGGATGAATGTGATGCTGGTTGCTGGTGTTCTGTGTCCTTCAGGGGTGCAGGCAGAATGGGGTCTCTGGACATAAGTGTCGGGGAAAGGGGCCTTCGGTCCTAGAGCCTGGACTTTGGGCAGGGACTCCTCCACCAGTCCTCACTCAAGGCCCTGAGATGATTTGCATATAGGAGTCTCCTGGGAACGGTTCCCAGCTGATAGAACGTGCCGTAGGAGAAAAGTTGTCTTTCATTTGGGCTGAGATTGAATGTTGTAGAAGAAACTGAGGAAGTGGTCCAGGGGGCAGCTAGCTCCTGAATTGTGATTTCTGCTTAAATTTTTAAGAGAATGCCACTCACCCAGACTAGAGGAGGTAAGGCCAACTTCTACAACCTACTGAAGTTTGGTGTATTTGCTATTTTTTATCACTACCATGACCAAAATACTTGTGAGTCTAGAGTCTAGGGAGGTTACTGTATCTGGAGAGGGACCTTGACTTTGTCCCTAGGGGACACTAGGAGGGAATCAGACCAGCGGAATCTAGGGACATTTCTCCTCCTAAGGCTGGGTGTATTGACAGGTGACAGGATGCTCCTTCCCAGCTCTGGAGCAAACACTGGCCTTGGCTAGATTCAGGAGTTTTTCACTGGAGACAGTCTGGTTTTTTTTTTTTTTTGTTTTTTTTTTTGTTTTTGACAGTCTGGTTTTTATGGTTCCGTTTAGCATGGCGACATGGTTACAGAAATAATACACATGGACCACCCACCTTGTGAGTGCTTGAATGCTTATTAAATTCCAAATGCTGTAAATTCACTCAGCGTTCCTAACAGCTATGTAGGGCGGCTGTTGTTGTAAAGCCTACCATACAGAGTAAGGCACTGGGGCATGGGGGATTTTCCTTGAGGTCACTGGCATTGGTAGCCATTTTCTCAAGGTCACTTTTATCAGTAGCAAAATCAAGATTTGAACTCAAGACCCTTGGTTTTGAATCTGTGCCAGGAGTTAGCAAACCACAGAGACCCCTCCCTCTCTGTAGAGCAGAGTGCATGTGTCCCCAGTCACTGTCTGTGGCCGTGACACCCCAGTCTTGCTTGGGCACACCCTTGGCCACATTTGGGTCACTCTGATAAGAAACCAGTATGCCCAGTGTGGTGGTTGATTGTCAAGATCGATTTTGCTAGTTTTAGAATCACCTGGGAGATGATGCAGCACACTTGGCTTCCAGGGAGGGCTGGCTGAGGCGGGGGGGGGAGACCTGGCCTGCATGAGGGGGCACCATCCCATGTGCTGGGAACCCAACTGGGATGAAAAGGAGAAAGGACAAAGCCAAGTTGTAGCCAGCATTTCCTGTTCTCGTTCCGGCCTACCAGAATTGAGTAGCCGTGCTTGGCTACACTCTTCCCACCATGATAGACAGAAGCTCCCCAAACCATGCATCAAAGTGAATTTCTTCCTTTGGGCTGTCCTCACAGGTGTTTTCATCCTGGTGATGATAAAAGTAGCAGGGGCTGGGGAGATGGCTCAGTGGCTACAAGCGTTTCCTTCTCTTGCAGAGGTCCTGAGTTCTGATCCCAGCACCATGCTCATAACAGCCTAGGGGTTCTGATGACCTCTCTGGACTCTGAGGGCACCCGTGTGCATGTGTGTGTGTAAGAGAATGTGCGTGTACACACACACACACACACACACACACACACCATTTTTAAAAGTAGCGAATACACCCATCCTTCTTCGGAAGGTTCTAGTAGCTGGTCCTTTCTATTCCAGTCCAGCATAACTCTATCTGAATCCCCAGTGGTCCTATGTGTTATTCATATCCAACCCACCTATCCAGGCCATTGGGACAGCTGAGTATGGAGTGGGTGAGGGTTCTGAGGTGGCTTTGGGGGCCCCTGAGATTATCCTTAGATTTCCAACAGCCAAGATTTCCTTGAGGATTCCCCGTGTTTCTTAAGTCCTTGGGAGGGAGACCTGGGGTCATAAAGTGTTCCGCTCATTGACTTCTGCAAGTTCTGCAAAGCTCAGGGAGGAGAAGCAAAGTGCTCCTGCCCTGCCCAGGATGTGCTAGGTAGCACAGGCTAGTAGCACAGGCTAGAGTGGGGAGCGGATATGGGAAAGTCAGTTCTGCCTCTTAGAGCCAGGAAGCATGGGCTGTTAGGAGTGGGAACACTGCTACTGCTCACGGTCCCCAGTGAAGCCCAGCAAAGCCCGTCTAGACATGGGCTTCTGACTGGTTCAGGGCCACCCCTCCCCCCACCAGCATCTTCAGAGTGGCTGCATCTACACTTGACCTTTTCCTGCTCACACTTGGTCTCTGCTAGCGCTTCTTACCTAAGGGTGTATCCTAGCCCCTCCAGTGCCCCTGTTCTTGTATCCTATCATCTGCTATACTCACCTGCACTGAGCAGCTGTCAAAGGCCTGCAGGATCCCCATGCTTCTGACCTGACTCAGTTTCCCTCCTCATAGCTCTCCCGTATCCTAGAGAACCTCAGGGTAGCTCTGCCCTGTCCCCAGTGTCAGCTCAGTCTGCCATGCCATACCATTATATGGTTATCTTCTAATACAAACTACTGGCTCTTCACCCCTGAGCATCCAAGGCCTGAGTACCCAAGAGGTGAGTGGCCTTCACCTCTGCATCTCACCCAGGCCTCTCGTCATACGGGGTACCATCCAACTTTTCCCCATCTTCTCCTGTGTCTTCCCCGCCTTTCCTTCCTCCACCCCCTCTAACCTGTACCCTGGTTACTTCTGCTATCTTTGCTGGCTGCTGGGGCAGAGAGCTGGCTCCTCCTCCCTCAGCCTCCAGCACTCTGTCCCTTCCCTGTTACAGTTCCCTGCCCCAACACTCTTCACACACCTGGCTCCTCCAGAGCAGGAACACAGGCTTATTTATTGCTGGATTCCCAGCAGAATGACCAGCACATAGTAGGTACTCAGTTAGTATTGGTTGAATAGGATTTCCTCACTGCTAATTGGGTTGGTTTCATCTGGTAATAGCATCTATTCAGAGAATGAGGTTTGCCTCTCCCATGGATGAGTTAGGGCAAGTCCCCTGCCCACTGGCTATTCCTTTGGAAGAAAACAACTCCTCACAGGTCTATGTGGGACTGAGCCTGCAGCCCATGCTGTCTATGGGAGACTGAGCCTGAAACCTGAGTTTACTGTGTGCTGGGACTGAGCTTGTAGCTCTACATGGTGCTGAGCTTGCAATCCATGTCGTCTAGGTGATCTGAGCCTGCAGCCCATGGGAGAGGGAGGTGGGATGTGGGGGGGAGGTAGCAAGGCAGCCAGCTTGGTGTTTTTCAGGGAAGGTGTGAGCAGCAGAGCCCCTCCCCCCATCCTGGGCTGGAGGTGAACGTGAGGGGCCCTGTGTTACTTTCCATAATGGAGCTAGAGGCTAAAAGTACCCTTTCTCCTCCTTCTTGGTTGACAAATAGGGGGAATAAATTACCCAGGCACTAAAAGTTGCATTAGGCAAATAAACATTTCGACAAGAATTATATGTGACATTCAAGAGAAAGCAAATAAAGCCTAAGTTATGGGGACCTGTCACCGCTCTAGCAGAATTAAGTAACTAAAAATCGTTAGTAGCGACTTGGACAGGCTCTTAAACCTTGCCGGCTCCGCCTCTGCTCCCGGTTCCCAGGGAGACCACGTGCTCCCTGCCATGAGATGGAAAATCAGCAGGCTTCATGGACTTTGGATCTTGAGCGCCACCAGATAGGACTTTCACACACTGTTGATGGGGCCTAGGCTGCTGCAGGAGTCCCCTGGGGCTTGTGGGGAGTGGAGGGTGGACCCCCAGGTTTGGGGCTTCACCATAAAGTTCCCAGGACTCATTGCTTTAGAGTCAGACATCCACTCTAGCAGATGGGACCTGCCACTAAGTGATCTGAACCATGGCTGGGGACAGACTTGATTGGTAGGGAGCTCTCCTTTGGAGCTGGAGAGGGCTCAGCTGGTAGAGGTGAAGTGGTGACTTTGCAAGCGAGGACAGTGCCAGGCATGCTTGTGATCTCAGAGATGTGAAACAGAGGAAGGCAGACCCCCGGAACCTGGTAAAGAGCTAGCCCAACCTACCTGGCAAAGTTTCAGGCCAACCTTATCTCAAAGGGTGGACTCCCTCTACACAGCATTTCTCCCTCCATGAAAATATAAACACACATGCACACCCAAAGAGAAGTTTCCATTACAACACCAAATAAACTTCTATTCATCCAGTCTGTTGAATTCCTCCACTGATGGGGAGCTTACTCCTGGGCTTTGTATTAGACCTACTTACTGTCTCTGTAGGAGATTCTCACCCAGGAAACCCGGGGGGCCAGAGGTTGAGCTTAAATCTAACTCCAACTCACTCACTGTTGGGTTCTGGGTCATTACTGAAATCCTTTCTCTTGGTTTTCCTCACTGTGCAAAGGAGAGAATGTCTAAGTTTCTTGTTGCCTCTGAAACAAATGACAACAAGCTTAGCAGCTTATGCAACACCCAGGTTTATTGTCTTCCCTTCCTGGAGGTCAGAATTCCAAGCCGGTCTTTACACAAACAAGTGCACATGTATACGCATATACTGACATCTATTATAAATGATTTGAAATCTAGGCTTTTCTTTTTTCTTTTAGTTTTTCGAGACAGGGTTTCTCTCTGTGTATCCCTGACTGTCCTGGAACTCACTCTGTAGACCAGGCTGGCCTCAAACTCAAGAGATCCACCTGCCTCTGCCTCCTGATTAAAGTGCTGGGATTAAAGGCGTGTGTCTCCACCACTGCCTAGCTTTAAATCTAGGCTTAAATATAAAAGAGTACATGGGTGTTTGTCCTTCGGAGTCTGGATTATCATACTTAGCATAATGATTTTCTATATTCCTGTAAATGCCATGATTTCATTTTTCTTTCCAGATGAATAAAGTTCTGTTGTGTGTATGTACCAACTTTTAAATTTTACTTACTTATTTTTTTGAGACAGGGTCTCATTTGGTAGCTTTGGCTAGCCTGGAACTTGCTGTGGTGACCAGGCTGACCTCAGACTTGCAATGTCCCAAGTGCTGGGGTTTCAGGCATACACCACCATGCCTGGCTTTACCATGCTTTCTTTACCTCTGGCATTCCCTGGTGGGCACCTAGGCTGGGTGTGCAGGTGTCTCTATATTGACTTGGAGTGCTTTGGGTAATCTCCTAGGAGGGCCATATGGTAGTTCTATTTTTAATTTGTTGCGGATCCTCCATATTGATTTCCATAGCAACTGTGTAAGTTTACATTCCTACCAGCCGTGTGTGTAAGGCTCTCTCTCCACATCAAAGTGAGTTTTAAACAGCCCAAATCAAGGCGCTCTCAGGGCCATATTCCATCTGAGGCTCTAGGGAGCGCTTGATTGTATAAAGGCCACCTGCATTCCTTGGCTTGCAGCCCTCTCCGTCTTCAAAGTGTCCTATCTCCCAACTCTGATCTTTCTGCAGACATCTCAAAAGGACCTTCATGATGAGATTGCCTTGCTCCCCCCTCCCTGTTACTACCCTAGCTCAGGATATTTAACTTACTCCTATTTGCAGTGTCCTTTCCTCCCAGAGACCAGTATGTGGTGGCTCCCAGGCTCCTATTTTGTCTTCTCCGTGGCAATAGGGGCAGATGCCATGAAGGCTGGGTGAGAAAGGGCTCTGGGAAGGCTCGGTGGGCACGTGGCAAACCTTTCCTGTGTGGTCCTCTCAATCATTGTCCCCTGCTTCTCTGCAGCTTCAGGACAAAATGTCCTCAAGATGTGCGCATCTTTGTGGACAGATGATGGCAAGATGAAGCTTGGAGCAGGGCCAGGGAGCGGTCTCTCAATTCAAGAGCTATTTATAAGGCGGGATTCAGAGCACTTAACCTGATGCTAGGTTGAGTGTCTGGTGTGGCTCTGTTTGGCTGTGAGGATACACTGGCCTCCTTGAAGAAGATGGGGAACTGTAGGAGGCACAGATTCAAGGAGGACAGTGGGTTCAGACTGCGGACTGCTGGGTGGGCATAGACCTTGGATGACCTGGACATGTGATTATTTTGGGTCTAAGTTAGCCGGATGACCAGAAATCAACAAGCGGCTCCTTCCAACAGACAGGGTGTCTGGAAGGATGTTGGACGGGAGCTTGAAGAGAGAGCTGGGCCAGAGATGGTACTTTGGGAGCAAGTTCTGAGCCTAGATGTGTGGAAATGAGGATCTTGTGTGTAGATCACTGGCTTCAGGATGAGAAAGGGGGTTGGAGGATGGATCCTGGGAGAGGGAACCATCCACTGTGGGCAAGCAGGAGAGTACAGCTCCTTCCCTTTCCCTCGCACACAGCCAGCCCTGCCAGTGAGCAACACCCCTACATACATCTTGGACTATGCCCTGAGCTAATAACAGCGATCGATTAAGCTGGTTTGAGGCACCGAGAGAGCTGTCTGGTTTCATCTGTGTCCCCATCCTGCTCTGTCGGAATAGTTCTGTTTGCTGTGTCGCTGTGGCGTTGTTTTGTACCATGGGCCTGTGGGTGAATGGGCTTGAAACCTGGGCCTCGACTGAGTCTCCATCTTCCGCACCTCCACTTTGGGAGGCACTCACGGGGTCCCCACAGTCTCAAGGCTTGGAAGCACCATCTTTACTCCTTTCATAGATGAGGAAATAGTAAGAAGCAGAAATCGGACCCAGACCCCCTGTTCTGCTGTTTATGACAGGGAAAGGTGTGGTCTGGAGTCCAGGTGTTCAGGAAGCAGGTAATGGCATGGGGAAGGTAGCAGGCAGGGCGAGCCCTTTCCCCATAGCCTTTCTTAGACTTGTCTTCTCATGGAGCAACGAAGGTCATAGTGTGGCAAGGGGATAGACAGCCTTGAGATGAGCTGCCACTGCCTGGCAGCACTGTTGGAACCCAGAAGCAGTGGTGACCATGAGGCCTTTCAACCAGACAGCGCTGGAGCCAGGACTTAGTTCTACGAGACCTTCTTGTTCTGGCCACACCAAAGTGATGAGGGTACGTCCCAGATGTCTGGACACCAGCTCCAGCTGTTTCTCATGGGCCCACCCAGCAGCCCCACGAATTGAGTACTCTGGTCCCCACTCTGACAGAAACACTGAGATGTTACAGGCAGGAACAACTTTCCTGAGGATGCTCAGTTTCAGGTCGATGAGCTTGGACCCCAGGGTGGGGGTACTCCCCAATCCTGGTCTCTTCACTCACAGTCTGGGTATCCTGCTCAACACCTATGCGTGTCTGTTCCCTTGCGAGAGAACTTTGTCCCTTTAGAGAAAGCCTGTCAGGAAAGCCTGCTACAACAAGCAAAACTTCCAGAGACTAGAAGATGGGGCCAGCAAGGATGGGGTGTGACCTCTGCTCCCCTCCCACTTGCTCTCCTGAAGTCCCTGCCCCTGAACCTTTGGTCCCACTGAGCCTGTTTGCCAGCACCACATGAATCCCCAGCCCCCAGCAGCAGGGGTCTAAATTTAGACCCTGCACTCCGTGAACGAAGTGAATAATGATAATTAGCATAACAATTCTTCCTGCAATTAGCTGGGGAGGGGGGAAAGGGGTGGTAGGAGTCCAAGAGGAAATTACAGAGGGAGCTTGGCTTTTTCCAAGACCTCACTGGAGGTGTCTGCTTGGCTAGGCTCCTTCTCGGATGACTGGATCCAGAGAAAGCAGATTGGGGCGGATGAAGGCGTGTCTGCCTCTAACCTTATTGTGATGTGTTACTGGTGCATGTGGTTAGGAGCCCTGGGAATGAAGGGGTTGTGTGAACAAGTTCTCACCTGCTCCCAAAGGTGCAAGAAAACCAGAAGCTGCATCAGCCTGGGGGCCACAAGTTAGTGCTTCTTGCCCTTCCCCTTGTAAATAGCTTAGAATTTAAAACTGGACTCAGGGTTGACTTATTTAGCCGTGTCTAATTGCTTGAACCAGCCCATTGCTTGAACCCACCAAACACCACATGGCTTACCAGCGAGTTCAGGTGACCTCCTGGTCCAGTTGTCATCAGTGTGAGCCTGGAGATGCCACCTGCTGCTTCAGGCCTTCTCTGGGGCATGTTAAGAGATCTGCTATCTCCACTGGATGGGACATAGTGGGGCAGCCAGGATGCCCTGGACCGGGGAGGATGGTGGAGTTGCAAAGGGGCCCGAGAGAGATGAGGCATCAGGCTCCCCTGCCCTTCTATTTCTTAGAGGCTCAGAAGGTTCTGTCTAGTTTTCTTGAATGTGTCTGTGGCACATAGTTTTTAGACTCTGCTTCCGCTCTGGCCTTTCTCATCTGTCTTTCTTCGTGCACAGTAGAGAACAGCGCGCCTCTCATCTCCACTGCCCTGGCTACCATACCTCAACTGATAAAGCTTAACTGAGGCCATTTTTGGTAACAGGCCATATAACTCTCCTGGCTTTTAGGAGCTTATGGATAATTAAAGTAAGGAAAGAGTGAATTCTCTCATTTCCCATTTGTCCTAGGCATCGTGTTAATTTCTTGGGGGGTGGGAATGAGAGGTGCACCTGGCAGGGTCAGCCAGGGAGAGAGAAGGGGTTTCCACAGGACAGGCCCAGGGGTAGAGCATCTGTGAGGTGGGAGGGTGAGGAGGACTGCACTAGGAGGTGAGAGATCTGGGCTGTGTGTAGGTGTCTGACAGCTCCTGTTCACAAAGACCTGCCCATTCAGGTCCCTCTGTGTTTTGTGCTTGGGTCCCTGGTGTCTGAAAGCAGGAGCAAGCTGTCAGACATAGTGTGTTTAAGTGACTGTCGGGATGGGAGTTCAGCTCAGTAACACTTTCCTACAATGAATGAGGCCTTGAGTTCGGTCCCCAGCTTTATAGGGAGGAGAGGGAGAAGGGATAGGAGATAAGGGAAGAAGGGAGGGAAAGATGGAAGCAGGATTGTGGGGGGGGGGTGGTGAGGGGGCCCCAGTGATATGCCACTGAAAACTCTTCTATCCTTTTGGAGCCCCTCATAGACTTGACCCTGAGCTACCATGCCCATTTTCAGGCCCCCTATGATGTAAGAGCTGGAATCTGACAATCCTTAGTGGGTTCTGAGGGCACAAGGCCCAGCTGTCCTGCAGTGTTTGGGGGGGGGGGTTGTCTGTGATGCATGCTTCTCCTGCCCACCTCTGCAGGAGGGCCTGGCAGGGCACAGCGCCCACAGGGGTGAAACTGGATTACTCCATGTTCAGAGAAGGAAACAAATGGAGGTTCTAAGAGATTCAGTCATTCATTGGAGCTCTGGAACTGGGGAGTAGAAGAGCTGAGACACAGCACCACAGGCCACACTGAGCATCAGGGACTGTAGAACTGTCCTTGTTCCGAGTTTCCAGTCACCTAGTCACCTCGTCAGCCACCCGACAGTTGTCTGAGCTGGGTCTCAAGGGATGACCTGATCTGTGGTCCGATGGTGTTCTGACTTGGCCAAGAGGGCTGGCATGTGACCTCCTGTTTGATTGACACTTGATACTCTGCTTTGTGCCTTACTGTATGGATAAAGGGACACGGTGGTGGTATCAAACTACCCCAGAAGCCTTGGGTGGCTATTCTCAAGTACTGAAGTCATGACAGGCTATGGATGAAAGGGCAGACCACATCCCTCCCTGTGTGGTACTCTGGGCAGGTAGATGGTGTTCTCTCTCTCTCTCTCTCTCTCTCTCTCTCTCTCTCTCTCTCTCTCTCTCACACACACACACACACACGCATGCACACACACTTGCGCATGTGTGCATGTACACTTGTGTAAGGCTGGTACCCTCACGTGTATGCCTTGTTCCCTCCACAGCCCTATGGTATTAGCTACTCTCTCTCTCTCTCTCTCTCTCTCTCTCTCTCTCTCTCTCTCTCTCTCTGATGACAGATGCACCTCCACGTGGCTCTTAGCATTACCTTCCCCCACGCTCTGCACACAGGACTCTGCTGGCTCAGTAACCAGCTCCACCCGGCTGCCTGGCAGGAGCGGTGGATGGAAAGGGATGGGAGGAGGCAGGAGTGGAGCCATTTGTCTGGGGCACCGGGAGAGAGTTGGCCACTTACAGTGGTGATGGATGGCAATTCTGCTCTGCCATCTGTCGGGCTGGCAGGCTGCTTAGCACAGCCCTGCACACCTGGCTGGGGCATCCCCTGTGGAGCTGGCCTGCTCTTCCTGTGACTTGGGGACCAGCTCCCAACACTACAGGGCAGGAGGCTGGCAAAAGGAGCTATGCCACGCACCCAGAGCCCTGGACAAGGAAGAGCTGTGCTTGGCCCTTCAGGGGATCTGAGGGCAAGCCCTGGCCCTTAGCTGTTTTCTTATTCAGCAGTCAGGCCCTCTGTGAAGCCAAGAGGAAGCCAGCACAACTTCACTGCCCTCTCCCTTAGAATCTGTCACACCTGTGCTCTATGCAAGCGAAGCAAGCTGACCCTCTCTGTCATTCCCAGCCAGCTCGGGAGATGCCTCCAAGGTCGTTGGGTTGTCTGAATGGGGGATGGGAAGTAGGGAACGTCAGATCCTCACTTGCAGCTACACCCTCATCCACACAGGTCCGCCCTTAACATCCAAGAGGCTTTGTCACAAGGACCCCCAGAAGCGGCCTACTCAAAATCATCAACTTTCTGAAGCAGGCTGAGGTGCTGAGAAGGATGGATGGGGCCAGCTCAAGGGCCTTTGGCTAGCTTGTCCTGGCTCTGTCCTTGTCTCCCTGCCCCCATGTGCTCCTTCTACGGTCTGGAACTTGATCAGTTTAACTCGGCCTTGTCCTGGTCCACAGGCTTCATCTCATCAGCTCTTGGCCTCTTCCATCCTCTGGTGCAGGAAACCATCTCACTATCAGTTCATGGACCCCTAAGCTATCTGCTCTGGAGTCTCCTTGTCTGGGGCTGAGCTGTAGCATGGGGATGAGAGCAGGGCCAGTTCAAGTCTCCTCCATGGAGGTCTCCCCACAGCTGTAGATCTATTCAGAACTTGGCCCTGATGCCCTCGTCACCCCTCAGAGATGAATCTTGGAAAACAAGAAGCAGGGCACTTTCCACACCCTTGGGCCGGCAGCTGCAGACTTGGAGCTGGGGCAGGCAGTGGGACCTCTGCACTCTGCGGCGGAATTAAGTGAGCTGTAGGCCAGAGTGATGGAGTGAGGGCAGGTGTGGGAGCCAGAGCCAGAGCCAGAGGATGCCACAGTAGCTCTGGTGGCAGGAGTGGAAATTTCACAGAGGCGTTACAGTCTGTCCCTGCTCTGTGGCACTGCGGTGTCATGGAGAGGGCGTGGACAGATGGTTTCACAGTGCAAGGGAAAGGGCAAAACTCCCCCGGCTCCAGAGAATTCCAAAGGAAAGAGATGATGTTAGTGCACTCTTGGAGGGTTTCTTGGAGGAGGTGGCATTTGAAAGCTTCCAGGGTTTTCTGGGATCTCTTTCCTCATTCTGTAAATCCTGGAGGAATCCAATGGAAGGGAGAATGCATCCTCCAGAGTCTTGGCGGGAAGCAGATGGGCATTCTCCTATAAGACAAGATGAGCCTGGCTCAGTCACAGGCTGTTCGTGAAGGGATGGGCAGTGTGCAGGTAGAGAAACCTTGCAGTTTGCAGCGTGCTAGGGCTGCTGTCACCCCAAATGGGGAAAGATGAGAAGAGGACTTGGTGGACAGAGGGCCACCTTGAGAAGCGTCTTCATGAAAGGACACACAGCTGGAGAGACAGACTCCCATGGTCACCTCGACAAAACCAGTGGAGCCAGGGATGCTCTGAGATGTTCTGTTCTGGTCAGCCACTCAGGACAGCACTTAGGGACAAATGTAGGAAGGAGAAGGGGTGCCAGGCCGAGGGACTGTTCCTCCCTAGGGACCCAGACAGGGTTGGCTTCTGAAGGACAAGCAAAAGGGATGCTTGTCACTCACCGGATGCCAGGCCAATAGAGAGGGGGTCCTGTGTGTTCCTTCAGAAGGGGCTCATCACTATACTCTGGCTAGCTAGCATCTTACTATTTCCATCTTGGGGCAGAGAAAAAGAAGGTGAAGTCATTTGCTGAGAGCCTCCCAGCCAGGAGGAGACAGCACAGGAGATGCCCGGGCAGATCTCCCTGGCTCCCAAGGCAGTGACTGCTTTTCAAAACCATTAACGCCCTGCAGGAGGCCTGGCCCCTGCGGGTTGGTGAGGCTGCCTGGGAAGGATGGGTTCAGCGGGTGGCATTGGCTGCTGAGGTGAGCAAGCACTGCCAGCCCTGCTTTAAACGTGACAGCTGGCTTTTGTTTGCCGAGCAGATGTGGGCTGCGGTTCCCATGAAGGGGGGGGAGGGAGATGACTTGAAAAGCTGGGCCCCTTCTCAATCAATCCGCAAATGTACCGAGGAATTGAGGTAATTTCTTTACATTTTACTCGTATTCAAATTTTAGAGGTGAGCATATATGCAAAGAGCCAGTCAGCACCTTTACTGTAAAGAGAGAGAGAGAGAGAGAGAGAGAGAGAGAGAGAGAGAGAAAGAGAGAGAGAAAGGCTAGCCATTTTGTTATTTTTACCCTGGGCACCAGGGAGGCAGACTCGCTATGAATACCTCATTACTTGAATTTTGAATATTTCTCTTGAGTTGAGCACAAAAGGAAACTTGAAAAAAAAAAAAAGGAACACACTCATGTTAGAACTGTTTCTCCTTTTGAATACGTGACTCACACCGGCCTAGTTTAGGTTTTAATAGCACAATGGTAAGAGTCAATCAGTCCTAGATGTGTGTACTCAGAGTGCTTCAGAGAGAGACCATTCCCAAGAGCACGGCGATCTTAAAACACCCAAATTATCTTTACCAAAGGACGTTAGCTGCAAGCATTAGTTTTTGGTTTTTCTCTTTTGCTCACCTGAGCCCCATGGTCAGGCATGGGGAGACTGAGGAAGTGCTGAAGATAGAAGTGTTAAGGTGGGGTTCTGGAAAGAGGCCTGCCACCCATACCCTTCTCGGTCTCCATATGCCTTGTGGCTGCTAAGCAGTGTGGAGAGCACACTCGAGCCACGGGCTTCACCAGCAAATAGACCTACATCAAAAACCCCTGCCCACCACTGCATTAACTGCACAGGCTCCCTCAGGCCACCAGACTCCTACCTTCTCCACACAGAATGTCAAGGGGAAGCAGGCGACCAGGTACTGTAGCAGCAGCGGGGGTGGGGGCTGAGGGTGAGGGTGGGGTAAGGGTTGGACTAGTTGTCTTTGGATGTTGAGCTTTGGATGTTGACCTATTGCCTTATCCCAGCGGTTCTCAGAATGTGAGTACTGGATCAGGTGAAGTCTGAGTCCTTGCAGGCCCAGAGGAGTCCTCTTGCTTAGCTGGCAGGTGTGTGCCTCCTTGTGGGACCTGCTCTTACCAACCTCAAACATGTTCCAATCAGAACCTCAGTTTCCTTATGTGCCAAGGCCTCATGAGCAGGAGTGCGCAGTCCCTCCACCCCAGAGCATACTTCCTGGGCCCCTTCTCCTCCACAAAACCTGCTAATGTCATGGCCACCTCCTCTTCTCTTCCCCTTGACCTTTGTCTGCCTAGGTTTGCATTCCTAAGCCCAGGGACCTCTGAGAACTCCCAGCACGAGAGAGTGATGCCTGCCTTGTTTCTGAAGTTGGGTGGAGAGGCCCAGCCTAGATGCCTGGCAAGCCAGGAGCAGGAGAAGCCAGGAGCAGAAGAAGCCAGGGCCAGCAGAAGGCAGACCTATAATTAATCCTCAGCATCTTCCCCACCATTGTCTTTTCCCCATTGAGAGCAGCCAATTAGCAGTTGTGCATCCCTCTGCATGGCAGCCACTTATTAGTGAAGACAAAGGCAGCATTGATTCCAATTTGTCCTGCGTTAGGCTGTCTCTGAAGTTAAAGATTGCATTTAGGGAGCAGCAATGGAGAAGCAATGGAGGGGCAATGGCGAGGGAGCACCTAAAATTAGTTGAAATAATTTTAGCTTTATTGTGAATGGCTAAACTAAATATAAACAGAAGAGAGAAGAAAAATCTCTGTAATGTTAATTACCATAAGCATTAAGTACCCAAAAATGAGGCGTACAATTTGTTTGGTGACACTCTGATAATTAAATCATTTTCTCTCACTGAGGCTCCTTGCAGGTTTGTGCAGAGCCTGGCTCCTTCCGAATGAATTCTTTGGCCCTGAAGGATCTTTGGGTTCTCATCCTGGGTTTCTGAGGCTACCATCTCTCTCTCTCTCTAGCCCAGGTGTTACCATCTACTTTTATGATGGTCCAGGTTGTATGCAGCCTCAGGGAGGGAGACAGATTGAGGTCTGGACTAAAGTGAGCAGCAAGAAGGCTCTCTGCCCATCCATCTCTCCATCCATCCATCCATCCATCCATCCATCCATCCATCCATCCATCCATC
>NC_022016.1:59239820-59265554 GCF_000317375.1 Microtus ochrogaster | reverse complement strand
ATCCATCCATCCATCCATCCATCCATCCATCCATCTCTCCATCCATCCATCCATCCATCCATCCATCTCTCCATCCATCCATCCATCCATCCATCCATCCATCCATCTCTCCATCAATCCATCCATCCATCCATCTCTCCATCAACCCATCCATCCATCTACCCATGCATGCATTCATCTATATATTCACCCATGCATCTGTACATTCATAAATCCACTTACCCATCCATCTATCTGTGTGCCCACCTATCCACTATGCATCTGTTTATTCATCCATCCATGCACTTATCCATTACCTATCCATGTATCCATCCATCCATCCATCCATCCATCCATCCATCCATCCATCCATGAACCTGTCCATTTATCCATCCATCCATCCACGAACCTGTCCATCCATCTACCTATGCTTTTTCATCAATACATTAATTGTGCATTTTTTTAACATTTCTATTATACAAAAAGGCATTGTAAGTTATTGCTAAAGAAATGTAATCCGGGTCTGGAGAGATGGTTCAGTGTTTAAGAGCACTTGTTGATCTTTTTAGAGGATCCAAGTTCAGTTCCTAGCACTCATAACAGGGTTTTTACAACCAACTGTAAATCCAGTTCCAGGGTTTGATAGATGATAGGTGAACATGGATGGATGGATGGATGGATGGATGGATGGATGGATGGATGGATAGATGCATGAATGGATAGTGGTTGGGTGGATGTATTTTTGGATGGACAGATGCACAGATGAATGCATAGATACAGGATGCATGGATGAAGAGGTAGGTAGGTGAATGGGTAGATAGATAGTGATAGATGGATGGATAGACAGATGGGTGGGCAGTGAGCCATCTTGATGTCCACTTTAACCCAGATCTTAAACTTCCAAGATGGAAGGTTTTATCTCTGAGGAAATTGTTATACAACACCATCTCACCAGAGAGGATTAAGCAGAAACAAAGGTATGACAGTCCAAAGAAAGCCAGGCGATGATGAAGAGGCCAGGAAGGGATAGAGGGTGTGGAGAGGACAGAAGGAAGGCGCAAACAATTGTATCTGTTAAGCAGTTTCTGTGTACCCAACATGTGTGGCATGTTATCTGTTATCTCCTTTGAACTCCACCTTAATCCGCTCTCTGAGATTTCATCCCTGTTTCTACACACAGGACGTCTGAGACTCAGAGATATGTGCAGTTGGGAAGGTCTCTCTGAGGACTCAACATAGTCAAGAGAAGCAGACTCTCTCCCAACATCCTTCCTCCCATTATTTTATAAAACATGCCCACTCTTTGTCCTTGAGAAGATCACGGGGGTTGGAGGGAAGTGTCGTTCTCACAATTCTCCCCATTTTCTTGGATGGTTGCTCTACAGTAGAGCTCTTGCCCAACACACACAAGGTTCTGGGTACCATGCCCAGGACAGGGGGAAAAATGAAATCCCAGTTCCTCCTACTCCTGACAGAACTGAACCAGCTGTGTATGGAATCAGTTCTGCCTCCTAAGAGACCCTTCTGACATCCACTGCTGTGGGACAATGGTCTTGTACCCTGTAAAGATTTGTCACTTGTATTGTTTTAATCAAATGCTAGGCAGGAAGTATAGGTGAGGAAACCAGAACAGGAGAATTCTGGGAAGAGGAAAGTCTCAGTCTGTAGTCATTACCCAGACACAGAGGAAGCAACATGAGAATCCCTCGCTGATAAAAGGTACCAAGCCACGTGGCTAACAGAGACAAGAATTATGGGCTAATTTAAGATGTAAAAATTAGTTAATAAGAAGCCTGAGCTAATAGACAAACCAGTTTATAATTAATATAGACCTCTGTGTGTTTCTTTGGGACTGAGTGGCTGTGGGACAGGGCAGGACAGAAACCTCTGTCAACTAATCCACCTTGTTTATTTTGCCCCCTCACATGGCAAAACACTTTGAAGGAGTCTCCATGGCTTCAGTCCTTCAATATTTACTCTGCTTTGACCCTCAGGCTCCGTAGGCCCTGTAGCCAGTTCATGAATGTCCACAGGGTTACCTCACTCCTCCCAGGATCCTCTGCAGCAGCAAGCTCTCTCTTCCTGACTCTCAGGGCAACAGGACTGGGCACTTCCTGCTGTCACTCAAGCCTTTCCTCCAGTGCCCTCAGCTTCATCTTTTAGATTGCTCATCCCAGCTCCTGGTTTGCCTCCTGTTTTGTTTTGTTTTCCACAGAGTGGGCTCTGTTTTCTTTTCAAGGCACAATGTACACAATGGGATTCATTATATATTCTTTCCAGTTGATCGTCCCTATGTACAACGGAAACAGACATGTCACAGAACAATATGTTGATATTTTCTGGGAGCAGGGCACTCTCATAGTTTAATTTATTCTGTTCTGCTTCAACTTCATTGACAAAATGCTGCTCCAGACAGTCCCACAGACTCAGGCTCCTGGCTACTCCTGTAGATCTAGATGCCAGGTTTCTTCAGTGCTAGGCTAGCTCAATCTCTGCAGACTAGACTCAAAACCTGCCTCAGCCCCAGGCTACCCCTAGTGGATACAAAGGCAAGGTCTATTCCTATAATCCAAGCATCAGGGATGACCCCATATTCCTAATCAACCAGTTCTCCCTATGTGGGCCCTACAGCCAGGCCTTGAGGCTCATCTCTGAGGCGCTAGGCTCTAGACCAGTCTCTCTAGATGCAGGCTCTAGGCCTCCCATCTGCTGACCCAGCATCAGGTCTGCTTACTTGAGATCTCCAGTGTAAGCCTGCTTTCAGAGCCTACCAGATGGCTTACCCAGATTTTCTGGGGACTGATAGTGACTTTTTCACTGCAGGCAGAATATAAAAGCTGGAAAAGGTGCCAACTTCTAATGCAAAGACAAGAAGACATGGCCACAGGGTTGCAGGACATATGGTATGTCAACAAAGAAAGAAAATAAACTCCAGTAGTAGGTCCTAAAAAAGTAGGAAGTTATGAATTATCTGAGAAGTCACATAATTGTCTTTGTGGTATGTTGTCAGTTTGATAGGCTCTAGAGTCATCTCATCAGGGAGATGGGCCTCTGGGGAGACCTGAGGGGGGTTACCTTCATTATGCTAATTGATAAGGAAGAACTGCCCACTGTGGGTGGAGTCATTTCCTAGGCTGGGGTCCTGGATCCTGCAGAAAACAAGAGTGAGCTTAGCGGGGGCATTCATACATAGTTCCTGCTTCTTGATTGGGGTTGTGCTGTGACCAGCTGTCTCAGGTTCCTGCTGCCTTGACTGCCCTGCCTGATAGACAGTTTCTTGAGCTATGAGCCCAGACAAACCTTTTTTTCCTTTAAGTTCCTTTGGTCCAGGCATTTTATCAACAATATCAGAAAAAGAAACAAAGACGGTCAAAGATCTCAGTGAGCTACGAGAGAATGCTGACAACTCAGGAACGGAATGACAACTTCAGCAAAGAGACAGAAGCCAGAAAGGACCTGAAAAAATCAGGAAAGCAATTCCAACAGCTACAAAGTGAGCAAAGATACTTAGGAACAGATTAAGCTAAGAGAAAAACCTATGCACTGAAACTCCAGTTGAAACTCTAAAAGAAATACAAAGATGATCTATGTTTGTATATTTTTCTTTTCTCACTGTTTATGTGTACGTGTGTGTCTGTGTGTGTGTGTGTGAGGTGTGTATGTGTGTATGCATGTTTGCACATGCGTGGGTGCACACAGAGGTCTGGGTTTGATGCAGGGAATCATCTTCTATCACTCATCCAGCTTGCTCATTGAGGCAGGGCCTTTTAATCAAACCCAGAGCTCTCTGATACCACTATTCTCCCCAGGGTCTTTACTCCAAGAATCTCCCTTCTGAGCCTGGAATTACAGGCAGGCTGCCTTACACTCCTGACACTGATGTGGGTTCTGGGGATCTGAACTCTGGTCCTCATGCTTGCACAGGGCGCTTTCGCAGTTTAGCCCATCTCCCCAGATTGAGAATTAGAGTTTTAGAGTGTTTTATTCCCCAAAGAAACTTGTAGATCCAATCCAATCCTTCTTAAAAAACCTTCTGTGAGACTTTGCAAAGAATTCACACATAATCCCAGACTCTTGTATATGACATCACAAAGACTGAACAATACAATAATCTTGAATGAACAAAGCTGCTGGTGTCACATTCCCTGACTTAAAACTATGCTAAAAGTTATAGTGATCAGATGGCTTGAAAGCCATCGGATGGACCAGCGGGACAGAACTGAGAGTTCAGAAATTGGTCCAGTCTCTTCTGCTGAGTGTGATAAAGATGCCAGTGGTGCACAGCTGGGAAGGGACACCCTCTTCCGTGAATGGTGCTTGGAAAACTGGATCCCTACAAACAAAGACTGAAATTGGATACATATTTTCCCATGCACAGAAATTAATTCAAAGTGGATTAAATACTAAAAGCTACTAGAAGACAAAGGGGGAAGCCTACCCACTTTGACTAAGCAACAATCCTGTGGATTTGACCCTAAAAGAACAACAGAAGCAGAACTAGATACACAGGCATGCATCAGACTACAGAGCTTCCCACGGCAACGGAAATAATCGGCAGCCTGAAGAGAAGACCTAAGGACTGGGAGAAAGGGTATGCAAATCAATCAGGGGTTCAAATCCAAGGTAGGCATGCCTGCCTACAGATAAACGGCAAGGAAGCAGGAAGTCCAGTTAAAATATGGGCAGCGGGGCTGAACAGATATCCTGGCTAGTAACTAATTGAAAACCCCTAAATTGCTAATAGTATTCAAATTGTTACTAATTATATGCAAACAAACACGATGATGGGGTGGGATGTGCTCGTTAGGATGGCCATTATCCAAATGATAAAGACAACAGGTGTCTGCGAGGGTTTGGAGGAAAGGGAATGTGTGCAGGCTGTTAGAGTGTGATCGGTACAGCCCTTACGGAAAGCATTAAAAATAGAACTGCGCAGTGTCCAGCAATACCACGTGTAGGAAGATACTCAAGGGAATGAAATGAGCATGGTGAAGAGATTGCTCTGTGCACTCCTCGCACGGCCACTGTAGCAGCAGCAAACACAGAATCATCCTAAGTGTTCGTTGGTGCATAAGTGACAGCCTCTCTCTGGAATACTATTCAACCTTGAAAAGGAAATACACGAGTTGTTGTTGGTGGTGCACGCCTTTAATCCCAGCACTTTAATCAGGAGGCAGAGGCAGGAGGATCTCTGTGAGTTCGAGGCCAGCCTGGTCTTCGGAGTGAGTTCCAGGACAGGCTCCAAAGCTACATAGTGAAAGCCAATATATATATATGTGTGTATACACACACACACACACACACACACACACACACACACACATATAGTTTTTTTCAAGGCATATTGGCTTTAAGCAACATGGATGGAGCTGAAAAATATTTTATAAGTGAAAGGAGCCAGTTATAGAAATTCAGCATCCTAGGAGCTCACGTCATTGGGGGATGGAGTTTTGATTGGACAGGAGGGGTAAGTTCTGGGGATGGGCTGTATGGAAATGGTGAGGGGAGAGGAAAAGCCCAGACTGAATCCTTGAAAGCAGTTCAGAGTAAACTAAAGGTCTGTGAGCATCAGCTAATTGTTTCACAGCGTGAGCATGATTTAATTGTTTCACAGTGCATAAACACACCCAAGTCTCACTGTGTACACTGGGAATGGATATGAATGTTTTGTTCAAGAAAAATTTTAAGCAACAACAAAAAGAAGAATTTTGTTGTTCTACAAACAGCTATGCTGATCTTGATGACTAAACCAATCTTGCTGTCCACCGATGGCCCTGAGCTGATCTGCCGGAGATGGCAGGCTTCCCTGAGTCCTCTTTTCCATTATATAGATTGTTCTCTCTCCCAGACGCCACACAGAGGTGTCCTTCCTGCCCTTCTGCAAAAGATCGTCCCTCCAATGCCCCCTCCCCCAGGTTAAAGGGCAGGAGCGCCCATCTTCCTCTCCCTCCCCTGACCATGTTCACCCTCCCGTGTCCCATCAAAACCACCTCGTTCTTGCTAGGCAGAGCTCTCTACCCCTCTGCCCTCCTGGAGAGAACTCGCTTACTTTGTTCACAGCTGGGACCTCGACGCCTTGCATAGGTCAGGCAAACAGTAGGCGCTCAGTAAGTGCTTATGGCAAGTGGGTCAGCTCTAGCTAACCTCACCAATCTCTCTGCAACTGGTGGAATTGTGGGCTGTCATTCAAGGGACACCATGTCTGTCGCTGCAGTCAGCCTGCATGAGTGTCCTCTCTCCTCTCTCCATCTCTTTCCACAGGAGGCTTGTGACAGCCCGCGCAGACAGTGAAGTGCAGAATTAAGGCTCAGAAGCAAGAGATGGAGTGGGCAGGAGAGTGGGCTGCAGAAACAGTGCAGGCTCTGTCCCGTTTCACAGGGACCAGACTGGGTTTCAAGGGCAGCTACAAGCGCTGGGTTTGCCTTCATCTCCCAGGGAGCTTGTCATGAACATTGTTTCTCTCAGAAAGTTTTTGACGCAGAAGGGTGGCACAGGGCTCCAGGTTATGTTCTTGGAGAAGAACTTGCCAAGTGAGTTTCCCCTCAGGTATTTGTATGTTTTGACAGTTAAGAGAGCAGGTGACATGTTTTTCAGTAAAACTCGAGGATTCTGATCAGAACCTGTACCTGTCTGCCTGTCACAGTTGTGGAGTCACCACACTCCCACGAAGGGGCTTATGAATGGAAATCCCTTCCTGCCTTCTCTTGCCTCTCTCCTCTCGCCTCCCTGTTTGCCTTTTTCTTTCATCCCTCCCTTCCACTTCACTTCTTTCTTTTCCCTCCTCCTTCTTCTCAGCTTGGGTCAAACTCACGGCCTTCCTCCTGTGGCCTCACAAAAGCTGGACCACAGGTGTGCACCATCATGTCTGACGCGCACAATGGACACTTCAAGGTCACATTAGGGTTTTAAACCTTCCTGGGGTGACCATGTCTCAGCACGAGTGTGTGTATGTGTGTGTGTGTGTGTGTGTGTGTGTGTGTGTATCACCAGTGGAGCATTTGTGCAAGTTCTGCTTCTCTAGATGATCTGTAACCCGACGTCAAATCAAGGTTTCTTCCCCCATGGTGCGGGTGGCTCCAAAGATGGTTCCTACAAATTCTGCTTCCTGGTCCTCCTGCTCTTGGATGATTCCCTCGCAGGAAGTCTGGGCTAGCTTGTGACTCAGTTTAACAGAAAGAACAGAGAACTGTGATGTAATGCCAGGCCTAGGTTGAGCCTCAGGAGAGTCTGGAAGCTTCCTCTTTTGTGACCCTAAGCTGCCTGGTAAGAAACCAGACGAGTGTCCTTCAGTGACCGCATGGAAAGATTACTCATGGAGACTTCATAGAAATGGAGACAGAACCCAGCCTCCCGCCACCCTTTTAAGCACGGGACATATGAAGAAACAAACCGGAATCTCCCAGCCTGGCCCAGCTGTGCACCCGGCTGCTACTGCAGGGAGCAGAAGAGGCACCCAGCTGAGCCTTGTCAGTCTCCGCCCAGGCGACTCCCAAGAGATGGGTAGGTATTAAGTTTCTAAGTTTGGGGTGATTTGTCAGCCAGGATAGATAACAGAAACACTTGGGCACCACACCCGCTCCTGTCCCTGTAGCTCTCCACAGGAGTTGCTGGCCTGGGATGTGTGAGGGGGATGGAGCAAAGATCGCCTGCTCGTCCCCCTCCCCCCCCATTATTTCTTCCACATCCCAGGCGTGAGATACTCTCTTAGACTTTGGTCCAAGTGAGCGGCCAGTAGGGTCTGGTATCTGACTCGGAAGCCCCCTTAGAACAGGTCAAGGGCCTTTTGGAATTCCGGCAGCACGTCACCTGGCAGACAGGCACCTGTTTAAGTGGCTAATTCAGTCAAGAAGTCGAGACATGGTGCACCGCTCCACCGTGCCTGGAATCCTAACAGGCGAGGCCACCAGAGAGGAGCTCCTCGGAACCAGAGGCATGCTGGCCCCGCCCCAGGCATTGGGCCAGGTCTGCCCAGGATTCAGAGTCTTTGGGACGGCAAAAACACGAGGGTTTGCTTGCCCAGCACCTTAACAGCTTCCTGGACAGATTCACCTAAGAATCATTGCAGGCTGTGGGAAAAGCTGGGGAATCTCAGCTCAGGGGAGGCCTTTGCTAGAGGCATGGAGCCCAGTCCATCTTCAGCAAAGGACAGATAGCAAGGGGCTGTAACTGGAGAGAAAATAGATGTCCCTGCTTTCTCAGCTGGAGCACACAGGGAGGAGAACTCTGGACAGCACGGAGCTGCCTCCCAGGGCCCAAGGACTGAGAATCAGGGTCTGCTCATGTTTCCTCTGTTTCTCCCTCACCCACCCTGCACCACCCTCCCCTCTTCTTCACACCCAGGCTGAAGCCTGAGGACTGATAAAGCCAGGTCAAGCACACTCCTTAGCACCCTTCCTTCAGCGATGTTCAGACCCAGTTCCTAGCAGAGTTTTCTGGCAGCTTCTTCCTCCTGATCCAGGCAGCTGTGGTGAGGGCCAAGCAGTTGCCCCAGGTGTGGCGTCTGCGCATGGGCAAAGGCGGTGTCTGCGAGAAGCAGAGCATTCTGGGCACTGCCCATGGGACACTTTCCACAGCGATGGACAGAAATCAGACTAGAGAGATACAAACACGGGTGGGAGGTGGGGGATCAGAGGGAGACAGTCACTGTTGGAGTTGTCCAAGTGTGGGGTTGACATCTGGGTGACATTCGGAACTCTCCACATAGTCTGCACCCACGTGTCTTACCTGGCTCTCTCTAGTCTTGGTCTTGGTGAGGACCACCCCTCCTGCATGCAACAGCAGCTCCTCACATCCTGGCACCCTGGAGAGCCCCAAGGGGAACTCCTTGGCCTGGTAAGACTCCTCCATTGTGTTCGGAGTTAGCCCTCAGTGAGCACAGGCATCGGAGGCCATTGCCTGAGTGTACCTGAGACCAGCATGGGAGCCTCTGGAGGTCTGGGGGGCCTGGTCTAAAGGTGGGAATGTGTGTAAAGACTGTGCCAGGTTTCTCTGGAGCTGGTGGGAGGCTGGAGTCAAGAGAAAATGCCGACTCAGCTTTGTTTCTGTGACCCTGCTCCTCAACTCCGGCTGGGTGGTTTGGAAAACACAGGTTCCGTTGATTTTCAGCATGCATTCCCTTGCCTAGAGTTCCCGGTCCATCTACTGTTCCTCCAATGGACGGCTGTTAGCTGTTCCTGCTCATGGGGGCTCAGAGGCTCAGAGGGTCCAGGCCATTCGCTCACCAGTCACAGCAACCTGAAGTTAGGAAGAGAAGTGCCCGGGAAGGGGTCCAGTTCTGCTTCTCCATGCCCTGGGGAGCCAAAGCCGGAAAGTTCTAGTGCATCCTGAAGGCCAAGTGTCAGCAAAGCGCTGGTAACCAACTAACTTCACAGCCTCTCTTTAATTTCCAACCCCCTGTGTCATGTAGCCCGGGTGGTGCTTAGCCAGCCCACCCTGGATTTCCAGTTCTGTGTGACAAGCCCTTCACCATCTTGGATTCACAATACGTGGCCCCCAACTCCCCACCCTTCTTCAGCCCTGGCGCCCCAGGTGTCTCTTTGATTGCCGTCAGTGAAGGGCAGCTTGGCCAGAGCCTGCTGTGGCTGGAAGCTTTTCATTCTGTTCCCTGGTAGCCCCCAAAGTCACGCCTCACTTTGACAGAGAGCAGAGGACAAAACCCAGACAGGTGGAAGCATGAAGAACCCACAGCTAGACACACTTGTCCTGATCTTCTCAAACCCCAGAACCCCCACCAGGCGGTCATGGAGTCTTTGAAACTGAAGCCTGTGCTTCTGCTCATTAAAAAAAAAAAAAGGAATAAATCTGAACTTGGTAAGATGCATACATGAAGCACTTGTCCTGCTGGCCATGGCCAAGACTCCATCAACCTTGCAGCTCACACTCAAGTCACTGGTGTTGGGCGAGCATCGGCCATCAGCAGGCTCCAAGGATGCAGTGGCTAAAACACATTTGCAAGGAGGAGGCTGTGGGTCTGGGGAGATGCAAAGGAATACGCGGCTAAACAACCCTCAGGTCAAAGAGGAAATCACAGTGCAAATAAGAAAATATTTTCAACTGAACAGAGATGAAAATAGGAGCCCATCAAAACCCGTGGGATGTGGCGAAAATACTCCAAGCTGACACCTGGGGCGAGAAGTCAGGGACCCCGTGAGCTTGATAAGAAAAAATAATGATGTGTAGTCACATATGCACAGACACACACACACACACACACACACACACACACACACACACACAAATCTGTTTTAAACAATCAGAAATCGAAATTTAGCACTTCCTTCAATCAGGGACATAGGAATGCAGTGTAATGGTCTTAGCAGTGTGTGTTGTCAGAATCACAAATATTGCTTTAGCTCTGCCTACCTGCTTAGAATCGAGGCTATTTATTTCTCAGTCATAGCCTTTCTACCTCTCAACATGACTTGGGCATGTACCAGCATACACACGCGTGCACACACTGCCGGGAAGGTGACACTGCATAGTAACGTCCCCAACAGCATCTGGCAAAGAATGCCTGCTCACCTGTGTTCACGTGACAGTCTAAAAAACAACCACTAACGGGTTCATATCATTTTCCTTTCATTTCTTGAGTCAGGGTCTCACATAACCCACACTGGCCTGGAGATTGCTAGGTACCTGGGGATGACCTTGAAAGTCTGATCTTTCTGCCTCCACCGCCTAAGTGCTGGGATTACGGTGTGCACCGCCACACTGTGAAGTCCTGTGGACGGAATCCAAGGCTTTGCGCATCCACCAACTGAGCCCCAGCCCCAGACATTTCTTGAGCTTTTGATCCTTGCTTTATTTTGAAATAACATAAGATACACAAGAAATAGCAGGAATAGTGGAGAGAGGCCCCATGACCCTTCACCTGTTTAACCATCTTTTAAAACTGTGTTTAACATTAAAACTGGACATCAGCATTAGAGAAAAGTGTGGGCTAGCTCTTTGAAGTTTTTAATTTTTTTTGTACAGATTACATAACCAGCACAAAGAAGACACAGAGCCAATGTTCCTGACCCTCTGTGATCAATATTGTTCCACTTTCAAAATCTTGGAAATTGCTGCCCCAATCTTCATTTTTGTGATTTGGCGTTTTAAAGACTATTATGTTTGTTAACTTTGGAGCTTGGCTTTGTCCCCACTCAGACCTTGAGCTACTTCCAGATGTCTTGTACTCGGTCATTCTTCCCCTCTTGTTCCTGGTGTAGATTCGCCAGGGTGTTTAAACAGTCTCAGATTATAGAACCTTTTGGTCATTTCCAAACGTGGGTTGTATTTTTGTGTGGACGTGTTTCATTTCTTTGGGATAAGAGCCCGGGAGCAGAAACACAGAGTTGTGTGCGTCAGGGTGTGCTTAGCTGTAAAGGAGATGCTCTACTGTCTTCCAGAGGACATCACCACCTTACACTACAGTGGCAGAACAGGAGGCCCTGGCTTCCCGCATCATCACCAGCACTGGGAGGGCGTTACAAGGTCTCATGTAGCACAGGCTGACCTCAAACTTATTATTTAGCCAAAGCTAGCCTTGAAATCCTGATCCTCCCATTTCTACATCCCCAGCGCTGGAATGACAGGCAAGAACCACTGTGCCTGGTATCTCTGTGGTTTTAAGTTGCATTCTCTAGTGGTTAGGGATGTTGAAGTTTATGGCCTTATTTGCTATTTTTATATTATCTTTGGCAAATCCATGTTCATGTCTTCTTGTTTCCCCATTGCATTTCTAGTAAGTATAGTAAAATGTACACAACAAAATTTGCCGTTGATACTTTTTGTGTGTGTTGTGTCTGTGTCTGTATGTATCTGTTCAGCCACAGATGTGGAAGTCTGAGGACAACCTTGGGTCCGGGTTTTTACCTTCTGTGTTGTTGGAGGCAGCATCTCTCATTGTTCATTGCAGGCTCCTGACTTTAATTTCTGGGAGTTCTCCTATCTCCACCTCTCATCTCTCTGGAGGGACACAGGGATTATAGACATGTGCTACTGTATCCAGCTTTTACATGGGTTTGGGGCATCTAAACTCAGGTTCGCATGCAAGTTTTTTTTTTTTCCCCACTGAGCCATCTCTGCAACCCCTGTTTTAATGGTCTTAAAGTGTCTAGTTCAGGAGCACTGTGTATTTCCAAGATCACACACCGATTTCCAGAACATTCTAATCTTACAGAACTGAAACTCTTTGCCCTTGAAACCACTCTCCATTTTCCCCAGCTCACCCCTGACAACCTTCCCCCTCAGTCCTAAGAATTCGACTGCAGTAGGTATGCTATATGAGCAGAGCTGTGTTTATTCATCTTCTTGTGATTGGCTATTTACCCTGTGTCAGATCCTCAGTGTTCACTGACGTGGAAGCATGCGTCAGAACTGTCTTCTGTTTCGAGCCTGATAACAAATATCCTCTATGCCTGCGTCACTTTTCATTGATCCGTGTCTCCGTCCTGGGTCTGAGTGGTTTCTGCCTGTGGCCTTTGTGGACCAAGCTTCTGTGTATGCTGCTATGCAAACACCTCTTTGAGACCTGCTTCCAGTTCTTTTGGGTCAGAATTGGAACTGCTGGGTCACACAGTCCTTGTTTAATTATTGGAGGGGTATCTTATTGTTCTCACAGCCCCGGTATCACTTCACATCCCTCCAACAGTGCACAAGGGTTCCAGCTTCTTCTTGTCCTTAGTACCCACTGTTCCCTAGGATTTAATGTTTACACTGGAGAGTGTGAAGTGACACACTGCTGAGTTTTGAGAATTCTTTGTGTATTTCAGATACTGTTATTTCTTTATCAGCTATCTGCTTTTATTTTTTATTCCAATCTGTAACTTGTCTTTATTCTGTGAACATGGTTCTTTTTAGAATAAATCTTATGATTTTCGTAAAGTTTTACACCTTTGCTAACGTTTTAAATTTTGGTAAAGTTAATAACATTTCTCTCTTATGAATCATGATTTTTGTTGTTATTGTTGTTTTTTTGAGACAGGGTTTCTCTGTGTAACAGCCCTGGCTGTCCTGGAACTAGCTCTGTAGACCAGGCTGGCCTTGAACTCACAGAGATCCGCCTGTCTCTGTCTCCCGAGTGCTGGAATTAAAGGCGTGTGCCACCACCACGCAGCATGAATCATGACTTTGATGTTATGTCTAAGAAGTCTCCACCAAGCATAGATCAGAAGATTGACTGTCTTGTTTCTTTGTAAATGTTTCCATTATTTTGTGCTTTATGTTTGAGTTTCTATCTATACTGGACTCTCATATAAGATGTTTGAAGACATGTGTATAACAACTGCTCCAGAATCAACTGTTAAAAAGGCTTCAGTATCATTTCCTTGGCCTTTGATAAGATCAATCACACAGGTAAGTTTTAAAACATTGAACCTATTTCTCATTCCTAGAATAAACTTCGCCTGATTGAAGCTTACATTGTTTTTGTACACGGATGCATATGTGCTAAGGCTCTTTTACTGGGTGCATACAATGCAGAGTCACCACATACTTTTGCTAAACTCATCTTCACTTCATTATATGCAGTTGATTTCTGTCTGTGCAATCTTCTTAGAGCACATTTTATCTGACATTGATCCCGCAGTCCCTTTCTTCTTTCGGGTGACATTCATCTTTCTGATTGTTTACTTTGAACCTGCTTGTATGATTGTTTTTGAAATGAGTCACTTATTGACAGCATATAGTTGAGTTATTTTGAAAATGTTTTACCTGCCAATTTTCATCTTTTGCTTGGTGTATTTAAACCATTTACATTTAGTGTAGTTGTCATTATGTTAGGACTCAAGTCTACACTGTAGTTTTTATTTTCTTTATCTTCTGTTTTATTGTTGCTTTATCATTTTTTTACTGTACACATGGGGTTTTAAAGAATCAATTTGAGGGCTGGGGTGAGAGATGGCTATTCATGAGACTATGGTCAACCTAAAAGGGTAACTGCTAAAGGCATCATGAGAAGGTGTTTGGAACTAAGTCTCTGGTTCATTTGGTTCCTAGCAAGATTAGCATTGCTTCAGTGTTGAGCAGATAGTTTTCAACAGACATCTTCATCGTCAGTCTTGCACAACAGGGCTGCAATGGCCTTTGTGCCAGACTGTAGTTCTGATAGCTTCTCTGATCATCCTTGTCAGGCAAAGATGTAGGCACCCTTCCTTCCTGAGCCTCGGGCTTTATTAATTTGTTTGTCAGCACCGATACTCCTGAATCCACTCTGATTTAACCAGTTCTCATCGGTTCAGCTCTATTAGCAAAACAAATATGGAAAAACACATCTAATCTGTGTTTGGAAGCAGGAGTCCAGCTGCATCTGCTGAGACAATGCTGAGGAAAGATAACCACACAATCTCACCGTCTGTACACTTAGGAACACTGTGACTCTTTCTCTCCTGGGCAGTGTCAGCTCAGTAAAGAGGCAGCTTGCCAGAGGTCTCAGCACCCTGTAACCAGCCCCTGTGCTTGTTATGAGTAGTAATAGTTAGCCTTATAGGTTAAGATTCACTTATTTTATGTTTGTTTTGTCTGTTTGCATGAATGTGTCATGTGTGTGTCTGATGCCTTCAGCAACCAGAAGAGGGCGCGGAGGCTCCTAGAATTGGAATTAAGGACAGTTGGGAACCACCATGTGGGAGCTGGGAATGCAAACCCAGGTCCTTCAAAAGAGCAGTAGGTGCTCTTAACTGTTGAACCATCTAGTCTCTCCAGCCCAGCCTTCCAGAGTTTGACAGAGTGTGCTCAGCCTTGGACAAAGAAGATCACTGTGTGAGCTGGTTAGTGTGGTGCATTCCTTTATCATCAAGGTAGACACTGAGCCCTTTCCGTCCTCAGACATTTGCACTTAGGTCCGATGTGACAGCCACCGGCTGTTCTTGCGCAAAGCAAGAGAGGAGCACAAGCTTTCCAAGGTGCCTTCACTGGATTAATGCACCCTCCCCCCAGGGGGAAAAAAAACCACCACAGCTGCCTCTCCACTGGAGAGAGAGGGAGGGAGGGAGGGAGAGAGAGAGAGGTGAGGAGGGAAGCAGGCATGGTTCTAGAAGAGCCCTGTGCCTGCCCGAGGGCTGTGATGCCTCTCCTGGGTCAAGCCTGGTAGCGTTTTACCTCCATCTGTTCACATTCTCCAGCTGGATCCATGGAATCCCTGGAACTCATCTTATCCTGTTGAAATTTCCTTATCCAGTTATTGTAGCATCGAGAAATTTACATTTAATGTCTTACCGTCATAGCAAACTTCGGGAACACAGCCCCATAAAATGCCCAGGATGCCAACATCTGCTCAGCCCCAGGATAGCTCGGCTCAGGCATCCTTCCCTTTACCCTCCTGACTCATTCAAACAGGGCCCAGAGCATGCTAAAAACTAACTGTTGATGGCTCAGTGTGGGCACCTTTCCCAGCATAGTTGCGCCTCTTAGTCCCTAAACATTCAGCCATGTTTGCAGCTCAGTTCTTCATCTTTTGTACTCTGTCACCATTAGCCTGAGTTTTTCCTACCAAGGCAATTAAAAAAAAATACGGCAAAATACAGAAAGCATAGCATTTGCTGTTTTAACTATTATTAAGCGTAAATTCTGGGTCATTCAGCACACTCTGGTGGTTGGGGCTGTCACCACCTTCCATCCATCTTTGGGAGTACAACTGTACTTGCCCTAAGCTCCTTGAAACGACCGTCAGACTTTTTATGAACCAGACGACGACTTGAGGTTTGTGCGAAGGTGTCCATGGTGGCTAAGCCAGGCCAGTCTTCTCTGTGTTGTTTCAGGTTCAATATGTTCTCTGCTGAGGTGAGCACCCAAAGTGACTTACACCCTCAATGACAGAGGCTTCCAACACGTCCCAGCTTTGGTAGGGTGTAATCGATAGATGGGACATCATGAGTTTGCAGTGCGGGCCATGGCGTGTTCATATCATAGACGTCTGCTTTGTGATGTCACCATTGCAGTCAGGCTGACCAGCACATCTCCGACCTCATCTAAGTTATTATTCCTTATTATCTTTCCTTATCCCTCACCAAGAAAACATTACCCTCTTAGCGATTCCAAGTCAAATTGTTGTTGTTAAATGTAGTTTCCAGGTTGGGCATGAGCATTTCGGAACATTCTCACCCCCATAACTGGCCTTAGCACCACTGGCCAACGTCCTCCTATGTACTGCTTCCCTGACACCCTGGTGACTACTGTTCTATTTCATGCTTCCGTGGGTGTGATGGCTTCCGATCCCACAGGATAAATTCCATGCAGCGCTTTCCTTCCGTGTCTGGCCTAGTTCACTCAGTGTGATGCCTTCCAACACGAGCTGCAATGAATCTGCTGATGGACATTTACATTATTTTCCTATCTCAGTTAGTATGCACAAGGCTGCACCCGAGCATAGAGGCACAGCCACCTCTGAGACCCTAACTTCATTTCCACAAATCAAAGCCCCTTAGAGGTGATGAACAAAGTCAGTGCGGTTGCCTGACACGGAAACGACTGAGTTTTCTATATACCATCGATGAAAAGCCTGAAAAGGAGAAAGGGATAAAATACTTAGGAATAAACTTAACTGTGTTGGTGAGAGACAGATGTTGAATGTCAGAATCGTAAAATGACTTTGAACAGCCAGAGCCATCTTCAGTGGGAACAGCGAGGCTGTAGCTCTCACTGTGTTTTCAGTGGACATTACAAACCTGCAGGAATATAAAACCTGCCTGAGGTGGACACACGTGTGCAGACCAGCGGTTCGGAATGGACAGTCTGAAAATAAGTTGAGACAGTGCAGGGCACCAGCAACACCTCAGCAAACAGTGCTGGGAGAATCGGTGTCCATAGGCAGAAAAATGAGACTGGACAGCATCTCACATTGCATATGGAGCACAACTCAAAATGTCCTAGAGCAAAATATAAAGACTGGAACCCCAAAACTACTAGTAAAACACACACGTGCATGCACTCACGCATGCACACAGGCATGCACACAGACATGCACACAGACACACATGCACACACATGCACTCACACATATGCATGCATGCACTCATGCATGCATTCATTCATGCATGCACACAGCCATGCACACAGACACACACACAGACACACACATGCACACAGACACACACACATGCACACAGACACTCACCCATGCACACACACATGTGCATGTGTGGTAGAAGTGAAGCTAGGCTCTCAGATGTAGCTGTGTCTCTATGTTTACTGTAGCACTGTTCATAGTAGCCAGGGATTGAAGATAACCTAACTGCCTGTCAACAGACTAATGGATAAAGATGAGAGATGAATATCAAGTCTTAGGTGGAATGCGTCACGGTGAGTGAAATAAGCCAATTCTTTGCTCTTCTGTATCTCCTGCTTCCCATGACTTCTGTTTTAAACCCTTCAGGATTTACTGGAATGTTCATTTCTCAGTGCTCTTTAAGGTTCCATAGACCTTGTGAAAATTAAAATAACAGATAATTAAGAAAATGACTGGCTATGAATATGTGGAAAGCATTTATTAGGTATTTAATTTTGCCATTGGTATACTCCAATTTGCAGCATCCTGTGGTCCAGTTTCAGTAGATTATACATACCTAAGATTTACCCTTTTCTTGGCTTCCCTGTTAGCTGATGTAGTCCTCTCTGACGGTTCCTGGTGACCCTTTGTGTATCTGTGGTGTTGCTTGTAAAGCCTTGCTTTCCCATGTCTGGTTTATCCCCCCCCCCCGCTTTAATTAGTGTGTTGTTTCTTGTCCCAGTGTCAGTACCTGAGAAAACAACTTAGAAGGAGGGAAAGTTCATCCGGGCTCATGGTTCAGACGTGTCAGCTCTTGGCTGGCTTCTTTCACTGCCCTGGGTGACCAAGGCTCCCACCCCTGAGTCAGGGGAGGGGCTTCACATGACAATCACAGCTAATGAGTGTGTTGTTGTCATTGGTGGTAGTGGGTCCCTCAGTTTTGTCTAATCTTAAAAAAAAAAAAACCAACAACCCAACACTATTCATTTCTTTGGTAGTTTGTATTTTTATATATTTCAGTTTATTTCTGTTCTTATCCTTGCTATTTATTTATTTCCTTCTAATTTAAAGTTTGTTCATGCTTTTTTGATTACTTGAGTTGTATCATTGGGTGGCTCACTTGAAATCTTGACTTCTCCCTTTCCTTTTCCCCCTCCTCTTCCTCTTCTTCCTCCCACCCTTCTCTTCTTCTCCCACCTATTCTTCCTCCTTCCCTTCCTCCCCCTCCCCCTCTTCCTCTCCTTTTTGACGTAGGTTCTTCCGTCTTAGTGCTGCTTTTGCTGAATTCCATTGGCTGTGGAATGTTGGACTTCCATTTGTTTGAAGAAAAATTTCAATTTCCCTTTGATTTCTTCATTGACCTAAAAGAATGTTGTCTAATTTCCACATGTTCATCTCTTTACTTCTAAAGTTTCTCATTGATTTTATCAAAGAGCTTTCATGCTAGCTATTTATTTATTTATTTATTTATTTATTTATTTGATATGCCGAGGCTTGTTTTGGTTCTAACATGCAACCGGTCTGTCTTGGAGCATGTTCCATGTACTGGTGAGTTGACTGTGTATTCTGCAGCTATTGAACGAAAAGTGCTGTAGCTTTCTGTTGCATCATTTGGTTAAGGGTATACTGTAGTGTTCCCCAACTTCAGTGCTTCTTTATTGTTGTTTTTTTTGGGGGGTGTCAGACTGATTTGTCCATTAGTGAAAGTGTAGCATGAAAGTCCTCAACTATGTTATTAGAGTCTATCTCTTCCTTTATTCTACATGTTGGATGTTTGATTTGTGTAACTGTGTTTGTGTGTGCACCTCCACATGTTGTTTATTCTTTCTGAATTAATCTTTTATCAGTGTACATTGACCCTGACCTTCTTTGTCAGTTTTTTAAATTATATTTTTTACTTAAAATCTATCTTGTCTATTTTATCTGATGTAAATACTATGCCTTGACTTGCTTTTGCTTTCTGTTTGCCGGTACTACATCTCTTCCCATACCTTCTATCTATGTGTCTGTTCTGATGAACTGAGTTTCCTGTAGGCAGCATACAATTGGGTCTTGTTTTGTTTGTTTTGTTCAGCCAGTTCATATCTTTTAATTGGGAATTTAATTTATTTACATTAAAGGTTATGGTTGAATAGTAAAGACACATTACTCTTGTGATAATTCATTTGGCTCGTAGTTTGTTCACCTCGAAGTACTATACAAACACACATGACCCTCTCCAAACAATCTATCCAGCAACTCAACATTTATATTCGACTACTCTCATTCCCATCTTTGGATAACAGTATGCATTTCCCTGTCCCTGGTAGCGATGAAATTGAGACAGTTTCTATTCAAGAACTTTTTCTGTGTTTGGCTATGAGGAATAGAAAGTTCAAGACAACCTGCACTGGTTTTTGGTGCAGGAAAAGTCTGTGGAGTGCATGACCCTCAACAGGTCTCACCCAGGAAGTGGGCAGCAGTCCGTGAGGGAACAAGGCCTAGTTTGAGGTGTTGAGAGGAAGACACATTGCGGTGCACCACGCCCGTCTGCCCTCTATGCGCTACCATACAGTTTGTGAACCGGGCAAGGGGCTGGAGATTGAATCGCACACAAAGAGTCATCCTTGAAACCAGAACGCCCCAAGAATGCCCCCTTTATTGTGTCCAGGGGCAGCTTATATAGGGATAGCCATGCCCCAGCCAAACGCACCAGAAACCATTCCCCTGCCATCAGGAACTCCTGAGGGTCTCGTGCTCAGAGCAGCTGTAGGCACTCAGATCAGGGGAAAACAAGTTGTTTACAAGAAATTCAGGATCTGGGGGCTCACTGCTCCCAACAACACAGCAGGACTTAAAATGTTTTCAAACTGGAGAAGTCAGATATCCCCCAGAGTATCAGTGTTGGCCTCCCACCAGCCATGCGCAATCGGCCCCACAATGGCAAAGCGCAGAAAGTGTTGAAGGTACCACCAAGAACTTTGCCCGACTCTCTTTTCCCTGGGGGAGGGGGAGACACTGGGCTACAGCGTCCTGCCTCTTGTCACAGACTGTTTCTCTGCTTCTGCTTCTTCTCTCCTTTCCCAAGTCCACAACGCTGCCTACAGCAGCACCCAAAAGGCCTTTTCTTTACTGCACATCACAAGCCTAATCCAAAACTTCCTGGCCACCCAGCAGGGAAGCACAGTGTAAAAGAGCTGTTTTGGGGTGCAAGGGCACAGACTTAGGATGTGCAAAAGGACAGGTCATAGAGAGGGAGTCTGGTTTGGGCAGCACAGGCCCTCCCTGCTGCTAGATCTGAAGACAACCTCCAAGGCAGAAGCTGGTATTGACAGTTCAGAGCTGTTCAGAACCCAGAACTACCCGGGGAGGAGTTCTGGAAGGGAAAAGTTGTCACTAACTTGAGGGCAAATTACATCTGAATTCAAGGCAGATCTTTTAATTAATTAATTGATTGATCAATTAATTTCAAGACAGGCTCTTGAGTGCCTCAGGTTTGCCTTTAGCTCCTTGTATAGCTGATGATGACCTTGGTATCAGGATCCTTCTTCCTTCAGACCTTGGAAGTCCTGGGATTGCAGGCGTGTGCCACAATATTAGGCTTGTGGGGAACTGGGATGGAACCCAGGGTTGGTGTGCACTTGGCAAACATTCTGCCAACTGAGCTACATCTTCGGCCCCAAGACAAATCTTTTAATATGATGTTGGTCCCATAATCATGATGTCAAACCCTCCTTTCCAAATTGGAATTCGGGGGCAGTAAGGCATTAACCCATAGTGAGGCATCGGCAGCGTGTCGCCACTTTGGGCTTCGTGGAAAGCAGAGCGGGAAGGTAGCTTCCATGAGTCTCTTCCTGGATCTCAGGGAAGATCAGGGTGGGATTGAGGCTCTCCAGCCATGAAACCTGAGCCAAAGAGGCCTATAGCAGAGGGGTTATCTTGACAGCAAGCAGAAAGCTGCAGCCTGGGCCAGAGCCAGCCGCCCTCTGCAATCCCCTCCTGCTCCCCACAAACTTTCCATAAAGTTTTCTTAAATGTGACCATCTGGTCTTAGCTGTGCTTGGGGGATTTAGGATGAGATTTTTAGGAGAGCAGAAATCACCCAGAGAAATGCAATGGGAATGCAGGACCAAGCTGCGGGAAGCCAGGTGGTTGAACAGGAATGGACGGGTGCAGTTTCAGACATCCTTGGGGAGATTAACAGGTGAAGGACTAGGCTTTCTTTCAGACCATTCGGGGACTTAGACCACCATTCTCTAGATTTAAAGGAGACAGTGGATTTTCGGAAGGCTGTGGAACTTAGACATATGGACATCTTATCAGAAGATTCACTTGTTCATTTATTTACAGGGGTGAGAGATTGTGTGTGTGTGCGCGCACGTGCTATGTGCATATGTGTGCACAATGTGTGTATATGTGTATGTGTGTGTGTAATGTGTAATGTGTGTGTGGTGTGCATATGTGCATCACAGGGGCAGGCAGGTGTATATACACAGGCCCTGAGGACAGAAGATGATCTCACGTGTCTTCTTTTACTACTCTCCATGTGTTCCTTTGAGGCAAGGTCTCTCACTTATCCTTGGCTTGACTGGAAGGCAGCAAACCCCAGGGATCCTCCTCTCTCTGCCTCCATTGAAGCTGGGTTACAAGAGTGTCTTGGGACAGCTGGCTTGTAATGTGGGTGCTAAGATTGGAACTCTGGTCCTCGTGGTTAGGCAGCAAGTGCCCTTAACTACTAAGCCATCCCTCTAGCCCTGTCATACATGGAAGGCTTTTTAGTAAAGTTCCGGTAACTGTTCTGGGCCATTTATTGCTATTGTTTGGTGTTCCTCTGCACTTTCCACATAGAAATAAAGTCAGAGAACCTTGTCAGTGGTCACAGCTCTTACTGGTTTCTCTCTGACTGCTGTGACCAAACTCCTAACAGGAAGCAACTTCAGGGAGAAAGGGCTTGTTTTGGCTTAGTTTAAGATGGGGTAAAACCTGGAGGCAGAAGCAGGCAGTAGCCAGTCACTTTGTGTCCCCAGGAAGGAAGGAAGCGGCAAACCAGAAATGGCCCTACCACCACTATCAAACCTCAAGGACTGTCCCCAGAGACCCATTTCCTCCAGTGAGGCTCCACCTCCTAAAGGTCCTACAACTTTCCAAATCAATGCCACCAGCTAGGGACCAAGTGTTCAAACACATGAGCCCAGAGGGGACATTTCCCTTTCAAACTGTAACAACCAAAACAGATGCCAGGCACACACAGATCACCTGTACCAAAGCCGCGGTTGCAGGGAGGCACATTTGCTGAGCCAGTGCAGCGTGGACACTCCCGCCAGCTCCTGCCTGGTCCCAGAGACTCAGGCGCCATCTCTGGCCTGTCTCTCAGCTTCTCACTGGTGTCGTATTCACATCCTCCACCTCGAGCTATCACAAACTATTCCCAGAAATTGCTGGGGGAAAAATCTTGTGGAGGCTTTTAAAAGGGAAATGAAGCAAACAAAAGCAAAAGCAGCGAACACAGAAAATTCTAGAATAGCAACGCTGCCGCCTCCTCATTTCTGCATGGATTTTATTTCCAATAGAGCAGCAGATTCTTTTTTGTGAGCCATGCCTTTGATGCCCACACTAGGATTTTATATTTTGAGTTGAAGGCACTCCCCTGCCAAGTGCAACAGGTAAAACGTTCCATTCCTGATAGAAATTTAAATCTCACTAAAACAAAAAAATCACACACAAAAAATTTGATTCCTTTTATATCATTAGGAAACAAAAAAATTTGCACCTACCATAACTGATGAGAATTAGCTGGGTGTTGGGGTCCACACCAGCAATCCCAACTCTTAGAAGCCTGAGGCAGGAGGATGGCTATGTTGAAGCAGCAACAACAAAGAGTTGTATTCATGGAGCCACAGATTTGTGCTTCCAGGTTCACCCATGCAGTCTTCCAGCTTTACATTTTATTAATTGACAGAGTGCTGGCTTCAAAATGAGCCAGGCTGTCAAGGAAATTGCCCAGCCAACTGGAACGTGGAGAGGAGGAAGCCCTATCCTGAAATCCTGGAGCAACTGAGCTACTGAGTTTGCTGTTCGCAAACTCAGCACCCACAACGAACCCTCTCTTAAGCAGAACTTTAACCTGGCCCCCTCTTCTCCCAATCTTTCAATCCACAAGCTTCTCCCTTTACACGCACAGCTGCGTGGATGGAGGTCAGAAGACAATGTTAAGGAGTTGGCTCTTTCCATCACGTGGGTCTCTGGGATTGAACTCAGGTCGTCAAGCTTGGCAGAAGGTGCCTTTGACTTACTGAGCCATCTCGTTGTTCTCTGGATCTTTGTTTTTTGTGGCCCCCAATGGTAGTAGCCCCCGTCCAGGCATTTGGTAAGAGGTAGAAGAGCAGACAGTCTGAACGCTGTCTTTGGAATCAGAGAGCTTAAGGCTAGCTCCTAACTCATCAAGTCAGCTCTGAGTGACCCTGTATGACTACTCATAGCATCACCTGAAATTCAGGGTCAACACAGCCCTAGCTCACAGGGGTGGGGAGTAGGGGTGCAGTTAGGGGTGCAGGGGGGGCTGTGGCTAACATGATGAGCCGAGTGTGCATTCAGTACAGTGCCCACCACGGTTCAGGCGGATGATGGTATCATTTCCTCCCTGAAAGAAAGGAGAACGGAAGTCCTTTAAGTCTAAAGTAAGAAAAAAAATCTGCATCCAAATATAAAATTCAATGAATAATAACAATTGTTGAACTGGGACCTTGATAGTTCTTATTTTAGCTTTGTCTCAGAGCAGAAACAGAATAAACTGAATTATTAAAAAAACCATATTAACTCTTAGCTAATCAATACATACCAAAGGCAGCATTTGAGCAGGCCCCAGGAGCAGAGCAGACCTTTGTCCCTCAAATGAGGGGCTAGCCAGGGTGGTGACTGTGTGACTAATACCTTGTCACCACCCTCTACCTTCTGCCCCTGCTGTGGCAGACATCATTAATCAATCAGAGCATCTCATTTTGTGAGTACGGCTTCTGTCTTATCACACGTTTCATTTCCTTCTTTATCCTCTGTGCTAAAGTGTTTTGAAGAAAATCCCAGACATTACGTTGTTACTTATCAACAGCACATCTCCAAAAAACAAAAACCCAGATATTTTCTTATACAATAACATCATACTTAACAAGAATTAACAGTAAGTTCCTGTATTTCCTAATATCCCTTTCCTAAGTAAATGTCCCCCAACTCTCTCAAAATATTTAAGGTTTTGCTCTACACAGCTGGGGAGTGTCTCTGGGGACCAACAGGGTTTAGGCGGAAGTGACTTTTTAGATGCCTGAGTCAGAAGTATCATGGCTGCCCTTAGGGACTGGAAGGCAGGGGTGTCTCTGACCTCAGGTTGACTTCGTACTCTGAAGACTGTTTCCTAGGTGAGGCATCCGCTGACTTCTTATGTCAGAATCCTAGTTCTTTGAGAGGGCTTTCTTCTCCTGGGGACCCTCCTGCAACAGGACGCCAGGGCTTAGGTTGTCCAGGGATGACCCTGCAGACAGGACACTGTTGTGTCCCTTGTCCTATAGCAAGTAGCAAGATGATACAAGAGAGGTGTCCTGGGGCAAGCTCACCGGGAAAAATGACTGTGGGAGAGAGACCACCTCCTGCCCAGGCTATCCCAGGTCATCCAGTCCTGTGTGCTTTGGAACCAACAGCCCCTGTGCTAGCAGGCACTGGCATAGATTTTCCATTTCCTGTGCATGTCTGTGAGGAGATTGAAGGCTCAATTTCAGGATGCCTGGGCCTGCACAAAGGCTGTGATGATGGCTATTGTCTGCAAAATGGTTCATTGTGGAGATGGGGTGAGGGGTAGGGAATTAAGGCAGGAGTCTTCGATCAATGACTGTTGATTCTTTCTTCAGGGGCTGAGATTGTATTCCGGCAGACAAAGGTCTGGTTTAGTGCGGGACACTCTGAAGTCCAGAGACGAGATGTGGGATGTGCTGGGGGGAGCAGCTGAGAGTGTGGACCGAGACTCCACAGTACTCCGGGGTCTCCCGTCCAGCTGACCGTGGGCTCAGGAGACAGGCAGCGTTTGGAGCAGAGAAATCAGCATGGCGTTACAGGGCATCTAGGAGATCCTGGAATAGAAGCAGCCAGCAGAGGGTTCATTCTGACCTTCTGGTCTTCAGAACATTCCTTTATCTAGCTGGAGGCAGTGGAGGCTTTGTAATCCCTGCCTCTCTCCCCATTTTGTTTTCCTCTCCTCTTCCTTTCCCTTCCCTTCATCTTCTCATTCATCCACTCTTTCTGTCCAGCACTGATCCAGCCATCAACGGTTACATTGCATCCGGGGTATAGGCTAAGATCTGGGGAAGATGTGGTGTGGGGCGGACGCCAAACTGAGTGTAAAGATAACACAGTGGTCTCAAGCCACTCCCGTTCTCTGTGGGGGAAGCAGAAGTGCCGAGACAGGAAGTCAGCTTTCTGACTTCCTGTATGTGTTACCTACAGTTGAGCTTTTTCCACCACGCCCCTCCCCCACTTCCCTCATAGTTGCATCTGCTCACCAATGGGGGTTCATTCTAGGACAAACCCTATTCAAGCTTCCAGTCGTGAGCCTGGGCGCCCTATGGCTTTTCCTATGTATGTATACTTATGATAAAGTTTGACATAATTAGGTAAAACAAGATTGATAACAATTAATTGGTCACTGACTAGTATAATAATATACTATAATACAAATTATGGGGGCAGCGACGTAGCTCAGTGTTAGAGCACTTGCCTAACATACATAAAGCCCTGAGTCCAAGCCTGGAAAAAAAGGTGTTTTTAGG
>NC_022016.1:59234273-59239714 GCF_000317375.1 Microtus ochrogaster | reverse complement strand
AGAGATCCCTGAGCTCACTTCATTTCCACCCCCACGCTTCACACAAAAGAAAATTGATAATGGCTAAAAAAAAAAAAAAAAAAAAAAAAAAAAAAAAAATGCTTGCTGCACAGGCATGAGGACCTGACTTTGGATACCCAGAACCCACGTTAAAAAGTTGAACATGTTGATGCGCTCCTGAATTTCTGGCCCTGAGAAGACAGAGGCAGGAGGATTCTTAGGGTTTTCTGGCTAGCTGTTCTAGCTCAGTCAACAAGCTCCAGGTTCAATGATGAGTAAGCCCATCTCCAATCATAGCGTAAAGAAGGAGTTAAGGAAGACACCCAGCACTGACCTCTGCCTTCCTTATGCAGGCACACATATGTAAGTGTGCACCTACACAGCTATACAAAGGTTATATGAACACTGTCTAGCTAATGCCTTGTTGTACTATGTCCATTTTTCCCCTGGTGTCGGTGTGAGGTGACAATGCATGACAAGATGGAGGGATGTGAGAGAAGTCAGCTTGTGTCAGGTGTAGTCCTGAAGGCTATGTGATCCTGGCTTGATAGCCTGTGAGCTGGTAGCCAAGGAGACAGCTATGACTAAGACATTGGCATATAGCATAGATAGGAAGGGAGGCAGGCGGGCAGGTGGGCAGGTAGACAGACGGGCAGGAAGGAAGGAAGGACATTACTTTAACTATGTAAAGGTGTGTTGCTTTTGTTTATGTTGCATTTAATTACATAAAGATGTGTTGCTGTTTTGCCTGGCCTGCCTAAGGTACTTGATTGGTCTCATCTAAAGCTGAACAGCCAATAGGTGGGGCTGGTGGGCAGAGAAAATAAGTAGTAGGAGGAATCTAGGCTCAGAAGAGAAGGAAGGAAAAAGAGAGGAAGACGCCCGGGGCCAGTTAGTTAGATACAAGAAGCAGGAAAGTGAGATATATAGAATGAAAGAAAGGTAAAAAGCCCCGAGGCAAACGTAGATGAAGGGAAACAGGTTAATTGAGTTATAAGAGCTAGTGGAACAATCGTAAGATAAGGCCGGGCATTCATAACTAACAAGAAGCCTTCGTGTCATGATTGGGGAGCTGCTTGGTGGCCCATGAGAAAGCCTGCTACCCTGTGCAATGCCTACATTGTCTGCTCATTATGTTTTCTTTTTCATCATTACTTTTCTGCCTTCTTTGAATGTTGAAAAATTTTACTATTCTAGTTTTATATGATGCCAGGAATGGAACGAGAGCTTCACAGATGCCAGGTAAGTGCCCTGTGAAGTGAACCACGCTCCCAGCCAAGATTAGGGTTTTGACTCATCTACTAGCCCTGAGAAAATGTATGTTTCTTTTAAAGTAATTGTTTTGGGAACATATAAATGTATTTTAATTAGTTAATTTATAGGCAGGATTCTCTTATGTAACTCAGGCTGACTTCAAACTTGCAATCTCTCTGCCTAAGAATCCTGAGTGTGAGGATTATAGATGCGTCTCGTGATGCCCGAAGTAAAACACATTTAGAAAAGGTCTTTGTGTGTGTATGTATGAGTGTTTGTGGGCAGGTAGGTTGGTGTGAGTGTGAGTGTGTGCATCTATGCTGTGTTTGCAGAGGTCAGAGACAGTCTTGAGTGCTGGTCCTGCCTTCTACCATTTGTGAAGAGTCTCTGATGTGCATGCCCAGTCAGCCTGCCTACAAACTTCTGGGGGTCCCCCATCTCAGCTTCCCATTCCTCTATAGGAGGAGTTCTGGGATTGCACCATATGCTATCCTGGGTCCAGCTTTATGTGAGTTCTGGGGATCTGAACTCATGTTGTCAGGCCTATGAGGCAAGCACACTTCTCCCGTTAACACGTCTGCCTCGCTGACCACACATGTTCTTAAATTGTCAAAGCTCATCTTTAATACATGTTACTTCACTCCATGTACAACGTAAGAATCTCTTACTGAATTCTGTTTTCTTCTCTTCTTTATTTTACTTCGGCGTTTATTTTCACGCTTAGCTCCTGCTAGTCAATATTACTTTTATTTTAAATAAAATAATGAATTTTACTGAAAAGAAATCAATATTTAAGGGCTGGGGAAATGGCTCAGAGAGAAAGAACTTTCTGGGCAAGTGTGAAGACCTGAGTTCAATCCCCAGCACCCATGTAAAATACAGGCATGTGGCATACATCTGTGGCCCTACTGCTCAGAGGAGAGAGGAAGATCCTCAGAGCTCGCTGGCCAGCTAGTCAGCCAAAGCAGCAAACTCCAGGTTAGTTAGAGACTCGCTAAAAAAGTCATCATCAGGAGACGAAGACATTTGGCATTGATCTCTGGGCATGCATACTCCTGGGCAAACAGCATCTGTGTATGTGCACACGCTACATACATACATATGTGTTAGCTGAAAATAAATAAATACATAAGAAAGAAGTTTTCTTTTTCTCATTTAGACTCCAATTTTGTTGTTTTCTTCTTGACAGGGACCTCTGCTCCATCTAGTGTTGCTTCAGTGGCCTGAAGAGTTTCCTATAATCTTACCGTTCAGATCTGTGGATGACCGATTCCATTGCTTTTTTTTTTTTAATTTCCCCATTTGCCTTCACTTTTAAATTATTTTTGAGCGCAGACATTCAGAGTTATGGGTGGCTTTCCTTTAGTTCTAAGTCCCTCGCTGTCTCCTGACTGCCACTGTGTCATGGTAAATCAGGTGATATCCTACCCTCTTGTCTTCACTTCCCATTGGTATGCATTTTAGGGTTTTAGGGTTTTTTTTTAGGGGTGTTTCTTTATCCTTGCTTTCTTTTTTTTTTTCCTCTCTGGAGATTTTATTATTTGCGTTGGTGGAGACCATTGTGTGTGCGTGGAGGGGCTTGTTTGCGTCTGTATTGCTTGTGCTTCGTTAAGTTTTTGTTTTTAACACTGTTAGCACATTTTAAACATTTCTTTGTCTTAGAAACGAAGGAAATTTGCCTTTAAGAGTAGTTTTAGGCTCACAGCAAAGTCAGGTGGAAAGTGTCGAATTCCTAACATCCCACCCCTTCCACACATAGACTCCCCCTGTTACCATCCTGCGTCCGGGCGGTGCATTTATTGCGACTGACAAACTAACGTTGACACCTTGTTATCACCCAGAGAGCACATCTTATTTTAAGGTGCACTCTTGGGACCGTACAATCTGTGGATTTTGACAAATGCATGGTGACCCACATCCACCACCACAGGAAGAATACAGAAGAAAAGTCTTCCTGCTTCAAGAATCCACCCAGCTGGGTCTGTCTGTCCTTTCTCTTCTTTCTTTTTAGCCAACCTCTGATATTTTCAGAAACTTCCATCCTTGTTTTTCCTAGAATGCTGTATTATTAGAATCATAAAGGCTGTCTTTTCCCAGACTTATCTCTTTCATTCAGTAATAAGCCTTATTGGCTTTTCCACGTTGTCTCATGGCTCGATTTCTCTCTTCAGTTCTGAATAATATTTCATTGAATGAATGTGTCACCGTGTTTACTTGGTTTACATGCTGAAGGGCATCTTATTTGTATCCAAGTTTTGGTGATTATAAACCAAGTTTTAACAAACATTCCTGGGCAGGTTTGGGTGAACACAAGCTTATTACTCATTTGGGGAAATACTAAGAAATGCAATGAGTAGATTATGTTAGTGCATGTCTAGTATTGCAAGAAACCGCGAAACTGTCTTCCCAAGCAACTGTGCTGTGTGCACTCACAGCGTTAAACCGACTGTGCCTCTACATCCTTGTTAGCACTTAGGATTGTCAGGTGTTTGGATTTAGGCCATTCTTTTCAAAAATTTTTTCCCTCACAGATAATAAAAGAATATCTTTTAACCGTGTGATGTTTTGGTACATTCATGCATCATGTATAGGTCAACTTGATAGGCTCAGGCCATCTGTCAGCTTGTTTTGACCATTCTGAGAAGTACAGCGTTTTAAAATGCAGTTGCCTAGCGCTGTGTGATGCTGAGTATTTTTCCATCGTGATGCTCCACCTGCGCATCACCTGCATGTCATTTGCATATCATCAAATGAGGTGACCACTGAAGTATTTTGGGTTTTTAATTGGGTAGCTTTTCCTTGGCATTTTTCAGGCTCTTTGCATACTTCGGGCAATGCTCCTTTTTCAGATATGCCTTTAGCAAACACAAGTCATGATCTCTGGCTTGTCTTCTATTCTTTTGATAGTCATTAGTTTTTCAAAAAAATAACTTTCTGCTCCCGTCTCTCTTTTGCAGATTTAAATTCTATTCATGTTATAAGCTTCAGTATTTCTCTCAGGTTCTTCAGTTGCCATGGTTTCAAGGTTTCTGTTTTCTAACCCACTAACTAAACTTTTTTTTTTTTAGCTTTCTGTTGTTTCCGAACATTTTCTGTTTTAGAATTATGTTTCTATTTATTACTTCTATCTGATTCTTTTTTATAGTTTCCATCCCCCTCTGGGCTTCCCACTGATTCATTCACTGTGTGCACCTTCTTCTTTAAATCTTCAGAAATATTTTCAAGGCTGCTTTAATTCCTTGACTACTACATCTGACACCTGCGTCATCTCTAGGTCACTTTCTCTTGATTATTGTGCCTCTTTGTGTTTAGTTTGTTCTTGAGATAGGGTCTTGCTATGTAGCACAGGCTAGCTTCAAATTCTAGTTCTTTCCCCCCCCCCCCGAGTCTCCTGAGCCCCGGGGTTATAAACTTTAGTATCACACCACCACACACATATACCGTGTGTATATTTTTTAAAATATCTTCAAAAATTCTATGCTGTATATTGTGGATACAGCCCTGGGATTAGATTTTTGTTGACTTAATTTGAAGAAGACTTTGTTCTTTAGGCAGTAATTTATTAGTGAGTCGGCTTGGTTCTGTTGTGTGTTGGTTTGGGCTTTTTTAGGTGGGGCCAGAAGGATCGTTCCTGGGGTCTCCACTGACTGTTGGGTGTTCAGTAAGATCTCCCCTCTCCTGTGGCTCCACCACCACTCAGAACTGTATGACCTCAAATACAACGGCCTGGCTCACACATTAGACACTCTCTCTGAAGTAAGCCAGCCTCACCCCATGCTTGACTAAACATCGGTCAAGCTAAGCAGACCCAGCGCTCCACCCATCTCTCAACCCTGCTGTGACCCTCATCTGAGACCCCAGTTGTCCCAGGAGTCAGTCTGTTTTCCTCTCTATAAGACCTCTGTTGTCTACTTTCTTCCTGGTCGGATTCTGTGCTGAGCTTTGGGAAGTGACCATATGCAATGATGGGGGGAGGGTTAAACAAACCTCCTGTTTCCTTTTTTGCAAGGGCTGCAGACTTGCCCACCCAAGGGCTTCAATCGGCCATGAGATTGTGCATCTATATGCAGCTCTTGGCCTGTCCTGCACCCACACCCCTGGCCTGTCCTGCATCACACACTGCTGGGCTGTCCTGCATCCCACACCCCTGGGCTGTCCTGCATCCCACACCGCTGGGCTGTCCTGCA
>NC_022016.1:59205365-59234013 GCF_000317375.1 Microtus ochrogaster | reverse complement strand
CATCCCACACCCCCAGGGGTGGGAAGTAGAGACAAACAGAGGGTCAGTGGGAGAAAGGGAGCCCAGGGAAGGCATTAAGGTGCTGTAGGCTACATTTTGTTTATAATAGCCCAGTGGAGCCCCAAATAGGGAGGCAGCTGTGTGTTATTGAGCTCTGTGAAGAGGTAGGAGGGAGGGGCAGCTGGGGAGTGCAATTAGCTGACGGTTTGAGACTGATGAAGTGGATAATGAGAGGTGCAGGTTGGGTTTTCATGCTAAAAAGAGAAGAAAAAAACCAGAGAGAGGCAGACAAACTGTTACATGTTACCTGCTCAGGCCTGATCTACTGGAGCCGACTCCCCACCGAGAGGCCAAGGAGCAGAGAAGGCCAAGCCTGAGCTAGTGCTTCCTTCCCAGGTATACTCCTGGGTGAGTTTCATCTGTAGCCTCTGCATCACCCACATTCAGATGGCCCAGGTCCCAGGGCAAGCATGCGTTTGTGCTTTATCCTGAAGCCATGCCGTGATACCAGTTCGATTGTAACCTATTTTACAGATAGGCAAACTGGGTGCGAGAAGGAAAAAGATCTTTCCTGAGAGCCGTTGTTAACAGCCACAAAGCAGAGCTTCTTCATCTTGCTCTTGGTCTCATAGTGCCAGGGAACTTAGCCCAGCCATGCAAGGCAGAGTCTGCAAACTCTGAGCCAGGCACATCCCATTCTTTTAGCCTTGCTCTGGCTGTCAATCATTCCTAACAACACCTGTGAGCAAGGTGCCTCCTTCATCCTCCTTCCCCATATGAGGAAGCAGTCGCAGAGTATGTACAGATTTTGATCAAAGAGCATCACCTTATGTGTAGTAGGATAGCATAAATTTGATTAAACCTTTCATACAGGGGCTGGGGAGCTAGCTAAACCATTCAGAGCGCTTGCTCCACAATCATGAGGACTGCAGTTCAGATCTGAACTGGACCTTCCCCACCAATGCCTGTAACCTTAGTGCCTTGCTAGCGGGGTGGAGACAAAGCCCAGCTGAGACACAGTTCAAGAAGAGACCCTGCCTCAGAGGCGCAGTGGAGAACAATGACCGAGGACACCTGACGCCCTCTTCTGGTCTCCGTGTGCAGGCACAGGCACATACGTCTGTCCACCCACAATCCCCGAACTTACTCAGTCTGGCACACGCATATCAATAAATAGATTTTTATACCTTTATACAGCAATTCCATATTGCGTGCATACCATGTGTCAGGGATTATTCTGTGTCCTGAGGATAAAGCAATGAATTAAACAGGTGAAAACTCTTGCCCGTGTAAAGCTTACGTCTTAGTGAGTGGCCAACTGATAATGAACCAGTGAGCAAGACGGAGGGCGCTGGCACAGAGGAAAACCAGGCAGGGAAGAGGGAAGGGAGGGTGTGAAATGCAAATCGGCATCTGAGGCCTGATTCCCTGAGGTATGACCCTTGAGGCAAACCCTACAGGATTCCTGGCTAGGTCATTGAAGAGCATGGCTGATGTAAAGACCTAGAGGCCCTGGGCTGCAGGGTGGGCAAGGAAGGCAGCAAGGGGCAGTGTTGCTCCTGGGACTAAGCAGGAGATTGTTCTGTGGGGGTAAGGCCCAGCAGGAGGATGGGGGAGAGGGGAGAGCTATGTGGCTAGGGCAATGGTAGTGGCGGGGGTGTGGGGACATTTTTGGTCATCGTGCAGTTTTGGGTTCTAACCCAGAAGGAATGGGGAGTTGGCAGGTTTTGAGGATACAAGCCATCTTTTCCACAGATCCTCTGCCTAGTGTTGGCAGTGAGACAGACAGGTCTGGTCAGCGGAGTTGGAGCTGATGGTGGTCTGGGCCAGGTCAGTAGCAGCAACAGTGGGAAGGAGAGATGGGATCCTGTTACTAGTTTAAAAGTTAATAGAATAGATGTTGAGTGAGAAAAGTTTCCAGGCTGACTTCAGTGCTGGGTGCCAAGCTCCTGAGAGGGTGGAGCCGCCTTTGTTGGTCTAAGGAGCAGGCTTCTGGGAAAGAGGAGGCAGGCTGTCTGCTGATTGGCGAGATGTCCCTGTGAGGACAGCGTCCAGGCGTCCAGGTTCCGGGGCACTAGAAGTAAGGAGAGCCATGCAGGAGGGGCAGGGTCTGTGGCTCTTTCTCTGGCTGAGAAAGTGCTTGGTTCAGACTTGAAGCTGATTGGATCAGAGAAGGGCTGAAAGATGACTTCCAGATAGCTCAGCCTGGAACCTTGACACTCCCCTACTTGTCCAAGGGTTGCCTCCTTTTGGGGTTTTCACATTCTGATGCCCCAAGCCACGAATGAAATGATTCCAAAGCCTGAAGCAGCTCTCAGCCCAGAGCAGACAGTCTGATGCGACTGTAGACACACAAGAAGAGGGAACACTGCTTACCTGTTGTGGCCTTGGGGTTGGGTGGACAAACCAGAGGTCCCCTGAGAAAGTTCCCTATTTCCCTGCCACTCACCCATCAGCATCTTGATGGGGCAGATACAGAGAAGTAAGGCATCGGTACCAGACAGGACCTAAGTTCCCCCCCTTGTCTCTGCCTCGGGGTGAGCGTTAGAACCTGCAGGATAGAATCTTGCCACTGAGGTATTTCGAGAATGAAATAAGGTGTTTCCAGGAATGGATTTGGCACAGTGAACTCCAATCAATATTACAGTGTGCACTTGAACGCCATCCTACAGCTTTGCCCAAAACTCGTTCACCTTGAGTTTTTCTGGACCAGAGACCAGCAAACATTTGCTATAGCGGTCTGGGGATTAAATAGTGAAGGCTCTGCGGGAGACAGAGTCCTCATCATGGACACACATCCCTGCTTCACAAATGGGCAGAGCTGTGCTCCGGTCTCACTTACTAAATCAGACCAGAGCTGGATTTAGCTTGCAAGTCAACCATGGAACCTTGGTCTGGTCCAATTAACTCATTTAGCACAAAGAGAAAGAAGTGCAGAGCTAGCAAGCAGGAAGCCTGACTCGAGATCCCACCCAGAATTCCTGTCAGTCTTCTGTGGGTCCACGCTCTCATTGGTTTGTATAATAGTCACTCATCAAACAGTCATTGGATTGGTTCAATGTAATGATACATCTTTGACAACACCCTGGAAGCTCCTGGATTTGGCCTTTGTCAAGAGCTGAGAGATGGGAGGGGAGAAAGGAGTCAGTGGCTGGCCTAGAGGTCTCCCATTGAGTCAGGAGTTCCTGGGTCCCAGTCCTGGAGGACACTGTCAGGATGCCAGCCTGCCTCTGATGGGACACTGCTCGCTAGCCATGCTATTCTTCCTCCAGTATCCGCAAGAAAACAATTCTCTGAAAAGAATCTCATCTATTAATGTGATTATTAATCTGGGAAAAAACCCCACTTCTCAATAAAATGAATCTCTGACAAGACAGATGTAATAAACCTGGTTAGGATTTATGATGTGCCCAGGCATCGCCGTGCAGAAGATAATGTTCCCCTGTAATGTTGATTTGCTGGATGAGGACCATGTAATTTATTCTGTCAATGTACATAAGAAATGTTATCTGTGTGGGGGAATGACTGATGGTCCAATGAAAGCTGGCAGGGAAACAAATAAAACAATTTAGGCCTTAAAAATATAATCACCTAATGATCACATTCCCATGTTTGTGATGCACAGTGCAGGGCCATGGCTGGGGCGGCTGTCCAGTCCTGAGGCCAGAGGCAGCAGGGGACTCCTAGTCCCTCTGATGGTGAGCTGTCTCTCTCTAGGCCTTCACTCAGGTTGCTTCCTCTTCCTGGCAGGTTCTACCCCTCACCCAGTGGCCTGTTTCCTGGGGGTGCTGGCAGGCATCCTCGTCTGCATCCGCAGGTATCCACTGAAGCAATGGCAAGGCTTTTGTCCTCCTAGAACTCCCGTGGCCACCCTCTAGGTCTTTGTTATACACCTGGGAGCTCAACACTCACTCCCTGGGAACTCAACAAGTGACATCTTGCTCTCTCTGAGTCCAGGCCATTTCCTGAGTGTTTCTACACCGGCTGGGGTATTCACACAGATATATGGCCTTGTCTTTCGAGTCCTGCAATGGCACGTCCCCAAGGAGGTAGGCATCAGGGCTGTCTCCTTTCTTCATGGCGGGAAGCCAGCCTCAGAGGCCACTCACCTAATCCAAGGCTATAAATCCAGTGAGGGAAGACTAGGATCCCAGCTGGCTACAGAGCCTTGTTCCAAGCTGAAAAAACCCTGAATTCTATTCTACTTCCTCACTGGCCTCTCCCACCTCCATGCTCCATCTTGACCTGGCTTTTTAGAAGGGACATCCTCATGCTTCTCCTCCCACATCTCTGAACCTTCCTCATATTTCCAGAAGGTTCTTCACTAACTGTTGATGCCTGTCATTTCTGTGTTCAGCTTTCCTATTTTCCTCTTTCGTTTTCATGGCTAGGTCTTGACTCCTAAGTTTTTACCCGTGGCTCAAGACCCTCCACCTAGCTAGGCATACACAAGTAAACAGAACTTACAACACTCAGGTCCAAATCCGGGGGAGATCTTGAATCTGGGGAGTAGCATAGGGGCCAGACAGACAGGCTGAAGGCCAGCCACCATGGCTATGGCCATGGAACCTTTGCATCAGGAGAATGTGACTGTATCATTCAGTGCCTACAAAAGTGGAATTCACCTCAGATGACTGAAATGAAGGAATTGGAATGAAGGGATAATTTACAGAGATGAAGCAAAATTAGGGCTGAAAAGGGGCTCCCCAGAGAATCACAACAAGGGTCCATTTCCACACTTCTGTTCTGCAGTGTATGTGAAAAGATCAATTAGAAGCAAAGTTACCAGTGCCCTCCTATGAACAAAGTGGTTAACTTGCGTGAATGGAACTTGTTGTCATCCCGAGACCTACATGTATGCAACAGAACGAGTCCCACACCAGGGCAGCCTCTGCGCATACATCGCTTTAGTTAAACCTCACCGCAGCCATCTGAGGTCCTGCTTTTATTGTCCCCAATTATACAAGTGGGGAAACCGAGGCCCACAGAGGAAGTGCATTGCCTGAGGTCACACAGCAGTAAAGAGATGGAGTCTTTTTGTGTGAGACCAGTGTGCTAACAGAGGTTAAAGGGAAACACTGTTCGTGCACCACTAGCTGGTCTTTTCTCAGCCTCACATTGAGCAAATGGCATGGAAACACAGGCGAGCCCAGTGGAGAAACTGATCGATGGCACCGGCTCCGAGGAGCAGGGCAATTAGCTGAGAGAATACAACCTCTTTCCTGCCTCTAAGACAGTAAGCATGTATTAATTTGAAAATGTTTTCACCCCATTGTCCATGATAGGAAACCCTAGCTCTATTCCTTCTGCTTGGATTGCTCCTCTTTCTCCTTTTGCATGACTGGGCTTTTCTCACTCTTCAGAGTTTGGTTTGGATGCTTGGATGTCACCTCCTCAGAGGAGTCTTTTGCTAGGGTTTGGGTGTGAAACGCAGCCCACCCACTCCCAGTGGTTCCACGTGGTGTTTGAACACTTGTTTCCCCAGCTAGTGGCATTACCCAGGGAGCTGCAGGAAGTGGATCGCTGGGGGTGGGATTTGAGGTATTTTAGCTTGGGCCCCACTTCCTGTCTGATCTCTGCTTCCTATTGCCCTGAGAGGTAGGAGGGTGAAGAGTCCCAGCCTCACATACCTGCCGCCGCGATGGAGCTGTCTGCCACCATATCTTCTGTGCTGGCTAGTTTTTGTCAACTTGGCACAAACTAGAGTCATCTAGGAAGAGACCTCAGTTGAGGAATTACTGATGTCAGACTGATGGACCATTTTTTTTTTTTTTTTTTGGTTTAGTTTTTTGAGACAGGGTCTCTCTGTAGCTTTGGAACCTGTCCTGGAACTAGCTCTAGTATACCAGGCTGGCCTCAAACTCACAGAGATCTGCCTGTCTCTGCCTCCCCAGTGCTGGGGTGCGCCACCACCACCTGGCATAATGGACCAGTCTTTGGGTGTGTCTGCAGGGCATTTTCTTGACTGCTGATTGAAGTGGAAGGCCTGGCCCACTGCATGTGGTGGACATGTAAGAAAAGTAGCCAAGTAAGCCAGTTAGCATCATTTCTCAGGGATCTTGGTGTCACTTCCTGCCTTGAGTTCCTGCCGTGACCTCCTGCAGTGATGGGCCTTGATCAGAATGTGTAGGATGAAAGAAACCTTTTCCTCCCAAGTTGCTCGTGGTCAGTGTTTTATCATAGCCATGGAAAAGCAAACTAGGCTGCTTTTCTCTCTGAGGTGGACAGTGTACTCCAGATAAATCCCTCTTCCGTCACTCTGCTCCTTGTCACAGTGGTGAGGAAAAAACCAGTGTCCCTTGAGTGACCCTTGAGTGATAAAGCGTTCCCAAAGGGAAGCCCCAGAATAAGCCCAATCCAGAAAGAAGAGGAGCTTGCCCTCCCTGACTCGGCTCCCACCACCCTGTCAGCGCTGTGACCAGCCATGCAGACTGGAGGCGCCCACATGTGCCTCTGCTGGTCCTTCTCCCTTTGGACTGGATCGCATGACATGGTTTGTAATTGTTCGCATGTGCATGCATGCTCACCTCCCACCTGCCCACAGGCACACCTGTCTTCCAGTTGGTGTGACTAAGACCTAGCCACCTCCCAAGCATTCTCTATGGAACCCATACCCAGCACAATGTCCGATACCTGGACAATGTCCAGTGAGCAGCTGTCTAAAAACAGATGACTATGGGCAGTATGCTTCTATCTATAGTAGTTAGGGAATTTGATTGGATGTTTTCTGATCCTCTTCAATAACGTATTGCTCGACTACATACCCACTGCGATATGCAGGCTAGGAATGATCAGATATGATTATTGGTTTCTGTCTATCGATGCTTTGTGCTGTTGCAGGAGGGGAAAACAGGACATCAATGGGAGCCTTGCACAGCAGCATAGAGAGTTGGCAGAGCTGGGCAGAAATCTTGGTATTGCTGCTGCTGGACTGGGTGACCTTGAACATGACCTTTTCCCTCCGGTCCTGAGTTTCCTCAGCTGTAAAATGAGCTTGGACCTGGGATTCTTCCAGCACTGAAAGCTTTAGCATCATATACACTGAACTTGTATGTGGTTGAAATGATTGGACTGGAGGCATCAAAGCGCGTGTTGAGCCGCACAAGACCCACAGTAACGTTGTACAGGGATCCTGCCTTACCGTGCGGTCTGCATGGCTGGTCACAGCGCTGCCAGAGTGGTGGGAGCCTCCCTATCACCCATGTGGAGTGGGGATGATGGGGGAGGGCAGCTACTCTACCTTCTGGATTAGGTTTATTCTGTGGCTTCCCATTTATTTGGAGAAGCTCTGGAGACTAGCACTTGGTAACAAAGGAAGGAGCTAAAAAAATAAAAGAACAAAGATGTCTCCTGCACACACTCGCTAAAAGATGTGTGCGTGTGGGAGTTGTAGGTCAAACTCAGGTGTCATCTACCTCGTCTTCTCTCTCTCTCTCTCTCTCTCTCTCTCTCTCTCTCTCTCTCTCTCTCTCTTTCTTTCTTTCTTTCCTTCTGCAATAGGGTCTCTCACTGACTGGATACTCACCATTTTGGTTAGGTTGACGGTTCAGCAAGCCCTGAAGCCCTGGCGGCTTTTCCACCTCCCCACCTCTGGGATTACAAACTCATGCTGTTGTGCCCATCTTGCCTTTTTTGGGGGGTGGGTTTCTGGGGATTGAACTCAGGTGGGGATTGAACTCAGATCTTCTTGTTTGCCAGGCAGTCACTTAATCAAGCCGTTATCACTCCAGCCCCCAATGCCCGCTTCCCACCCTCTCCTATCCTCTTATCCCCAGAATGCAGAGCATCTGATCATTGCTCAGAGTGAGAGAGGCAGAGATGTGTCTGAGCTTTCTGGCGTTGAAGCCTGAGGAGTCCAGGGTTCACCAAGCCTGCCCGGGCCACTGCCGCAATGCCTATTAATCGGTATTTAAGTGGATTCATCAGCTTGGAGCGGCCTCCGCGCTGCTGAGCTCAGCCTGGGCCCAAGGAGCCGGGAGCTGGGTTAATAACACCTTATTTAGCAGAAAATTCCACTCCACTGGAGCGTGTTTCAGAGAGAGTTTGATTTGAATGAGGATTGATGTCAATCCTGCGAGGCAGAGGCACCTGAAGCCACTGCCACAGCCTTGGCTGTGAAAGGAGCCGTTTGTGGTGACGGCATGGAAGCCTAGGAAGCTGCAGGGCCCCAGCCCTCCACTCCCATGCAGCAGTGGGGGCACTGGGGCGTGGGCAGTCCCCTTAGCACTGGGAACCCCACCTCTTCTGGAGAGTCCTGCCCAAGTTTGGAGCTTCCAGAGCTTTGCTGTGTGACTGCGGGCTACTGGGGTATCCTCTTGGTTCGGCTAACTCGTCCTTGTCTCAGAGACCACATATTTTTCTAGGAGGTTGAAGGGAGCCATGTGCAGTGAGTTGGTTGCAGAGCCACAAGCTTTCCTGGCGTGAAGCTGGCTCTGAGTTCATCTGAAAGCAGCCCATGTCACCCCTGTTTCAAGGCCAGATGAGGACCTGGAGTTGGGTGGGAAGAGTGGGCAGCAGAGAGAAGCATGTCCCCAAGGCAGATGGGTTTGACTGTGATGTCTCTTTGCCTTTGCCCTAACTGGTGGCTCATGAGATTCCTTGGCCCTAGGGGAAACCCAAATGGTGTCTGTCCTCATTCCTGTCTGTCTTGTCCAAAGGCATCACTGGCAGACTCTGGTGGCCTCAGGCTCAGAGGTGACCCCAGAAGTCCAAACTCATGACAGCGTGGACATGTCTCCACAGATCCTGGTAAGAGGAGCAAGAAATGAACTGGGCTCTCTTGGGTTTTCAGCCTCTGCCGTGTGATGCTCAGCCTGCCCTTTACAGTGCTATACATGCAGGGTTGCAAGGCTACCGTCTCTACAATACCTAAATGGGAGAGGTCACGAGTTACTGTCCTCACAGTCCAGGCAGGGACACTGTTTCCCCCTCAAGGCAGCAGTCAAGAGCCAAGGGCACATGCTTCCCTAGCAGCAGGGGGAGGGGGGGGGGCTGTGAGAGCTGGTGCGCTGGGTTCCATTGTGTCTCTGCTGAAGGGCTTTATGAGCTCCTCAGAACGGGTCCTCAGCGGCTTTCAAGTTTATTTTAAAAACCTCTGCATTTGCTGTTCTTGGTGGAGCTGGCTTAATTCTTCTCCGTCTCCGGCCTTTTCACACATGCGCTCTATGACAAACCCCAGGTACGATTGTGTTGGCCGGAGTGCAGATAGGATCAGTCGCAGCTGATCTGCCGAGCCCTGGCATCCCGAAGAGAAACAGGACATAATAAACAGGTACCAGAGGAGGGATAAATAGGAAGGATTAGACCTGAACAAAAGCGGGAACATCTGGGACTTACAAAAGCTTGTTCAGAGAATTGCTTAGGAGAGAAAGGAATGAAGAAGAAAGCAGCCTCTTCACCCCGGGCCTGGTTCTCCACTGGGCTTGCCAGAAGCACAATGCAGCAGCAGCTGCCTCTTGAGAGGGTAGGAGAGGCTGGAGCCCAGCAGAACCCGTGCTTCAAGGCAAAGTTTTGATGGCCCCAGGTGTCTGTAGTCTAGGGCCAAGGTACCTCCTAGCCTCCCCAACATCACCTTTCTCCAAGCCCTATTTCCCCCTCCATCTGGATGCTGGGTCTCTTTTCTCAGTGATTTTTTGTTTTGTTTTGTTTTGTTCTGTCCAGATATTAGCAGCAACCCCACTCTTCCTGCATCACCTGGGCCTCTTGCCTGTGGACTGCTTGCCCCATAGAGCCAGGGCCCCATTCCAACCCCATGTGGCCACTTAGAGCCAGGAAAGACTTTTAAAAAACTGCCAAGGCCCTGGGGAGACTCACTGGTCAAGCACTTGCAGAGCAAATGTAAGGAACTGAGTTCAGATCCCCAGAACCCTAGGCATGCTGGGTAGGCGGGGTGGTGGCCTGCCTGTAATTCCAGCCTCAGGAGGTGAAGATGAGATCTCCAAAGTGATGGCGAGCAAGACTAGCCATATCTATGAGTTGGGAGTTTGAATGAGAGAGCCTACCTCATAGAATTAGATGGAGGAATGATGGGGGATGATTCTGGCATTATCCTGAGCCCTTAACATGCATGCACACCCATGTGCCTGCCCCCAATGCATGCATCCACATGTGCATACTACACAAACATATGTACACAACATACACAAAAATCAAAAATAAAAAATTAGACATAACAACAACAACAACAATAATAAAAACCCACCTGGATGTGCCTTCCTCTGCAGATCATGTCACACTGACTACCCTAGCACTGGTGGCTTCCGTTTCCCCCAGCAAGCTTCTCTTAACTACCCTCTTACTACCTATCTCCCTGCACAGTGCTTGCAATGTTGTTGCAATGTTCAACATAAAGACTGGGCCATGCCGAGTTCCAGTTAAACCCTGCGTGAAAGAGGCACTTCCAGTTGGATGGAGTGGAGCCTTGGAGTCAGCTCCTCCACAAACACCATAAGAGCCATGGGAAAATGGTCAAGTACCCTGGCAATGAACCCGAGGCTCCCAACAACTGGGAGGATGTTTATTCAAGAGAAATGGCCAGGTCTCAGGAAGACCACTGAACATGGGCGTATTGCAACTGGCCCGCGAGCCCTCTCTTCCACCCTCAGCATGGTGGGAGCCTTGAATACCAACAGACTCCCAGGCACGGAGGCTGTGGGAACCAGCAGCTGAGCAGCCACTGGACAGGGAACTCTCCCAGAAGCTCTGCTCCCAGAGAGCTGTGGCTGTCACACCTGCCTGGAAGCTTTTAAGAAAAGTCACATGCCCAGAGTTCCTCTTCATTTAACAGGCCTGCTCAGTGGGACATTATATCTGCAGACTATTAGTCAAAAGCAACCACGGCATGCCTGGGGAGCAGATCAGAAGCTAAGGCTGTGGTCTGCTAGTCTAGAGGACCAGAGTTTGGTTTGCAGCATTCATACTGGGCAGCTCACATCCACCTTTACCTCCAGATCCAGGGTGTGTACCACTCCTTTCTGTTTTCCACAGGCACCTGTGTACACAAGGAATATACCCACACCTACACTTAAATAAAATTAAGAATGTGGTTTTAAAAAAAACACAGTTTTGTTTTAATGTTACAGTTACTCAAGCTGGTGACATCTGTAGATCAGCAAGCTTCCTAGACAAAGATGTTAAATTTTGATATCATGTTTTAAAAAAAAACAGCAAACTGAACAAAAATATATCTAAAGAATTAAATGAGCTGGAGAGGTGGCTCAGGGGTTAAGAGAGTTTGTTGTGTACCCCAAGAAACTGAATTTGGATCTCAGAATCCATGCCACAAGCCAGGCATTGTCTTGAATGTACCCGTGACTTCACTGTTCTTAGGAGCAGAGACAGGAGGTTAGTGTAGCTTTAAAAATGTAAGCTCCAGACACAGAAAGAGATTCCACTGTTGTATGATGTTTGTTTGTGTTCCCACAAAGCTTGCCTGGAGAGCAGAGGGTGGAGCTAGCCACTAGTTAACCATAGAGGCCAGGCAGTGGTGCACATACCTTTAATCCCAGGATTTGGGAGGCGGAAACGGGAAGATCAGGAGTTCAAGCCCACTCTGGGCTATTCAAGATTGAAGCACTCTAAAAGAGAAACAGAGCCAGGTGGTGGTGGTGCAGACCTTTGATCTCAGCACTTGGGATCTCATGTCTTTGATTCCATCACATGGGAGGCTCAAACCTTTAATCTCAGCACTCGGGAGGTGGAGACAGGAATATAAGGCAGGTGAACACAGGATTTCTTGGCCATTCAGTCTGAGGATCCATAGAGACAGGATCTCCCAGTTGGTCTGAAGATTCGTAGAGACAGGAGCCCCCTTTAGGTCTGAGCATTGGTAGAGGTAAGACACCTCTCTAGTGGCCGGTTGCTCTGCTTTTCCAATCTTTTAGCTTTCACCCTACTATCTGGCTCTGGGTTTTTATTGTTAAGACTAATTAGGATGGCACTTCACCCCACCTCAAAGAAATAACGCAGAGGGTGATAGAGGACACAGGACAGCTTCCTTTAGTCCCAAACACACACACACACACACACACACACACACACACACAAACGGGCGTGCAAACTAGAGAAGCAGTGTCTAAAAAATAATTAAATGAAAGTATGAGAATAAAGTCTCACCAAATAGGTAATATCTAAAGAGAGATTATATACACAATATGTGTATTTGTTATAATTTGGGAACCAAAACGTACAGTGGCTGAAAGGGAAGATTCAGTAGGCAGTCCGCACAGCAGATCTGAATGGACAGAACAAAAGAGCTATGAACTTAAGATAAATGGCCGGGAATTCTTCATTCTGAGGAACAGAGAAAATCATAGAAAAAATGAGCAGAGCCTGAGACCCCCTGGGACATGAGCAGCTGTATCAGCATGTGTACCACAGGGACGCCAGGAGGGAAGTGAGGAAGAGGCAGGGAGCAGGCTTGGAGAAACAGTGTCCCCACACTTCCCAAGCTTGATGAGAAGCATTAATGTACATATCTAAAAGCCCCCACAAATGTCCTGTATGTACACATTTACATACTATGGGGCTGTAGGGTCAAAAAGAAGAAAATGAGAGAAGTAGAAAAGTCTCTTCTTGCCGGGTGGTGGTGGCGCATGCCTTTAATCCCAGCACTTGGGAGGCAGAGGCAGGCGGATCCCTGTGAGTTCGAGACCAGCCTGGTCTACAAGAGCTACTTCCAGGACAGGCTCCAAAACCACAGAGAAACCCTGTCTTGAAAAACCAAAAAAAAAAAAGAAAAGTCTCTTCTTCCATACAGGACTCCTCAACATGAGCTCATAGCTCACCAGAAGATATGGAGGCCGGGGGAGGACACATTCCTCATGCTGAAAATGGAGACAGGAAGGATAAATGTGACTATTTCAGCATAACCATGCTTCCGAAACAAAGGTGGTAAGAGCACATTCTCAGGCACAAAGCTAAGAATCTGTTGCTAACATACCTGTCCTCATAAGGATCACTACTGGGAATCCTCCAAACGCAGATACAGGGCAGTCCCTAAGTCTACACTAAGAAGTAAAGGGTAAAGCCAACAGAACCATGCAGGTAAATAGAAAGACAGAACCAACTCATTTTGTTTCATTGCTTTGTGCTCCTCTGTGGCTTAAAACTCAGTGGGCCAAACAACTCCAAGGCTATGACATAGATAGACCTGTACAAATGACTGCACAGCAAACAGGAAGGGGCAGGGGAACCAGGGAATGGGTATGTGTGCCATCAAAATTAAGTTGTAATGAGTGTAAACTGATTTTTGAAAATGTTCCTCTATTGTTTTATTTTATGTGTATAAGTGTTTTGCCTGTATGTGCGTATTCACCATGTAATGCCTAGTACCCACTGGAGGCCCAAAGGGGGCTCTGGGCTCTGTAGAATTGGAGTTAAGGACAGTTGTGAGTCACTATGTGGATGCTAGGAACGGAAACTAGGTCCGCTGTAAGAATAACAATTGCTCTTAATCACTGAGCCTTCTTTCCAGCCCCCTAAACAAAAAGTTTAAACTTCAGACACCAATTATAAACTCAAGGCAATTACTAAGAAAACTATTAGAAAGAAACAATAAATGGAGATAAAATGCTACAAAATATTCACCCAACACAGATGAGGACACTAAGGGAAAGCTGGGGATGAATAAGTAACTATAACAAAATCAAAACCATGGCATCCAAAACAAGTGGAGAACTGCAGGTGACAAGTCCTGCCTCATCAGCAATTACATTAAACATGAATGGGACAAAATGCTGCAGTCAAAAGAGCAGGATTGCCAAGATGAATAAATAAGAAGCTTGATCCAACTGCATTCTGTGTTTAAGAGACACGCTTTAGATTCAAAGACCCAGATATTATAGATTGAAAGTAGAAAGATGAAAAATGATGCATCATGGGAAAGTAACAAAGAGACAGCTGCAGGGACTGCACTAACTCCGCACAAGTAGAATCCAGGCAAAAATTACAGCTACAGATGAAGAAGGAGATTTTTATGATGATAAAGGGTCAGCTCATCAGAAGGGCACAGTAATTATCAGTAGGTATGTATTTAATGAAGTCTCCAAACACATGAGGCAAACCCGAGAGAACCAAAGAGAAGCAGATCACAGTACTTGAAGACTTCAAGAGCCTACATTCAGGCTGGGGACATTGCTTAGTTGGTAGAGTGCTTGCTTAGCATGCAAAAGACCCTAGGTCCCATGCCCAGCATCCCATAGAACTAAACATGGTGTCTCACACCTGTAATCCCAGCACCCTAGAAGTGGAGGCAGGAGGATCAGATATTCAAGGTCATCCTCCAGTACAAATAGAGTTCAAGGCCTTCTTAGGCCACAAAAGCCCAAGTCAAAAAAATGAAGCTTGGAGGAAGAAGGGGAGGAGGAGGAGAAGAATTTGTCATCTACTTTAAATGTTGGGCAGAAATAACTAAGAAGAAGATCAAAAGTAAAGACTGGACCGATACTTTAGCTTAGACATCCATAGAAAGCTCCACTGTCAACATTAAATATACATATTTTTATGTGTATATAGAACATTCCAGGATAAGCCAAATGTTAAGGGCACAAAACAAGCATCTGTGCTCTCAGAAGGACCCAAACCATGCAATGTATGCTCTTTGACCACAATGAAATTAAGTTAGAAACTGACAGAAGGTGCAAGAAAGTCACTGGCATCTGAAGTTAAAGAGCACGTTCCCAGACAGCCAATGGATGGAGGAAGGAACAGCACACAAGGCCAGCTAGGAAATACTCGAAGGTAAATCAAGATGAAAACACATCAGACCAAACACAGGGTGCAGCGGACGCAATGTCTGAAGGGATTCATGGCGATAGACAGCTTCATTAACCAGGAAGAAATTAAAAAAAAAAAAAACAAACAACCACCCAACCTCCCCCCCCCCGTCAATCAGTAAGCTTCCATTATGAAGAAAATAGCAAGAGGAGAAAAATAAATCCCAAACTCGCAGAACAATAAAGGTCAGAGGGTCCCTCAAGTTCTGCCAAACCAGCCCTTCCCCATCACTATCACCCCATCCCTAGGGATTGTCACCACAGGCCTGCCAATCACCTGGCAGGAGGATCAGAGTGGAAGGCTGGCTGTTGGCTGGACTGCCTGCTGTCTCTTTCTACCCAGATGCTTCCGCCCTGATGCCCCTGCTCCAACCTGGTTTCTGCTTGTCTTTGCTTTGCAAACCTTTGCTAGAAGATTCTCACTCTCAGATTCTGCCTCGACATCAGGGGAGACGACGAACCTGTGGTGAGAGCAACTGTGAATTTGGATTGTTCTAAGAAGTTTATATTTAGTTCATTCTATGACTGTCCCCAGGGGAGACTCATGGTTTCTTCATGCTATAATGAGAAATGTTAGATTTGAAGGTAAAGTAGAACTTTCGATTCTATCCCTAAGGCTGTACAATAAGTTTCCATTCAGACCCAAGCCTGTTGGACTCTTGCTGGTTCATGTATACTGGACTAGGTCAGAATGCTCTCCTGTTCAGAAAGCTGCCATTTGCTCTTCCCCAAAGATTAAATCCATGCCCTCTGTGGTGTTCACATCTTCCTTGAACTGGACCCTGCCTAGCTCGCCAGCTGAACTGGCCATACTCCTCCTTTCCTTGGCTTCTCTGGGCTCTCTTTGGTCCACTTCAGTAGAGGGGTTCTTTGCCCTTGGTGGGTGTGGTTTCCAGTGTAGCATCTGCTGTAGGCTTCCTAGAGCAGAGACTCTGCAGCTGGAGGAGGAGGGCTTTGGAAACCCTGGGATATGCTTCCTGGGTGGGAGGGGCAGAAGCCAGAGAAAGAAGAGCAGTCTGGGCATTCCTGGTGATTCACCCCAAGGAATATTATTGGGAATATGGACCTGTATGTATAATTGAGGTCCTTAAAGCACTTTTTGAGAGTGAAAAGGTTTATTAATCAGTATGTTGCATATACACACACACACACACAATCACACATATGATTATATTGCAGCAGACACAAGCTGAGACTCTCCTAAGACAATGGAATACACAACTCCTGTTGTGAGTCCCACGTTCCAAGACTGGAGTTAATCTCACTCTGTTTTCCCAGCCTCCCTTGCAGCTAGCTACTGATAGCAATGTGGCCTGGGCTCCCCCAATCAGCTGCATTCGTCAGAGGCTTCAGGTCAGAAGAAAACAGGCTGAGGAAGTAGACGCCAGGTGGAAACAAAGCTGGAGGAAGGCCATAGGGGTTCAAAGGCAGCAGCGACAAGAGACCCAAAGGGTGGTAGGATATGCTCCAGGTCTGTGAGCCCATGCCTGGGATAGTGGGATCATTTCTACACATGGGTGAGATCACTGACTTGGATGTTGCTCCTGACAGTGTAGACAACCAGATCCTTGCCTCCTCTGAAATATGTTCTTCTTAGACATAATTAGGGCTGGAGATCCTGATTTGTGTAGTAGGGAGATGCATACGGTGTATGTGCAGGCGGTGGAAGGTGGTGCCTTTGAAGGTGATGGAACTGAAAGCGCTGTGTTTAACATCCCTCGGAGGCCTGCACAGGTGTTTGTGCAGCTTCCTAGAGACTCTCAGGCTGCTGCTGTGGGCAGTGGGTGTGCTTCTGTGGAGCTTGAGGACCTGCAGGACTCACCTTCCATTTGTTTTTGCTGTTTGCACCTTCTTCCCATCTTCTTTCTGGGCTTGCTCTTCTGGGAGCTCTCCCCACGACAGGCTCTGTTGCAGGGCGCCTGCCCAGGTGTGTGTATATTCACTTTGTCCAGTGGCCTCCAGCCTGGAGAGGAGCTGGCAGAACCTTCCTGGCTCAGTGTTCCAGACTCAACTTGGTTTGGCCCTTGCCACTGCCTTCCAAACTCAGCTCAATGCCCTCATGCTGCTGTAATCTTCCTAGGCAGCTACCTCAGTGATGTGAGATTCCCCTCTATGTGCTATGAATATGTTTTATTACTATTGGTTAGTAAAGAAGCTGCTTCAGCCAATGGCTTAGCAGAGTAAAGCCAAGCGGGAAATCCAAATAGAGACACAGAGAGTGAATAGGCGGAGTCAAAGAGACACCATGTAGCTGCCAAGGGAGAAGGACGCTGGATCCTTGCCTGTAGACCACAGCCTTGTAGCGATACACAGATTAAAAGAAATGGGTTCATTTAAGATGTAAGAGCTATCTAGGAATACGCCTGAGTCATTGGCCAAGCAGTGTTATAATTAATATAATTTCTGTGTGATTATTCTGATCTGGGCGGCTGGGCGTTTTCAGTTACTCCTCAGCACACTCCTGCCTGCTTCTGCTCCATCCTGGCCTTGCAGGTCTCACCTAGCAAGTGCTGCCATGTTTCCCTTTAAATGTGCACACTGCGGGCTGCTTTACTGGCTGGCTGATCAGTTCTTTGCAGAAGAGAGCCGGCCCCACTCTCTGGTTTCTTTCTTTGAGCCTCGGCTGAGTGGCATCTATGTAGATGTTTACATACACTTATTGCAGTAAAAATTCAAACCGATGAAAAGTAGAGGGGGCAGGGACAGAGAAGAGCCAAGAACTCCCAGACTGAGATCATTCTGTAAGCTTAGGTCAGCCTTGACTGCTCAGGCACTCACAGCCATGCTGGGCCGGGTTCCGCTTGTGGTCCTGCAGGGAAGGCTATTCTTCCTGTGATGTTGCAGACGGTGGCCTTGGGGAAATTCTCTCTCTCGTTTTCCATCCCTCCCGGGCATGGGTCCTCCTGGGCATGACTGCAGGCATGGATCTTGACCTAACCTTGCAGATACACTCTCGATCCAAGGCAGTGTGACCTTGAGTTGCATGGCTTCTGAGCCAGGCTGTGAAGTTCAAATCCTTGATTTTTCATTTTTAGCTGTTATACTTTAGGTGAGTTGGTGTCCCCATGCCTCAGTTTCCCCTTGTGTAAAATTGTGACACTAATACCTACATGGCGGGGAGTCGGGTACTATGGTGAGGAATAGATTAGCCATGACATATGAAATCATAGGAAGTGCTTATGGAGCTGTGAGGATGTGTGTGGAGGCAGAGTTTATCGAAGATTATTAAAAGTGGTATATTAGAGAAAACGAAAACACACATATATGGGAAACATCTACTAGAAAGATCTCATAGTAATGCAAAGAGCTTAAGTGTCTTGGGGCAAGTGTGGACCTGCAATTGGCCTCTGGAAGGGACAGGGCACTGCCTTGCAGAAGGGAAGAGTCTCCAGGTCCACCCAACTTCCTGACATTAGGAGACCAGAATCTGAGGGGGTTTTTGCCACTGGGTGTCCAGCCCCTCTCAGTGTGACCCAGTGAACACCAGTCATCCCAAATGAAGTGTTGTTTGTCCCTTGGTTGTATCAACTATCGAGGCAGGTGTGTGGGAGTTTGAGGTTAGCCCAGAAAGGCCACTGTTTGTTTTTTGGCCATTCTATCAACTCACAGCAGACATGGCTACAGCTTGATGTATTCTACCCTTTCCTTCTGACCCCAGGGAAGACCATCCGTCCTAACTTCTCTGTTGCTACAGGGAGACGTGTGGTCACTGAGGGGGACAGAAGGCATGATGGAATTCAGAAGAGAAGGTGTGAGCTGCCAGCGCCTGCTCCCCTCAGTGACTGAAGAGGAGCGTCTGTCCAGGTGGGCCTCTATTAGCATGTGTCCCTGAGTATCTGGGGGGAACGGAGACCCTAAACCAGCCTACCGTGAACATGCATGTGGGGCGAGAAGTACCACTGTTTATGAAGCACACAGCAGGGAGTGTGGTTTGGTTTGTTCTGGGGTGCAGCCTGCCCTGTGACTTCTGTAAGAGTCGGAAGGACTCTTCCTGGAATTCCTAGACAAGACACGCTCTGGGCACTTGCCATGGTTCCAGCAAGATCTGTCATCCACACCAGTGGCTAATGTCACCATTTCTGACTGTTTGAACCAGCGCTCACCTTCGCTCTGTTATCCCCTTAATCCCCCTAATAATCCCAGAATCTCCCACTCCGGCAATGTCATCTTCCTAAGGCAGCCCAAATCAAACCAGATCACACCACTCTCTGGCTTAAGCGCCGTCTGGTTCACCTTTCTCCAGGCCCCAAGCACAGTCAAAGGCAGGTTCCCTGTTGTGGCTTAACAATCCCTTCTCTGGCCCATCTCCTACAGGATTACAGCTCTGTGGGTGCCCTCCATCCCTGCCCCAGTCTGGTCCCTCTGCCTGGTCCCTCTGCCCTCTCCCATTATCCAGGTTTCCACTGAAATGCCATCTCTGAGGGGTCTTACCTACCTGTCGCTCTATTTCTCCATTGTGTCTCCTAATGTCTTTATATCCTGATCATCTTCTGGAAGCATCTTTCTCAATCTATTTACCCATTTCCTAGGTTTCCCCCACTAGCATGTAAGTGTATATAAGGCATAGGGCCTTTCTGTTTTGTTTATGGTCGTAGCTCTAGGGTCTAGCATGATGTCTGATCCCTGGTAGTTGTTTAAACAGATTCTTGGGCGAATGGATAAATTAGAGAAGAACTCATCAGTATCACAGCTGGTGAGCCCTTCTCTTAAAGCAGGCTGCCTTTGGATTTACTAATGTCTTCTTCAGCCATTTTTTTTTTTGACCCCTTGTCCCTTCAACAGAGTTCAAGGCTCTCCTTGAGACAAAAGAAAGTGGCCAGAGCAGTGGTAGTAAAGACCCTCTGACGGTAGCTCTTGTCTCTGGAATGAGACATCTCTGAGATCTGGGAGGTAGCTTGTCTTTGCAATGTCACCGGGGCTGTTCTTTCTAGTACAGAGACTTCTGGAAGATTCCCCTCTCTGCAGATCAGCCAGAGGATGTTGGTGCCAGAGGGAAGTTTGGGGACCAGCATGGCTGTGACTTCCTGCTGCAGGTGGAAACTGAATCAGGGCAGTGAGGGACAGTGCCTAAGGTCGTGGCTCATTGGTTCTCTTGGCCAATCCTTGCCGGGGACTTCCCCATTCTTTTAAATTCCTTAATTCCTGGGACTCTGTACCCTAGGACTACCAACGGGAGAGAGTCCTTCCCATTCAAGAAAGCAAAAGTGCCAAGCCCTCCCTTTCTAGACTCCTTTGCAGCTAGAGCATAGGCATGCTCCAGCTTTTGAATAATGGTTGGAAACCCAAGAGTTGGCCCTCAGGGTCGAGTTCCCAGGGGAGCACAGTAGCGCTGCCTCTGAAGGGGTCTAGGGCTTGCGCTCTGAGATGCTAAGGACCAAGTAGAGTGGCTTGCTCTAATGGGAGGTAGCAGTGGTCCACACCATAAACAAGTCAGCATGTGGCCTTCCTGGGTAGCCCAGCCAGGCTTCAGACAGCCCTGCAATTCCAGAAGGTTCCCGAGAGCCCTCCAGGAGGTGGAGGGACTCTTTTCTGTGAATCAGGCATATGGTCATCCCAGCTTGGATGACCTCCAAGCTTGGACTAAGCCTCCTCCGGGTGCTGTGCTGCTTTATTCCCTTGTGCAGCAGTAAAAGGCAGAGTGTTGGAGGTACGAGCAGTGTGCATGTGATGCAGTGGGTCGGTCTCAGGACAAGGGCTGTGATTGGGTGAGGTGCAGAGCACACGTGATGCAGTGAGTCTCAGGACAAGGGCTGTGATTGGGTGAGATGCAGAGCACACGTGACGCAGTGGGTCTCAGGATAACGTCTGTGACTAGGTGAGATGCAGAGTACACGTGACGCAGTGTGTCTCAGGGCAAGGGCTGTGATTGGGTGAGGAGAATGTCTGGGCCTCCTGACGAAGGTCTTGGTTTCCATCCCGAGGACTTTGGAGATTTTGTTTAAGGATCCAGGGAAAATGAGCCGCTGAAAGAGTGTAAACTGGCCAGGGATCACACTGGACTGCATTTCCTCTTTTGCTGAGTGCTTCCCCCGTGCTGAGCCTGGCCCCGTGGGACCCAGCAGGAACAAGTAACAAAGCAGGCTGGCTGGCACCAGTGTCCTCCTGATGTCTCAGGAGGTGCCAACTTCCTTTCCTCTGTGCCTCTGGGACTGTCTGTACCTCCAGAGTCCTGGGGGGACACTGCCAGCATTCAGTGTAAGGGGACTGAGAGGCAGAGCTCAGAGGACCTCAGAGGGACGCTGGAACTGCCCAGGGGAGAGCTATCTTAGCCGTGTATACCAGTTCACCAAGGGGCCTGGAGGAAAGTCCCCAGCCTCTAGTCATCAACTTGTCAGGGCCGTTTCCATAGGAACAGGGACCCTGAGAGATGAGGGCCCGAGAAGACGGGCTTTAAGGGAGCAGTCCCACCATCTTGGCCCTGAGCGCCAACATCAGGTAACCCATTTAGTTTAGGATTACCAGTATAAAGAAAAGCTTTAGAGTCAGTAGGCCATGGGCCAAGTTCAACACAGCCACTACTTGCCACATGACCCCAGCATGCTCTTGAGCTTCTGTTTCTCATTTTCCCCTCCTGGGAGAAGAATGGCAGGATGGCCCACTTTGAAGTGCTTGCCTTACACCAATGTTCTTGAACTGGGCTCAGGTGTGCTATCTGACACATGGGTAAAATGAACCTCCAGGGACAGCTCCAGTGTCCCTCTGAGGTCTTCTGAGCTCTGCCTCTTTCCCCTCAGTCCTCACACAGAGCGCTGGCAGGTCCCCAGGACTGCGGAGGTACAGACGGCCCTGGAGACACAGGAAAGGCAGAGACGGGCAGATTCCCCGAGTGACACCCAAGATTGTCATCTCGTTTCCGTCTCCCCTCACATGTAAAAATGTGCACACCCTCGAGCGTGAATAAGTACATGCACAGACACACACACACTTGGGGGTGTGGGGGGCAGATGCAGAGGTGGAGACAGCGACATAAAGGCACACTCGAGAGAGTAGGTGGGGGCTTCTCAAGGAAAGCCACCCTTGGCTGACTCATTTAATCCCAGCAGGCAGATCTCTGTGAGTTCAAGGCCAGTGATCTATAGAGTGAGTTCCAGGATAGTCATAGCTACGAAGAAAAGAAAACAATCCCCGTTTACTGTCCTGTGATGACAAGGTTGGCTCGGAGAGAGAGCAGTGAACATGGGCCTTCAGCCTGTGAGCAGCATCTAGTACAGAAGATAAGACTGGCATATTATCATGAGAGAGTCCTTATTATCATGGGTGGTAACCGAAGTTCCAGGAGTAGGGGAAGGCACCCCGGGAGGGTGTGTGTGTGTGTGTGTGTGTGTGTGTGTGTGTGTCCTAGACTAAGTTCGGAAGCAGAAAGCGGCACACAGAAAGACATGGTCAAAGGGACTATGTACTGGCATTTAGCTTGCATTTTAATAAATAAAGCTTGCCTGAGGATCAGAAAAGTAAAACAGCCACACTGACTAGTCTTTTAGACCAGGCAGCAATAACACACACCTTTTATCCCAGTAGCCACACTAGCTTGCCGTAGAAACCAGGCAGTAGTGGTGCGCGCCCTTAATCCCAGTCCTAGAGAGGAACATAAGATGGCCAGGCTCTTTTTGCATTTTCGAGATGGGGTTTCTCTGTAGTTTTTGGTGCTTGTCCTGGAACTAGCTCTTGTAGACCAGGCTGGCTTTGAGCTCTGACTCCCGAGTGCTGGGATTAAAGGCGTGCGCCACCACCGCCACAGCTCATTCATTCATTCGGAGAGTCCTGGAGGCAGGATTGCCATTTCAGATTGAGCCAGTGGCTGATGGCTTTGCTTCTCTGATCTTCAGGTTGAACCCAAATTTCTCTGAGTTTTTTTTTTTTTTCTTAAATTGAGCTTCAGGACTATGCTTCTGGAAGTGAATCCAGAAGGCCAGAGCTGCAGATTAAGAGTGACAAAGCTGGAAATGGGTAGAGAGGAAGATCTGCATTCAGGAGCTGGGGCTTAGTCTCCCAGCCTGGGGGAATGGCTGGTCTACAAGAGCTAGTTCCAGGACAGACTCCAGAGCTACAAAGAAACCCTGTTTCGGAAAAAAAAAAAAAGAAAGGAAGAAAGAAAGGAAGAAAGAAAGAAAGAAAGAAAGAAAGAAAGAAAGAAAGAAAGAAAAGAAGAAACGACCCAAGCTCAGTAGTGCAGAGGCTCTGAGTGTCCTTCTCGCCAAGGACTAGAAGAACTCAGGCAAGGCAGTGGCCTGAGGGCAGGGAGGCTTCCTTGGGTTCTGTCTTCAAGGCTATCTTCTGGGGCTGACCTGGAAGGTCTTTCTCTTTGAGGCAGTCACTATTGGGCAGAGATTGGGAAGAGGACCAGGTTCCCGGAGAGGCAGGAAGAGGGGACAGCAGTGGGAATTGGGCCGGGCAGTAGGTGTAACTATGACACTGGAAGTGAATGGCTTGAGGGATCAAGGTATTTCTCAGTTTGAAACCCACTTAAAAAAAAATCGATGGTTTGTATTCAGCAGTGTTTGGTTAAAAAAAGAAAAATAGCTGCAGCCCGCGCCCTCACGGCAGAAAAGAGTGAGCCCCATCAATTACAGCAGGCAAAACAACAGTGGCTTGCGGCGGTTTTGTTCCTTCCGCTCCAAAAATATTAAGTCATTTAGCCTTACAAACCGAGCACTTGGTGAGTGGCAATGTCTTCATTTCCAAAGCGCCTGCCCAGCATCCTCGGGACAGTGATTTTCTCCCAGCCTGGGAGGGTCAGAAGCTGGGCCCTTGTTGCCAGGGACTGGCCATCGACTTGCCTGGTGAGCTCTCTGAGCCACCCCAACAGCCCGACTTCCATGTGGCTTTCCCACTGGGAGGGCTTCCAGGCTATAAGAGTCTGGGAGACACCCACAGCAGTTAACGTTCTAAGCGACAAGATTTGGGTGTCATCTCTCTTGGTGCACCAGCAGGGACACTGAGGACACCAGCCCCACTGCTCTTTAGAGCCTCTTGGGTCTCAGAGTCTCCAGCTCTCAGATCTCATCCCAGATCAGATCAGTCGGAAATGTCTGAAGCGGGACCCATGTCGGTGTGTCGTCAGAGCCTTGCAGGCGGGTCCTCCTATATCAAGGGACAATGTAGAGCCCTGCTGAGGATGGCAGTGTGAGACAGGAGTGCCCCAGAGCCAGCACAGGTGCCCTTTCTGAGTGGATTCCACCAGAGAGGTGGCAGGGTTTTTAGGGTTCGGCCCTACAGGTTCAGCTACTGGACATGTCTGCAGAGAATTAACTCCCCCTGAAGAGACTCCCAGAAGCCTGGTGCACTGCCTGGCCACTACTTCACTCAAAGTTCATTTCTGACCACAACTTAGAGTCATAACTCAGGGAAACTCTCTTTCTTGTATCACACACCCTGTCCCCCTAGAAAACAAAGGAACTGCTCTGTGTCTCCTTCCCATCTTTATTTCTCCCCTATGTACTATTAGTACGCACATATGCACATGTATGTATGTATGTATGTATGTATGGATGGATGGATGGATAGATGGATGGATGGATGGATTTTTGTTGAACTATATAATGAACCCAGGATCTTGCCTCTACAACTGAGCTACATCCCAAGTCCTTCTCTAATTTACATTTTTACTTTGAGACAAGGTCTCACTAAATCGAACTTCTATGTAGCCCAGGCTGGCCTCAGACTTGTGCCATGTGCGTGTACATGCATGTGTGAGTGAGTGTATGAGCCTCACTCACAGTTTTTATTTCTATGCGCCATACACATGCAGGAGCCTGCAGAGACCAGAAGAAGACAGCATCAAATCTCCTGGAATTGAAATTACAGGTGGTTGTGAGCTGCCATATGGATGCTGGAAACTAAACCTGGGCCTTGTGAACAAACTGCTCTTCCCTCATGAGCCATCTCTCCATCCCACGGCCTTTCTATCCTTCTGCCTCTGTCTCCTGGGTGGCTGGGACACTGGCTGGTGTCACCACATCTGGCCCATACGTGTGTTTTACAAAGCAATGATGAAATGGCTTTAATGGTGTATCGGAACTGGGGGAGGGGAGCATGGACTGTAACCACGTGACAGTTCTGACATTTTTCCAACTACCGGTGAACCCACCAGTGTCCAGCCTTTCCGACCCTGAGATGTTAGGGCTGACAGTTCTCACGTCTTGAAGGTACATGATGTGATCATGTACACAGCTATGTCTGGGTTAAGCACTCGCTGCTCAGCCCTGACCCAGAGCAGGGACTCCTACCAGGCCAGAGTTGACAGTCTCTGCTCTCTTGATCTTGCCTCTAAGCAGTGGTCCACTCTGCATGAGATGGGGGAAAAAAGTGCTAGAAGGAAGAGAGACTCCAAGGTGAAAGTTCAAAGACAAAGTTGGACCAAATTAAGTTCAAACAAGTGTCTTGCCCTGTGTAGTGGCGCTGCCCAGTGTAGTGATACATGCTCACAATTCTAGCCCTTGAAGGCTGAACCAGGAGGATTTTAAGTTTGAGGACAGTTTGAGTTACATAGTAAAATCTGGCTTCAAATATAAATTTGCTTACAGCAGGACCTGTGTGATATAAACTTAAGATAGACCATGTGAAGACGCAGGACCTCTGTGATGCTCGGCCATGATTAGCAAGTGGAATCTCTGGATGGCTCCATGTCACAGCATCTATATGTAGCCTTGATCTGGGGTGCCTTTCCGGTAGAATAAGGTGTCTTCGGTAGTGGTTTTCTAGAGAAGGAGTCTTGGGACAACAACTAGCTTGTATTGGTTCCTGTAGCTCTGAGGCCCTGAGGTTTTAGATCCAAGAATGAATCCAGATTTTGCTGTTAGAACTCCAGGCTCGCTCCTCCAGTCCCCTGCGGCAAGTCACTCCTTGGAGGCCTCAACTCTTCTCACTCCAGTGGCCTTGAAGGCCTTGTAGTCTCTCACTCTCCTGGCTCTGGGAGCTCTGCTTGGTCTCCCACCCGCAGTTTCTGCCCCTGCTCAGCCCTCCACAGCAGTAGCTGGTCACCCACCGGGCTCTCAACTCATTTGCTGGTTCCCACCCTCCACACCTTTCCCTGACTGCCACTCTGACAGAGATACTCAAGCCCTTTACATGCTCTGCCCACTGGAGATCTGACCCCTGGCTGCCTGGGAAAACTCTGGGGTGAGCAGGGGCAGAGAAATGGTGGCTGGAGAGAAAACAAGGAGAAAGCAGAGGTGCCCACCTCCACACCTTCAGTGTAAGTAATCAACAAGAGCTGGTGCTGCCTCTGGGGGAGGGACCAGTGCCCTGGGCCCACACAATCTATCTCCATGGTAACCAGACTGGGAAACCTGCATAGAGCAGGCTGCTAGGCTGGGGTCTATGCCTCTTTCTCCTGGTAGCTGAGTATCTGAGGGTTCTAGCCCCTCCCTGCCACTCCCCCCCTCTCTGATTTCTTTCTAGGTTGCTTCTGAGCGATTCTGCTGAAATTCCTCAATTTGAGGGTCAGATGATCAGGCCTTGGGTGTGGTAGCATACTTCCCAGCACTCAGGAGGCTGAGGCAAGAGGATTGCTGTAATTTCTAGGCCAGTCTGGGTTACATGGAGAAAAGGGGGTGGGGAGAGGAGAGAGATAGGGGAGAGAAAGGGAGGGATGGAGGAGAGAGAGAAAAAAAGGAAGAAGAGGAAGGAGGAGAAAGGAGGAGAAGAACAGGTATCTATCTATTACCCCTGCACTGGGAGGCAGAAAGTTCAAGGTCTTCCATGGTTACAGAGGAAGTTTGAGATCAGCCTGGGATATGTGAGACCTTGTTGTTGTTGTTGTTTTGAGATGGGGAGGAGGAGGAGGAGGAGGAGGAGGAGGAGGAGGAGGAGGAAGGCTTTTATGTCCTGGTTTCTGAGCACTTCCCAGCCCTCTCAGAAGAGATAACGGAATGATTTGCTGGGCATTCACCATGCTCCAAGCCCCTTTTCCGTTTTCATATACAATATTTTATCCCTACATCAATCACAGGGTAGGGATCATTGCTGCAGTGATTCCCAAACTCTTCTCTAAGGGGCATTTGCTGTAGAGGGTCTATGTACAAAGCAGATAGAGTTGGTACTACTCTGGTTAACACCCCTGTCTCTGCCTTCCCATTGGTTTTAGGGGACATTTGTTCCCATGGGAAACCATCTGAAAGTCACAGGCTTAGCCATACTCCTTTTAAAAGTTGATTAATTATTATACTCCTTTATTTGTGTGTGTGTGTGTGTGTGTGTGTGTGTGTGTGTGTGTGTGTGTACATGTAGAGGTCAGAGGAGAACTTGTGGGAATTGGTTCCTTCCATGTGGATGGATCTCTGGGTTGTCAGGTTTGGCAAGTGCCTTTACCCAGTGAGTCATCTCTCCAACCCTGCATCATATTTTATAAGGAGGAGAAATGAAACTGAGAAAACTGAGGTCTTTTCTGAGGTCCTATAGTAAACCCAGACTTCCTGGCCCCAGATCCCGGCCCACAGTACTCTGTGCTTCATGTTTCTCCACCCTGCCTGGGGATATGTGCGTTTGTGGATGGAACTCTGACAACCTCTGTCATCTACAGAGGCAGAAGCCAGGCCTTCTGCTTATGCTGTGGTCCGGCCATGTGGCAGATGAAGAGATGTGGACTGAGCCGTTGGCAGGTGGAGGGGGAAACCATGGAAGACGCCACTGGTGTGACTGGGTGTGTGGTTGTTAGATTCCCTTATGGAGCAATGGGTAGGCTCTGTTCTCATGCTATCAAGTTCCATTCAATTCCCTGTAATTCCAGCACTGAGGAGGCAAAGGCTAGAAGGACATGAGCTTAAGGACAGCCTGGGCTATGTAACAAGACCCTGATTAAAAACAGATATTGTTTCCTAGTTGTGATGATCATTCTTGGTTGTCAACTTGACTCTGGAATGAACTACAATCTAGAAATGGAGGATACACTTATGATCTGGATCTTGAGGCAGGCAGACAGGCACACCTTTAATCTGGGCCACACTTTCTGCTGGAAGTCTATATAGGGGAATAGAAAAAGGATGGTTTCCTTCTTCTTTGATTTCTTGCCCTCACCTTGCCAACACATTCATTCCTTTACTGGCATTGGAGCCTACTTCTTCAGGATTCCAGATATACAGGAGACCAGCTGGGACACCCAGCCTCATGGGACTGAGCAATGAATGACTAGGTTCTTTGACTTTCCTAGCCATTGTGTGTGTGTGCGTGTGTATGATAGATAGATAGGTAGACAGACAGACAGACAGACAGACAGACAGATAGATAGATAGATATTCATTCCATAAGTTCTGTGACTCTAGAAAAGCCCAGCTAATACACTAATGCAGCAGGTTTTCTGTGTGTAAGGATGGGTGGTAGCTGATCAGTTCCCTAGAAAAAGGGTCTCGGAGGAACCATTGACTGCTGGGAAGGTTGACCAGAACCCAGATTCCTCTACAGCAGGAATATGTCACCTCTTGTGGTTCGAATGAGAATATCTTAGCTTTTATAGACTCATGTGTTTGCTGCTTGGTCCCTAGTGGAACTGTTTGGGAAGGGTTAGGAGGTGTGGCTTTATTGGAGGAAGGGTGTTACTGGGGGCAGGCACTGTGATTTTAAAAGCCCACACCCTTCTCAGTTCTCTCTCTCTCTCTCTCTCTCTCTTTCCTCTTTTTCCCTCTCTATCTTCCTCTCCCTCTCTCCTCTTTCCTTCTTCCTCTCCCTCTTTGAACTTCTGATCCTGTCATCTCCATCTCCCCAGTGCTGGGCTGAACAGACCTATGCCTTTATGCATTCTGTGCTGGGAACTGAACCCAGGCAAACACTCTACCATCTCAACCACATTCCTAGCCCGCCTGTGTGAAGAAATTGTTTTGGGTTTTCTACACCAGTTTTCTCTGTGTATCCCTTACTGTCCTGGAACTTACTTTGTAGAC
>NC_022016.1:59203144-59205075 GCF_000317375.1 Microtus ochrogaster | reverse complement strand
CATTCCTAGCCCGCCTGTGTGAAGAAATTGTTTTGGGTTTTCTACACCAGTTTTCTCTGTGTATCCCTTACTGTCCTGGAACTTACTTTGTAGACTGAAGAGTCTCTCATCTGGAGTCTGCAGAAGAGCTGCTGTGGGCATGAGGGCTGGAGTGGGGGAAGAGAAATCCTCCGAGGGTGGCTTTGGGCAGTGACATCCTAACCTCGGCAGTTCGGGGAGGCAGCGAGATAGACACTTTGAGAGAAAGCCTGGCACCTGGATATTGCACAGCGTAATGGAACCAGCCAAGTGGTAAATGTAGCTTTTAAATAGGTTTTGTGTTCCCCATTAACTGCCCTGATGTTGATTAGCCCTGACAGCTAAGAAGGGGCAGTCAGCAGCTTCCCCCAGGTGGTGGGGGCTCAGCTGGCCCATTCTTCCACTGGTCAACATTGCAGGGAGATCCCTAGGAGGTAGGGTGGGATGGATCGCCTCTAGTGGTAAATGGGGCCATGGCAGGTCTCTGGTGGGCTGTCCCAAGCTCCTGCCCTCTTCCTGTCCCTTACCTTGGGGCTTCCCTCAGATGGAATTGAGTGTGGACATCTCCAGGGAGCTGTTAAGGGAATGGTGTCCTTTTGCTGTCTTGGTGTGGAAATGGGCCCCATTTGCAAAGGAGATGCTTGGTCTCGTGACTTCCTAAGACTAGAGTCACCCACTGAAGCTTGGAAGCTGTGAAGGGGTTTGTAGGGATTTTCTAGGTACTTCTTTGAGCACAGGTAGCTTGGTCCTTAAGAAACAAGAACAGGTGGAGTCCAACAGGCTCTCCAGTCACCTCAAAGGGTTTTCCAAACCAAGAATCATGACAAGCCTTGGAGACTGCAGAAAATTGATAACTCTCATGCTTATTGATGGGGCAGCAGAAAGATTAAAGGGGAGGCTGGGGCGCAGCTCAGTTGGTAGAGTCTTATCTAGCATATTCGAAACCCTGGGCTTGATCCCAATACTGTGTAGACAGCACGGAGGCACGTGCCTGACATCCCAGAACTTGGAGGGAGGACCAGAGGTTCAAGGTCAGTCAAGGATATGAAATGTTGTTGATTTGTGAAGGGAGAGGAAGCAGAATATACCTTCTGGCTCACAGGAGAGGGAGGAAGCTCAGAGAAAGTTCTCTGGGGCAAAAGAGTGGCTCGCGACTCTAAGCCTCAAGCTGTAGACCGCAGAGGAAGCCAATGGGGGTTTCTCTGCCTCCCATTCTCATCAAACATCGTCTAGGGCTCCATCTCCTAATCGTATATTGACCAACGCAGGTCTTGGGTCCAGAGCCTTTGAGAAAGGAGCTGCGGTCTTCCCCAAAACTTCCTTTCTTAACCAGGGCCTGGAGGCCATAAAGACCACAGTAGCTGCTGCTGCATTCTTCCCTCAGCTCAAAGCCACCACCTCCTTCAGCCTCAAGCCCCCACCCACCCTGCAGGAAGCCCCTAAGTCAACACAGCTGAAGAAGTTGCAGGGCAGGTTTTTAACTCCCTTCTGTTTGACAGAAAAGCTCACTCTTTCCATCACCCCATGCGGCTTTTGCATTAAAATGCTCATCATGACAGGAATCTATGAAATAAAAAAAAAAAAAGTGGAAATAACCTAAATGTTCAACAATTAGGGGGTGTTTAGTAAATCACGGTACATCCATTTGTTAGAACATTACACAGACATTAAAAATGATCATTATGGAGACTGTATAGCGACTGGGGAAAGGTTTATGGGAAGATACTAAGTGGAACCACAATGCAAATGATACAATTGCTTTGATTGCGACTGGGGAAAATATGTCAGTGTGTCAACAAGGGCTGTGAGGTAACGCACAGGAGTGAAAGATGGCTCCGCAGGTGTGGCAGCTCTGTGGGTTTTACATTTTTTCCCCTCTTAAAATGGTTTGCTTCTCTGTTAATTTTTTTTTT
>NC_022016.1:59195410-59202594 GCF_000317375.1 Microtus ochrogaster | reverse complement strand
CCTCCATGGCCTTTGCATCAGCTTCTGCCTCCAGGTTCCTACCATGCTTGAGTTCCTCTTTCGACTTCCTCGGATGGTGAATTATGAGGCAAGCCAAATAAACCTTTTCCTTCCTCAGCTGCCTTGGTCATGATGCTTCACCACAGCAAGTGAAATCCTAAGTAGACAGCAGGGGAAGGGGCACCCCAGCTGGTCCTCTGATCACTACATGTACATCATGGAACACAAATACCTCCAATTTAAAAAAAGGTAAAGAAGTAATATAGTCATATATTGAAGATAAACAAACTCAGTACAGTATATGCATGTGTGTGAGTGACTGTGTGTGTGTGCGCGCGCGCGTGTGTGTGTGTGTGTGTGTGTGTGAGAGAGAGAGAGAGATAGAGAGAGAGGAGAGAGAGAGAGAGAGAGAGAGAGAGAGAGAGAGAGAGAGAGGAGAGACCAATGCCATTGATGTTGGGTATCTTCCTCAATCACCTTATTTTTTTTTATAATGTGGTACTTTAAAAAAAAAAAGATCACTTTCAGGTGTGCAGTTAAGAGCACTGACTGATGTTCCAAAGGATCTGGGTTCATTTCCCATCACCCACATGACTGCTTACATATGTCTGTAATTTTGATCTCAGGGGATTTGATGCTCTCTTCTGGCCACCAAAGGCACCAGGCACACATGTGGTAAACAGGCAAAACTGAAGCACGTTCAATAAAAACTCAGAGACAGATATTGGGGTTCAACCTAAAGACCAGAAAAGCAAAGCAGCCAGCCACTGGCTTTTACCTCTACCTCAGTCCAAAATAGCGATCCTTCTGCCAGGAATCTTAGAATGAAAGTGTGACTGAGAGCTGTTTCCTCCCATTTTATAATCCTCTCTAAGGCTGGAATTAAAGGCATGCACAACTGGGATTAAAGACATGCACCACCTGGTTTCTATGGCAACTAGTGTGGCTACTGGGATTAAAGGCATGTGTCATTGCTGCCTGGTCTGTAAGGCTGGCCAGTGTGGCTGTTTTACTTTTCTGATTCTTAGCAAGCTTTATTTATTAAAAAAAAAACAAAAAAACAAATGAGACGCCATTACATTTCCCCTTTTTGTCTAAAATAAAAAAGAAGGCTATAACTAATATAAGTAAAATTATATGCAATAAATATAATAACTATATGCAATATATAAGGCAATAAATACATCAACAATGTCTAGCCCATTTGCATTTGACAAATTAGGAGAAAATATTCCATATCTATCCTATCTTGGTGAGCTCAAAGTCTTGTACCTAATTTACTGTCATAACTTGCTTTATGCATCAGGTTACAAGGAAAAATATAGCTGTCTAGCCTTCAACTACTTCAGAGATCCAAGAAGGAAATAATATTAACTGAGTAAACAGGAAGTGCAAGCAAATGACTTCCAAAAAATGTGAGTAATGACAGAAAGAGCTGGCTGCCTGGACAGTCACCCAAAGTTCCTCTGCAGTGTTGGAGCATCTCCATCTTCAGCTAGAGGTCTAGCATACATGACAGATCTTTCTGTGAAGCAGAACATTCTGAAGGGCTGTCCCTCCTTGTCATGACAAGGTCTGGCAGTCACATTCTTTTGTGTCCTGCTTGTCCTGTCAGGACAGCATACTGTCATTAGTTTCAGGCAAGGGCATTTTCTTGTGCAGTAGCTTACTTTTGCCACAAAGGAGGTAAACTTCATGTGGAGTTTCTTCATTGTCCATTATCTTCTCTGAAGTAGATTGGTGCTGCCAGGAGTAGACATGTCTCATAAAAAAGAACCTAGGTTATTAAAACATCTTAAATGCCATATTTTGTAGATCTCTGAAGTGTTTGAAGATGACCTATCTAAAATATATCTTTGTTTGACCTTGAAAACATACCTAATGTGACTACAAGTTCTATTATACTAGGTGATTAACTACTAGCCTATGTTTTCTTATTATCCTAAACAGTTGGTAATAATAATTTTCAAGGACTAGAAATTTGCATTACATTGTTAAATGAGATATATAGGTACAATACCTTGGACAAGATTAGAAATATATGCGCAGTATGTTTTAACAAAATTAATCTCAAATTTGTATCAATATACAAAATTTGTATATAGTATGCAAAAGTCCAATCCAATGTAAAACATTTAAAACTAGTAGTTGTTTTTAAAAGTTGATTCAATAATCTACCCTTTTATCTTATCATATCTATATTCTCTCTGTTCTCTTTTCAGAGAAGATTCAATAATCTATATTTTTATCTTATCATATCTATATTCTCTCTTTTTTCTTTTCAGAAAAGATTCAATAATCTATCCTTTTATCCTATCATATCTATATCCCCCTTTTTTTCCTTTTCAGAGTAGATTCAATAATCTATCATTTTTCTTATCATATTTATATCCTCTTTTATTTCTTTTCAAAATAATAACCTTGAATCTAATTACTTTTATTTAGCTTTTTTTCTTGAGCATTAATCCTTAACAACTTGTAACCAGCACTCTAAACAAAAACACCCATAATCCATTTTTTTTGGGAATGTGGGTGTAGTTTTCTTGGCTACTTGCTGTTGACTGAGGGCACTGGTAATCTTATAGGGACCCAAAGAAAATTTAGGCTTATGGTAAAGTTATGACTGGAATATTCTGTGAGGCTGAATCATCTCATCCAGCAGCCTTGAAAACTGTTCTGGATGCAGGACTCAGAAGAAACTGCAACAGAGATGCATCTGGGTCATTTGTTCCCACTGGAGATTTTTTCAGGGGGTCTTCCTCAATCAAACTTTATTTTTCTTTACCCAGAATGAATCCAGAGCCTCTCAGTGCCTGTGGAAACAAAACCTCTTCTCCAAAGTAACATATCTTCTGACTTAAACTTTGAGGTCAAGACATTTTCAAAATATAAAGGTTGCATTAATTCAGCAGCATTTCTAATCAAATGTCTTTTGATACTTATTGCTCCTTTCTTAGCAGTCAAACAATTCAAAAACAACACAATAACATATAGTATCCAGATTCTCTGCGTATCTTTCATCTTTACATGGCTTTTTAAAACTATTTTTATTTTTAATTTTTGCTTTTTTGATACAGGGTTTTTCTATTTATCTTTGACTGTCCCGGAACTCACTATGTAAACCAGGCTGGGCTTAAACTCACAGAGATCCATGAGCCACTGCCTCCCAAGTGCCAGGATTAAAGGCATGGACCACCATACCCTGCTATTCTATTTCTTTTTTTAAAGGACTTTCTCTACCCTTTTTCTTTTCTCTCCCAGGCCAGTGTATATTTTTAAACACACTGTAAACCACTTACAGGGTTTTTCCCATCTGAATCTGTCTTTATTGTATATCTATCTTTTTCTGACCACATGAGTCTTTAATTTGTAAGTGATATGGCTAGGATTAAAGCTGCAGCTTTGGTAGCTGGATGCACCCTACTTCTTGACTTCCTGAGAGTCTAGCTTCATAGTGGAGTGACTATCAGGAGCCACATTTAATTACCATAACTCTGTGGAATTTCTAAGTCCATGCCACTATCAAGAACCATGACACTGGGCTGCCCATAAACACCATTTAAATGTTTGGTGGCAGAGCCTCTTAAAAGAGCTGCAGAGGGGGCTGGAGAGATGGCTCAGTGATTAAGAGCATTGCCTGCTCTTCCAAAGGTCCTGAGTTCAATTCCCGGCAACTACATGGTGGCTCACAACCATCTGTAATGAGGTCTGGTGCCCTCTTCTGGCCTGCAGACATACACACAGACAGAATATTGTATACACAATAAATAAATATTTAAAAAAAACAAGAGCTCCAGAGTTTTTGCTACTAAGACTGAGTCAAGAAACCTCTCTTAAAGGAGACATGCCTCGGCTTGCCTCTAGCAAACACGGCTCACCTGAGACAATGCTGCTACTAAGAAGCCATGCTTGACTCTGTTCTTTTGTCTGTTTAGAATCCTTAATTTAAAAAAAAAAACTTTCTCAGGTTTTATGTGGAAATTCTTGCCCCACATTGGGCGCCATTTGAAGCATGATTAATAAAAGCTCAGAGACAGATATTGGGGTTCAACCGGAAGATCAGAAAAGCAAAGCAGCCAGCCACTGGCTCTTACTTCTATCTCAGTCCAATATGGCAATTCTGCCTCTAGAAATCTCAGAATGAAACTGTGACTAAGAGCTATTTCCTTCCATTTTATAACTCTCTCTAGGGCTGGGATTAAAGGCGTGAACCACTGCTGCCTGGTTTCTATGGCAAACTAGTGTGGCTACTGGGATTAAAGGTGCATGCCATTACTGTCTAGTCTGTAAGGCTGGCCAGTGTGGCTGTTTTACTTTTCTGATCCTTAGGTAAGCTTTATTTATTAAAATATAAATGAAATGCCACTACACAAAACAGTCATGCACATATGTATAAAAATAAATATTTTTAAATCATATTTTCATTTATTTGTGCGGATGCAGTCAAGTGTGCCAAGTTGCTGAGTAGAGTTCAGAACCATCTCTGAGAGAGAGCCTGCTCTCTCCTTCTAGAGATTGAACTCAGGCTGTCAGTCTCAGTGGTGGGTGCTTTTTACTCACTGAGCCATCTTGCCAGCCTTCGAACTTATGTTTTGAGACAGGGCATTGCTCTGAACTTGGAGCTCATCAATTCTATCAAGCTGGCTAGTTATCAGGCTCCAGGATCTACCTCTCTGCTCCCTGCCTGCAGCACTGGGGATATAGACACAGGGTTATCTTTTACAGGGGTGCTGGGGATCCAAACTTAGACCCTTATGCTCACAGAGCAGGTACTTTGATGACTGAGCTGTCTTTTTCCCCAGTTCCCTCTGTAATTCACTGTGGGTACTGTGTGTTTGAATCCTGTGTTCTATCGTACAGCTCAACTCAGTGTTTAGTACAGGGATGGAACTGGCTCAGCTGCTGCTGTCTGTGATCTAGACCAGGAGTCTGCACATGCACGGCTATTTCTGTGGTCAGATATTAGTTGGTGTTCTACTGCCCTATTCCAGGCCTACATTAAACTACATTTACATCTCCAAGTTTAATAGGATTTTCATCAGTGGGAGATTAAATATATATAATACATATAATACACACACACACACATATTTCACTGGGGTTTCTGGATTTGATCAAGAGAGGGAATTAGGACAGGCCACAAGCAGAGAAGGTGAATAGCACATCATTCACATGTCATGAGTCACTTGTCATGAGCCATGATCCTGGCCTTCAGTAGTAAGATCTGTCATATACTGGGCAGAGAAGGGGCATGTGAAGTATTGGTGGCCTTGGTGAGAAATGAAACAAGGACTAAGGACCAACAGTTGATGATGAAGTCACTTGTTGGGATATTTTATAAAACATAGCTTTGATAGTTTGACAGACTTTCTCAAAAATGATAGTGATCAGAGAAGGGTATCTCCCAACAGGAAGTTTTCCATGATGGTTCCTTCGCTTACTCATCCCTATCTTTCTCTGTGCTCAGGTAGTCTCTCTCCCTCCCAGTTTCCCTCCCTTTTCGCCTTCCTTCCCTTCTTCCCTTCAATTTGTTTTTTTTTTTCCTTGTAAGAAAAACACTATGTAATTTTCTTTAAAAATTAATCAGCCCTGTGCTACAAAATATGTCTAAAATATTCAAGAGGGGGGAAAAGTTTCTCTTCAAAGTAGCTTGGTTAGAACTCTTTCTGCCAGCATAATCGAGTTAATGAGCACCCCTTTAGAATTTAATGCAAAGTAACTTTCACAGTGGTGGTGAGCTTCAAAGATGGGTGAATAGACCACTAAAGAGCGCTGTTCCCCTTGGCAACCAAGATAAACTTCCCCCCTGATTGGGCAAAACTCATCAAGGAAAGGATGGGATGGAATGCAAACAGCCATGCTTGGTACCAGGGATGTTTTGGAGCTACAAGGAGAAAGAGGAGAGAATCAGGGGCAGAATTTGAACATGCAGAGCTTCTCCTTGTGGCCTATGAAGTTTGGTGTAAACTGAGCTGGAGAGGCAAAAGGCAGGAAGGACCCCAATTCTGCTGGATCCACAAGCAAGCCAAGAACACTTCTCCAGACCCATCTGGTAACCCCCAGAGCGATCATCAACAAGAAGTGGCCCACTGCTGCTCCTCAGCTCCCAAGACCAGAGCCTAAGGCTGGAGCACAGCCAACCCAGGCAGGCTGCTAGCACGAGGACACGACTGATAAAACCGCAGTCTTGTTATTATGAGTCGTGAAGGTGCTTCCTATATGTTCCCACTTCAATCCCTCGCTTTCTGCATCTGTACTACCTCATCCGGGCCTTTTCATGTCTCACCTGAACATTGCAGCAGCTTGCCCGAAGGCCAGAAGGGTCCTCCCTACACTCCAGGCTAAAGGGGCTGTTCCCAGGCAAACCCCCTTCAAAGGAACCAGAGACAAAGTTATGAGAAGCAAACTTGCAAGTGTTGAATACAGGCTCTTCACGACCTCCCTCTTGTTCCTCCCACTGGCAAGTCATTTGTCCCCTCTCCCTTGCCCTCCTTCACCATGCACCCCATCCCCAGACATTCTGAAGAACCTACCATCCTCTGGCATTTGTTGTATGCCTGGCTTTTTGTCTAGGTTAATCATTTCATCTGTAGATTCTCTTTCCTTCTTCAGTTCTTTTCCAGCGACCTGTGGCCTTCAGGATCGGAGCACACCATTCCCCGCTCTCTCTGACCTCTGTCTCTTTAAAAGCCTCAGCTGGTTTCCTTATATCTCATGTGCCCCTAGTTCTCAGGCCCTAGCTCTGCTAGCTCCTGCCACCTTGCCTCCCAGCCCTTTAATCTCCTGTCCTGCTATTGTCTTAGGTTCCTAAAAGGCAAGGGCTGTATTTTGGCTCTTCCAGTACCCAGGCTGGTGATACAGTGCCTGGCATATGATAGGCAGCCGGCAAATGTTTGTTGAATAAATAAATGAACAAGATTTCCAAGTAGAAATTAATTATAGACAAGGTTGAAAGTGAGAGGGGAGTACACAGCTCCCCAGACACCGCGTTTGCTTAAGTCTTTCTTCAAATAGAATTTTTTCCTAATTTTAATATTCAGTCAGGGAGTTAATGTCACCAATATTCGGGAAATTGGATGCTTTCAAGAGAGGAGAAATAGCACACATGTACAAATAGCAAGGAGGAGTGAAACTGGAGAGGACAGGAGAGGAGAGGAGAGAGAGAGAGAGAGAGAGAGAGAGAG